>NC_081411.1:596963905-597295155 GCF_030272615.1 Cryptomeria japonica
TTACAAAGTTACAATATCAAGGTTACATAAAATTTTGATACAATGACCACAAGGTCTCAATTGAACAATGATCACGAACAAGAGCTGATACATGAACCACGAACTAAGAAACACCAGCGAAGCCTTTCCTCACCTAAAGATACAATCCAGAACATCCGATGGGAAGTGGCACTACCACCCGACCATGTGATCCCGAAATGGAACCACCCCACTATGCTAGGAGATAGTAGAAAACCCTCAAGCAAGCAAAGTAAGACAAGTACGAAAGAACTACAAGACTCCGCAAACATCCATGTGACTCAACTCACAAACACTAGTGACTCTAAGGAGAGAGTGTCATCATATAGCTTGATGGTTACCATGGTAGGCCTCCTAGGTCCCGACTCTCTATCTTGGTAACCTCTCCCATCTTTCGGCTCCAACTAAGTCTCATGCGGACCCTACCAATCCTTTCGTGAAGACAAGGTGGTAAGTTTGTCATTCCAGGCCTTCTCGCAACATTATGAGCCCTATACAAGCACTACACCTATGCATGAGGTACATTATCTTAATTAATATTTATTTCACTCACCCCCAATATATTATTGGGTTATCACTTTTTAACTAACTTTCAATGAGTTATCCCATCATCCACTTCAGGCACGACCCCCGCTTGAAAGCCACTCTCTCTCATAGGACACTAATAGAAAAGGTCTCTCTACAAGAACTCTATGGCAAAACAGATGGCCATAACTAATCCTGACAAAGCACATGTGAAGGATACACAATCACTAACCCAAGATTGACCATTTGGACAAAACACACAATGGCTCACATCCACGAGGTTATACAACAACACCTGACCAAGGAGATATAACAACATATGACATAATGACAACTCAACTAGAATTGCAAAGAAATTAAGCTTGACTGCAAATACCATTTACACAAGATCCTAATACAGGCAATCTTTTCTTTAAACAACAAAAAGCATAAATAACTTGCAATTAAAGATTTTCCAGAAAATAAGAAAATACAACTATATTAATACAAAAATCAATTTTGTCATTTGTCCAATAAGGTTAAATCAATCACATAAAAATTAACCCCCTAATTATATGTTCATGATTACTTTACAAATAAACCCGATTAGATTGTATCAATAATCTAAATTAAATTCCAAATTCCAAATTATATATAATAATATAATATAATTACATAAATATATATATTCTACGAATATAATATTATATAATATATATAGTATTTTTTGTGGTTTTAATTTAAAAAAACAAAAACTGCGTCATCTATTTTTAAAATTGCTCTCCGAAGTTTATAAATTTGGTTTCTTTCTTTTATTTAATTTTTAATATGTAAAAAATAATAATAATAATATTATATATATGTGGTTTTAATTATGTTATTTTAGAAATGAAAGATATTTCAAATTAAATCATCTATTTATTATATATTTTAATGTGACATAATTATATAATATTATATTTGTAGAATATATATATTTATGTAATTATATTATATTATTATATATAATTTTTGATTTGGAATTTAATTTAGATTATTGATACAATCCAATTGGGTTTATTTGTAAAGTAATCATGCACATATAATTAGGGGGTTAATTTTTACGTGATTGATTTAACCTTATTGGACAAATGACAAAATTGATTTCTTTGTATTAATATAGTTGTATTTTCTTATTTTCTGGAAAATATTTAATTGCAAGTTATTTATGTTTTTTGTTGTTTAAAGAAAAGATTGCCTGTATTAGGATCTTGTGTGAATGGTATTTGCAATCAAGCTTAATTTCGTTGTAATTCTGGTTGAGTTGTCATTATGTCATATGTTGTTATATCTCCTTGGTCAAGTGTTGTTGTATAACCTCGTGGATGTGAGCCATTGTGTGTTTTGTCCAAATGGTCAATCTTGGGTTAGTGATTGTGTATCCTTCACCTGTGCTTTGTCAGTATTAGTTATGGCTATCTGTTTCGCCATAGAGTTCTCATAGAGAGACCTTTTCAATTAGTGTCCTATGAGAGAGAGTGGCTTTCGAGCAGGGGCCATGCCCGAAGTGGATGACAGGATAACCCATCAAAAGTCAGTTAAAAAGTGATAACCTAATAATATATTGGGGGGAGTGAAATAAATATTAATTAAGATAATATACCTCGTGCATAGGTGTAGTGCTTGTACAGGGCTCATAATGTTGCGAGAAGGCCTGGAATGGCAAAGTTACCACCTTGTCTTCACGAAAGGATTGGTAGGGTCCGCATGAGACTTAGTTGGAGTCGGGACCTAAGAGGCCTACCATGGTAACCATCAAGCTATGCGATGACACTCTCTCCTTAGAGTCACTAGTGTTTGTGAGTTGAGTCACATGGATGTTTGCGGAGTCTTGTAGTTCTTTCGTACTTGTCTTACATTGCTTTCTTGAGGGTTTTCTACTATCTCCTAGCACAGTGGGGTGGTTCCATTTCGGGATCACATGGTTGGGTGGTAGTGCCACTTCCCATCAGATGTTTTGGATTGTATCTTCAGGCAAGGAAAGGCTTCACTAGTGTTTGTTGGTTCGTGGTTCATGTATTAGCTCTTGTTCGTGATCATTGTTCAGTTGAGATCTTGTGGTCATTGTATCAAACTTTTATGTAACCTTGATATTGTAACTTTGTAATCCATGGTATTATTGGAAGCCATGTAATTATGGATGTTGTGATATTATATTAGTAGAATGTATGTTAAATTCAGTTGCTTTGATCTTATGTATAAATGATTTATGGATAAATTGAATGCATGGAATACTTTGATTCTTTCATTTTGGAATTTAGATGTGTGTGTAGTTTTAATCATAAGCATTTAATTTACCTAATTAAATGGATAATTGGATTAACCATGATGTTAATATAATCTACGATTAATCTTCATTGGTAACCCCTAGGAAATCATGTGTTAGTCTTCCGCTATGTTATTAGACATGCAATGGTTATAATTAATGCACTTAATCTTTAAAAAAAATTATTTCACCCTTTAGTTGCCTAGATATGTTGTTTTCCTTTAGGGTTCCTGGCGGGGCATTACATTTGGTATCAGAGCCCAAGTTTCAATGCTGGGTACTCTGGGTTTGTAGTGTGCCTTTCAGTTGACCATCTTGATTAGGTCTTAATGTTTGTGTTTCCCTTGTTTTATCCTTGTCATAGGTCTGAACCATTTTCTCTATACCAGTGCTAGGTCATGGCTAGGAAAGCTAGGGGAAGTGGTCATACGGGTGGTCACAATAGAGACAAAGGTGGAGGATGGGGTCATGGTTTTAACCATCACAGTCCTTCACCACCACCCACTCATGTGAGTGTTGAGCCTGAACAGTCAGTTCGTCAAGATCCTCAACATGCAGGAGAGCAAGTTCCCGAAAGGGAAGAGCTGAGACATATGTTTCAGGAGGATGCAGCGAAGATGAGAGAGTTGTATTCTTATTTGTTTTAGGCTTCCAGGAGTAAGCCTAGTTTTGGGGGGGAGAACGTAGTACCCCTACTCATTTGAACTTATTAGACTCATATTTTATTATTGTTTACTTTCAGTGGATACATTACCATGATGTGTTATTCAAATTTATATGACATTATTTCATGCTTTATTTGGATATGAGATGCATAATTTATTTGCAGTATTTTAGTACTTGTGATTTATGGCATTTTATGGATTATTGCTATGTACTGACACTTTACTTTATCTATGCAATGTGGAATTATATGTTGTGTCTGTGAGTGTATTCGATGCAAGGGGACAATTTTCTTTCACTCATTTTAGTGAGACAAGGAACATCGCGATTCTCCTTCATCGGTGTGTATGTTGTGTTTTATATATTGTATATATGCATGTGTGGTTCGGTGATGCAGGATATTGTAGGTACAAGTACCGAGTAGGTATGGGGTATCGTCTCCACCTAGCTTCATAGGTCTGAGCATGCCTTATATTTTTTGATGGAAGTGGAGGAGATAGTAGTTGACCCTATTTTACTCAGTTACACTCTTGTGAGTGTCGTTAGTTGGTCATCATGTCAGTTTGTTCGGCCTTCGTATTTTGTTGTTTGATCTTTTTATGAGTATTTGCTTAAGGTTTGTTTAGTTTGTGTGTTTTAGTGGATTTAATTAATTAATTAAGTTTATGGAGTTATCTCATAGTTGAATTATGTATGCATTAAGATTATAAATTTAGTTAATTAACAGAAGTTATTAAATTAAGTTGCAAGTTGCATGATTTTAGAAATATAATTATTTAAATTTTAATGGAAAAATAAATTGGATTAACTGCATTTATTGTTTCCTAGAATTTTAAATAGAATAAAAGAATAAATAAATAAATGAATAAAAAAATTAATTAGAATTAGAGTATTGCTTTAATTTCTTTATTTGGAAAATTAATTGCATGAGAAAAGAAAAGAAAGAAAAATGTTTTTTAAATTATTGCATGTTAACTTATCCCTTTGTTAGTAAATTAGAAAATAAAATAAAATTGCTTTTATTCTAAATTTAGGTTTTTGGAGAAACATATATTCAACCTAGAATTTTAGTTTAAAAAGGGGAATAGGTCATTAAATAGAAAAATGAAAGCAAGGCAACTATCTCACAATCTCCATTCATCCTCTTATTGCATGATATTTTGCTAACAATTGCAGAAGAATTAGCAAAGTATTGTAATGTTTGAAGATTCTGCAATCTTTAAAGAACTAATCCGAACTATATCTCACCAATACTTGTGCAACAAAGTACGGGACTTTCAACCCTACTATATTTTAATCAAATTTTGGGCAAATGGGCATTGGATTTTATCATTGCTTGGAGTGCCCTTCAAAGAAATTACTTTTAAAATTATTGCAGTGGAGTAATTTTTTAGAAAACGATTCACATGCAACTTTTACAACATTTGAAATATAATATGTTTTCTTCCCCTCACCAAACTAGATAGTACTGTAGAGATTAAGGTCATCCTCTGCCCATTGGTTCAATTGGAATTTCAACTCAAGGCCATAATGGACAAGCTCCTAATCATTTATTTAGATAAGTCTTTTGAAAGCTTGAAGAAAAAAGGATGAGATATCCTTCTAATGCTGAATGAGGACAGCTCCATAGAATGTAGGTAATGGATTCTTTACATCTTCTCATATTTATATTCATTTAAGAAAATGAGTGCCCTTCCCATACCTTTGACAAGAGAAACACATTCTCCATATCCCAAATCCCCATCTCATGTAAATTCTTTGTAGACTTCATTTCCAATTACAATCCTTCATCCTTCAATTCTTTGTAATCTAACCCATCATAATCAAAACTCTAATCAACCGAAATATCCTTCTAGTAAATTTTCCCAAGAATATTAGTAAAGTATCGCGATCCTCAAAGAATAAATGGGTTTATGCAATCCCATCACATTTCTAATCCTATACCATTCAAATTTAATCACCATCCATGAATTCATTAGTCCTAAATACTTCCATTATACATTCCATAAAAAAATCTCTCTTCCATGTATATGCACAACTACAATAATACCTCTATTCACTAATCACTAATATTACAAAACATCACTCTATTTCACCCAAATAAATTTGAATGTCATTTTTATTAGATTTCTACAATCCATTACAATGTAGTATGCAGTTTTTGGATTCAAGATTGTAAGCAAGATTTTTTTATCATCAATGTTTTGGATCACACTTTGTGATCCATCATTAGATTGAATGAGAGTTCAAAGAGACTAAAGATAGTTGGTTGCAGACTTAGGGTGTCAATATAAAGAGGGGTGAGAGTATGGGGGGAGGGAGAGGAGGGGTTGGCATGGGGACCAAGGATAGGAAGGGAATAATCTGAAAAAATAAAAATAAAAACCATCAAGTGAGAGAAAAGACAAACTATAGAGAAAACCACCTAATGGAAAGCTGAGAACAAAAGGCACAAAAGGAAATAAGAAAGAAACAATACAAAAGAAATCAAATCAATGAAAAACAACATTCTATGGTTCTTATCTCTCCATTAGATGGTTTTCTTTGTATTTTATCTTTTCTCTCATTTGTTTCTTTTTTATTTTATTTTTTCAGTTTTTTCTCTTCCTATCCTTGGTCCCTATGCCAACCCCTCCTCTCCCTCCCCCATACGCTCACCCCTCTTTATATTGACACCCTAGGTCTGCAACCAACTATCTTTCATCTCCTTGAACTCTCATTCATCTTGATGATGGATCACAAAGTGTGATCCTAAATGTTGATGATTAAAAAATCTTGCACACAATCAAATCCACAAAAGTTGCATACTAAATTTGAATGTGCCAAAAACTTAATCCAAAGCATGCCCAAAAATGTCCTCATAAATATAGATACAAGTATTTCTACCAACATATTTCATGATCTCACGCCCTCTTAAGATCCAACAATCCTTATTAAACACATACAAAAACCATAATTATATCCCTTTACTTACTACACCTTCATATGATCCAATTTTCTTGTAGCTAAGAAAATTAAAACTACCACCACTCATATCCATCTAAAAATATATTTTTCATCTTATTTCTAAGACAATAAATATCCCATTGATATTCAAATTTGTCAAAAATTAACTATCATAGTACATAGTTAGGCCTTCATGAGAAAGGCATCTTGAAACCATATCCAAATCAAATACAAAATAAAATTTCAATGCCTTGGCTATTTCTCTCATTATAAATGGTAACAATTTCATAAATCCTAAAGAAAATTTTGCTGACATCCAAACAAATGACTCTTGTAGCTCCTCTCACAAGATTGCTTCCATCAATCTCTCATCACTCCTATCACTACTATCACAAAACACCTTAATCAAGTTCAAAAAACACACACCATTAGAATTATTTCAAAATGACGATTTTGTTGAACACACCACAAGATTGAGAGGGGAGGTGAATCAATCCAAAATTCAAAATACTCTACTTCTGATTTTTAAAACTTCAAACCATAATTAATTTGTTCTTGCAATTATAAAATATGAAAGCACAAAGCACAATAAACACATGAACACTACATTTACATGGAAAATCCTGAACAGGGGAAAATATGGTGAGAATTACACACACAATATGAATAACTGATTACAATGTTTTAGGTTCAAGGCCAAGGAGCTTACTACATTTTATTGGACTTGCAAGACTAAGGCACACAACCTTAGCACAAGATACAAGGGACTACACAAGCTACCAAAAGGAGCACATTGTCTTCTTGTAGCATCATAAATTGTATCCTTATATAATTGTGTCCTTGCCTAGGCCTCACCTTGGCGTTCTAGTCTCCAATGTTCAATTGCCTACTTTGATGTTTCTCATACTCCCTTGAAATATGCATTTTTTAACTCATGATCTTGTTTTCATCCCATTTAGAGTCCTGATTGATAAGACCAAGATGCCTTGGGTGCCCTAGTCCTAGCTTAGACTAAGGAACCCTAACCACCTTAGTCCTCCCAATCAGAACCCAAAATAGGACCTCACAATGGTCACTTGACATGGGCATGAAATTTAGCTCAATGTCATCCTACTCCAAAAATTCAAACATTTAATGCACAGTTAGGTATAAAAAGAATCCTACCCCCTCATTTGGTAACTAGAAACTAAATAAAATCATAAGTGGTCTCTTAATTGCACTCTAGCAAAAGCAATTCAAATCTATATGAGCAAGTGTTGAAGTATTCATCAAGCATTGAAGGAGAAGGCCAAGTCAAGATCAAGCATTCATGATCAAGCATCCATGATCAACCTTCTATGAAGACATTCTACATTGCATCTTAAATGTTTGCATGAGGATTCAAGAAAACTTCATCAATGTATCAATTGCAAGCATTTTCACTTAGATCAAGTCTTTCCCTCAAAAGGAAAGCATTATATTTCAATTCAATTCTAGTTCAATTATTAATTCAATTCAAAGTTTATTCCTAAATCAAGGTTTGACCTAAGATGATGACTGGCTCCCCTCAGTCTTGACAATTTTTAATGGTCTTCTGACAATGGATTCTATGCATCCTCTTGATCCAAAAAACATCCAATTTATCTACCCCCAATATTCAGAGGACTAGGGTGACCTACTCCCCCCAATCCTAACAATTTTGCCTAAACTTCGTCACAAGTTCTGATCTTTTTCCAATCCTCAAATCAAGGTTTATAGCTCCACATAATATTTGGAACATTTTGTTAATATTATTTTATGTCACTTTCTCATTATTTGTCCTAGATCTAGCATTGCAAGTCAACCTTAATTCAAACTTAGTTTTCAACTCTAACAAGGGAAGAATCAACCTAATTTGAATTCAATCCTTTTAGGATTGGATCAATCAAGTTCAATTCCCTTCCCTTAATGTTTGGTGGTCCTAAGCAAAATTTGTGGCTATATCAATAAGGGTGTTGAAGCCCTAATTTTCAACATCTTACATTTTGGTGAATCTGTCATAGCTCATGCTTATTTTTTTTTTTTTAATTTTCAAATTTGATTTTTAAGCATTTAATTAAATTTACCTTTTATTCATTGCACTTATATCACATCAATTTAAAGATTAAATTGACAAAACCCTAGATAATATTATGTTAGAATTGATTTGTGGGTTACATAATTTTGAAGTTAAATGCTTAGATTTGATTTTTATTACATATCACTTTCAGATTTAGAAGCATCTTGTGTTCAAATTCATAATTCACATTGCTTAATTCATAGGATAATCAATCATTTTGCAAAAAAAAAATGCATTGTTTAATCATACATACTTTCTTAAGGTACCAATTGCCATGATATTTTTAGTGAGCCAATCCAAGTGACCAACTGGATCAACCTTAGGATCAGCGGGAGCAACAATAGTTCCATCAATGTAATGAGTTAGTCCTTTTTCCATAAGTTTACTCCATGCATCAATTTTCCAAGTAGCATAATTATGAGGAGTTAAGAGAGGAAACTTAGAAGAACCCATAGTAGTAGAAAGGAAGGAACACAAGAGAACAAAAGCACAAGAGACACCCTCCCAAATTCACTCAATCAAAGTACCCCCCCAAAAAATGATGATTTTGACACTTTATATGTAGTGCGCGTATAATAGGCCACTTGCAAACAATGGAAAAGTGGAATTATGATTTTGTTTTACAACTACCCCAACAGGCTGAGAACTTCAAAGCAAAAGCTCAGAAAGATAGATCTATGCAATACAAATGCCAAATTGGCCAAATAAGACCATATGATGAAAGTAAAATTTTTACCCACAATTGCTGCAAAATGATAGCATATTCTGAGAGTAGACAAAAAATAATGCACTTTCAAAAAAAATGGCACTTGAAAAGGAGTTCGTATGAGCCCGAACAGAGACCTGGAAGTTGCAGAAACGGGGATTGGATAGGTATAGTCACCAAAAAATAAGAATTCTGAAAAATATGTATATCAAAATCAAAAAATAATTCCACCACGTGAAAGTACACAAAATTATAGCCCATTTCAAAAAAAATTGCACCAAAAAAGGAGCAAAAATGAGCAAGATATGGCTATTTGAAGTTGAACTACAAAATCAAAAAGCTCAATGAGAGGGGCCTGCAAATTTTTTGAAAAAATGATGAATGAGCACTGACTGTGCAAGTGATTTGGCAGCCAACTAGGCTGCTGACATGGCGCTGACTGTGCGCTACTGATTGGGCAGAAGGTACGGATCCCAGAAATAATTTCCAATATATATATATATATTTTTTTTTTCAAAAAAATTTTTAAACTAAAAAATAATTTTCAGAATTTTTATTTATTTATTTTTTTTTGAAAAAAAAATCCGAAAATTTTGTACCATACCGCCCAAATTGGGTAGAAAATTTCCTCCACACCCAAAAATCGATTTTCACCAAAATAGGTCGAATTTATACTTGATTTTTATGGAAATGGCCTCCTAGACACAATGGTGAGGTCGAAAATGCTCTAAGATGCATCCAAAAAATGCAGTCCCTCAGATCCAAAAATAGAAGCCTTCCACAATGTCTCCAAAAACCAATCAATGAAGCCCCAATGGCTCTAATACCATGTGAAATTTTGCCAAGATAAGAGCTCAATGAAAAGTACAATAGAGAGACAAAATATAGGATAAGAATAAACTGTATTCTCATCAATAGATAAATGATCAATTGTTCCATTACATACAATGTAGATGAGCCTGCTTATATAGGAAAGGCTAGGGATATGTGAGCACACAAACATGACATGTGGCTCAATAAGAAACAAGGGTAGGTAGGAAATAGGTGTGGGTAGGTAGGAGAAATAATATAATAGTCCACATGAGGTGGATCACCCACTGAATGTGGAGTGTAACAACAAGATCACACCATAAAAGGTGGAAATTCTCCTACACACACTATCCCAATGTGGCACAAACACCCAAGTGTCTCATACCAAAACTACTATGAAATGCATTTCCTAAGTAAACTTAAGTAATGTGTAATAATATCCACGATGAATAATTATTTACACCAACAATCCTCTTTTGATAAATATCAGACGTCATGCACCAAGGATGATTTTTAGAGTTCCAGGGAAGTAGCTTGCAAAGTGAGTCACACATTGATGAATGAGATTTTAGATAGCAATTTCATGAGCTAGATGAAGGCTATGCATGGGAGTGGTATTTGAAGTGAAACAAGTTGTCTAAAATACTGGTATAAAGATGACAGAAAAGGATACGTATACCCCGAAGTATCGAGATAAATTTTGAAGAGTCCTTGCATGGATAAAAATGTGGAAGCAAATCATAGTTTTGAGTTTCGGAAGAACATAATCCTTTGTGATCAAATATTCTCACATCATTTTTATTTGAATCATAAATTATTTAAGAGAAATATTTATAGAAGGGTTTATGTTCCTAAACAAATAGAATCAGTTGATATGCACTATATAATTGGAACAAAAAATAACAAGAATTCAGGAGGTCTAAAAGTTTTAGTTGAAGACATTGGAATCATGAAAATTGAATTTTAAAAGGAAAGAAATACTTTTTTAGATGGTGGTGAAAATGACAAAGAAATTCAAAAACTTGAAACGGTAATACTTCAACTCGTCTAGAAAGAGGTGGTTGGTTACATACAAGAAGATTTGAATTCAATTTTAGAATTTAAGATTTTTGATGAATGGTGGCTATTTGGGTACATAATATTGAATAGAATATCCATGCATGCTAGCATTCTCAATCTAAAAGATCGAGGGACCCAAATACAACTTAGTCTAACAAAATCATCTGGTTGTCATCTTCAGTTTCATCATGAGATTTTTTTTTTCTCAGCCAATTAATGGATATACATGACTCAATGAGGTGTGGTTTTAAGATAGAGATCTCTTGCCTACCTTTTTAGTTTCGGTTATATGTTTTATTTTTTTAGTCCTCATTTTTATTTAAGTTTCCTACATCCTTAGCTAGGATCTTTGTGTGAGTTTGTTTCCTAGTGAATAAGGCTTTCTAGTCATGTATTTTAGGTTCTCTACATCCTCTTTAGTCTTTGTACCCCTTAAAAGCCTGTTGTTACCCAAATTTATGGTCTCCTTTTTGAATGCTAATTTTACCTTTTCAAGAGACTATGTCCTTAAGTACACACTTTGAAATCGACAAATTCTCAACTTTTAAACCCAGTCTTTGCATTTCTAAAGTTCATCAAAATACAAATTGCTTGACCCTCCTTTTTTACCAAGAAGCCATGTTGTTAGTCAAGTCTATTCTTTTGAAATCAGTCTATCAAACAATTATGGAACTTTGGTACTTCTTCACACATAGTTCTTAAGTTCCTAAATTTATCAATAACCCAACTACTTTTTGAAGACTTTATATTATCAAGAACTAAGTGCATTGGTTAGTACTCTAAGTTGGCATGTTGGGTCATCTTTGAACTCAAAACATCACTTTCTCAACATGCTTCTTAGTTTGAGAAGTTATCGATCACTGAATTTTGTTGGAGCTTTCATTTCCCAAGGCATAAGCTTTTAGAAGATCTAGAAAGTATGACTACTTTATGACAAATCAAATGGAAAAATGCATGCAAAGGTGGTGACACAATTTTGGGAATTGGTGATATTACTCCACATGATCCAACATTTAATGATTTTGAAACCTAACTCTTCAATGCAAAATGATATATTTAGAAGATCTAGAAAGTATGACTACTTTATGACGGGTCAGGTGGAGAAAGGCATGCAAAGGTGGTGACACAATTTTGGGAATTGGTGATATTACTCTACATGAGCCAACATTTAATTATTTTGAAACCTAACTCTTTAATGAAAAATGATATATTTCTGAGTTTGTTATTACTTGCTAGAGTTTGTCAGAGTAACGTATCAGTACCCACTCAGAGAAAACAAAGACTTGTCAGTCCCATAATTCCCCATTTTAGTCTGTGTTCAGTATGGATTTTTCTCCTGTTTCGAACCAAAATGGTATTTGCCCCATGGAAACTAATTCATGGTAATTCAATCTGATTTGAAGTGGCTGCAAAGTGATAAAAGTGATATTGTTTCTATACTAAGCACATTGGCTTGGAAAGAACAAATTGATTTTGTTGAATATAGAAAGGTAATTGCTACCTTAAGGGAAGAATAGGGACAAGGAAAAAATCATAACCAACACCAACAAGGAGAAATTTTTGCAGAACAAAATCCACCTTGAAGTGAATTTCGTTGGTATCTAGTCTGTAACATTGTCGAGACAACATTTTCTACTGTTGAAAGAAAGTTTAATCCTAAAACATGGTGTTGTTAGGGGATAATATTGTTCTAGTAGTTCAACCTGGTATAAAATTTACAAAAGGCTGACAAGAAGACATCCTCTTTGTATTAACTACTTTGGCGTGGGAGTCCATGATGAGTTTTGTCGAGCATATGAGAATGCTCCTAGTGCTAAAAGAAGAAGAGGAAAAAGCTTAATTGCATAACACACAACTTGAACTAGTACTTGAAGCCAAAAGGAACCTACTTCCTCTTAATAATTAGTATCATTAAATTTGAATTAGTATAATAGCATAGGATTAAGGGATTTAAAGTTTTGAACTATGGGTTCTGGTGGGCCACGTGTGGTTTATTAAGTTTCAATTTTCTTTGTGAAAATGGTCTTTTTCAAGAAATCATTACTTCTTGACACGATTACAATTGAGCATCTATGTATGATACAAATTTGTAGTGATAAGTATAAATGAGATTATATGAACACAATTTTGTGAATTGTAAACTTTGCATTATGGTTAATGGGTGATTGTTCTTATGTTGAAGATTTTGTTCCATGGATGATTCTTCTGGATATTTGTTGAAAGACTTTATATGATAGATTGTGAATATTGATGTCAAATTGGATTTTAAAAAATGATATAGTAATGTTGTGGTATTGTAAGGAATTTATCATATTGAAAGAAGAATATTTGTGCTCTCTTTTTTTATCTCTATTATACTCTTTAGCCTTTTAAAGCTTTCTGGTTAAAAGCTTCACCTTATTTTCTTTTTTGTTAAAATCATCCATATATTTTTTTAAAATTATTTGATCATCTTTCGAAGGTAGTTGTGCCTTTAAAAAAAAGTAGAGTTGATGTAAAATACTAGTACCTTTAGCTCAACTGGTGGTTATAGTTGTCACTTGCACAAGAAACAAAATACAGAGTTAAGTGACAAAATCTACCAACCAACAGCCACAAACTATTAGTGTGAGCATGTCCAAGAGGCTAGGTTTATGCTAGGTGTGCTCCTATTTTTCTCGCCAAGTCATCTGATTATTTTGGGTCATACCGTAGCCACATGTTCTCTTGATTGCCCTAAGTGCAAAAATTATCAAACTTTGATGGGGTCTTTCTCATAATTTGTGGCACATATGAATGATATTTCTTAACCTACATGGTTGTGTCACACCCCTCTCCAATAACCTCTCTTAGATTTCATATACTCCAATCCATTTTCCCGTGGTGAGACTTTTTTTTGCTACCCCAAAATGTGTTAGATGCATTCAATGAAAATTTGCAATATACCTCAACTTTCATTTAGTTCATCATGGCCAAAAACTATCAATGAAAGGATATCCAAGAGGCTAGGTTTATGCTAGGTATTCCTCTATTTCACTTGCTAAGTTGTCTAATCATTCTAGGCCATGCCCTAGTCACACATTCTCTTGAGTGACCTAAGTGCAAAAATTGTCAAAATTTGACGAAACATTTCTTAGAATTTGTGGCACATACATACAAAATATCTAAACCTATGAGGTCATGGCATACCCCTTTCCAATGACCCCTCTTAAATTTCATATACTCAAATCCATTTATCCATGGTGATATTTTTTTTCTACCCCAAAAAGCGTCAAATGCATTCAATGAAAAGTTGCAATATAACCTAACATTCATTCTATTCATTGTGGTGTTATCCCTATTTTAACTTTTGAAATCATTACCCTTTAGTCACTAGCTTGGTGATTTCTCAAAGTTATATCATGTGTTGCATCCCTTTTCTAAGTTAGTTGTGAATTTAGAAAGTTCTTAAAGTCCCTAATCGCCCGATGTTTCCCATCTTGTGTTTGGTCACCCTATCGCGGGTTGTAGAAAGCTTGCAAGTCCCGACCATAGGATCATTAGTTCACATTTTCCCTTATGGAGTGACTTGTCAAATCTTTCCTAGGTTTCAGGGCGCCGCCTTTGTGTCAGGTTTTATATAGACTAACATTGTTTGTCTTTTAGGGAACAAGTTGAATTAAGGGACCATTTAAGGAGGTGAAGTAAATGCAACATTTAAGGCATGTCACATCATTAAAGTACATGAACAGGGTGGCAGATTATTTTTGAACCGGTCTCCATTTTTTCAGAATTCTCTAAGTGTATCATATAGCTTGCACTCATGCAGATTATAATACAAAATCCATGGGTAGGCATGTAGGACACAGTGACGAAGCAATTGAATTTTGAAACCTTTCTGCAAGAGCTAGAAGTAGGAGAGAGAACTCCGCTGCAAGAGAAAATTGTTCAATGTGGTTTGGCCTCCGCAGTTAGTTTTCCATTTTCCAGTTCCATGCATAGATTTGTTTGTTGCTCGCTCTGAGAGATACAACCCTGAGACTCAGAAATTTGGGTAGAAGTTGGTAAGGTAGTCGCATGAATTAACCCTGAAAGTGTTTCTCGCGCTTTGTTCCTCCTCAAAAAAGAAGCTACTGAGAATATGTCTATTACGACTGGCAAGGAATATTCCAGTGTGCATGAAGACTTCTACATGAATTGTATAGCCAAGAACTAGTTAAAGTTAGAAACGAGAGGTAAGTCTCAGCTGCCCACCAGGTTTACAAGAATGCATTTTAAAGATGAAGTTGCAGAGATTATAGTCTTTTTGTACTGCGTTGTGGGTAATAATTCCACTGATTTTTCCAAATTTTGAATGTGTCATTTTATTCTTACTATCTGTGCTCCCGAAAGTTTCATTAATTGGTCCTCCATCATCAGTTTTCATTTGAATGAGCGATTGTAGAATTTCCGCCAGTCCCTAGTCTTTCATATGTGCTCATATCTTTTTTACATCCTAGCTAGTCAAGAGTCTTCTTGGCCGGTTTTAGAGCTTCATCACCCTTCTCCTATTTTTGCACCTATTTACCAGAAATTTGCTGAAGCTAACCTTGTAGAAGAGTATATATTCTTTTTCCCATGTTAATGATGTATTATCAATTGGCCTAGTTAGAAAGTTGGAAGGAAACCATGGCCTACGGTTTTCCCATGTCTCTACTAACTTTATGATGAAGTTTGGAATCTTTTACACCCAATTCAACTAGTTTTCATACCTTATAATTGGGGGTTTTGAGAAAGAGCCACTAAAATTCCCTCATTTTCCCTCTGATTATATGTGTTTTTAGAAGTCTGCTTCCAAATTTCCGTAGTAAATGTGAAAAAATTGAATATGGGAAAGAGGGGATACTCTTTTCCATTATCCACTAGTGTCTTTTGCTATAAATCTATTGGTGTTGCCAAGGCAGTGGGAACACTTCTAGAGAAGTTTCATTTTTCATCCCTACTAGCTAGAAGCAACTTTGACAGTAAAGGGTATGTGAGACACCATATGTATGGAGCCAACTATGAACAAGTACCATGAATATAGACAAAAGATCAAAGCTCAGGAGGTGGCAAGTGTTGAGCAAGAGGTGGAGATTGTCGAAGATGGTGAACTGGAAGCTGAATAGGGGGTGGCGGTTTCTTGTTTAATGTTTTAATTATTTTTCTTGATCATTGGTTGGGAGGCCTAAAGACTTTCTTTAAATAACGGTTTGCTTCAAGAAACCATTATCTTTCATATTTTAAATATCTGGACTTTGTTTCTGATTAGGATCTTTTGGGAAAACTTTATTTTTCTCATAAGATCAAAAACTTTTATGCATGTGGTTATCTCCTATTTTAATATAGAAGAACTACTGGTGGCTTTCATTTATTCATAATCTTTGAGTTATGGTGTGTGAATGCTTTTCTATTCTTTGAAATGGATGTTAGTTGGCTAATTTATATTGAAGTAGTGGATGATTTGAAATTTTAGTTACTGTGGAATATTATTTGTGAAAGGTGTTTCATAGTGGCTTTATATTTGAAATTTTGAAAATCCTAAATAATAGTACTTAGTATTGTGAATGCCTTTACAAAGCTTTATGCTTGAAAGCTCTTTCCTTATTTTCATTCTAATTAAAAGTATATGAGTTGTTTACTTATTCATTGAAAATCATTAGAAGGTAGCTTCCACCTTGCAAAATAAGTAGACAATCAGTCAGTTAATAGTTTGTTAGACTGGTTCAATTGTGGTTACATTTGTCATCTTTGTGGGTGTGAGACAATAGAGTTAGGTGACAAATCTGTTAACCAACACGTGGCTAAAAATCATCATCACAAGCATGTTTAGGAGGACAATTTTATGCTAGGCATGACCGTCTTTCACCCACCAAGTTGTCTGATCATTTTGGGTCATACCCTAGCCACACATTCTCTTTAATGCATAAAAGTCACCTTTTTTGGCATAACTTCATTCATGCACCTTTTTTGCCTTTATTACTCATATGTGAAAATTGGATAGGGTTGTTTTGTATGGAATAGATGAAAAAATATTATTTATAGTCAAATTAGGTTAATTTTTAGGACTATTTTAGGATAGTAGTGATCAAATGGATGGATTAGACCATTAGATTAATAAGGAAGGTGTAAATAGATATATCTAACATGTCTAAACACTCTTCTAACAAAAATAACTCATTCAAGAACTAGAAATCACAAAAATATAGTTTGCACATGTGCAAAGAGTATGAAACTTGGCATACTTTTCTATAAGCCTGTAAGCATCAAGAATCTTTCTCTCATTTAATTCCTCCTGGATGATTTTTGTAAGGATATTCATGTCTCTTTATACCACAAGAAACTTGAAATGGTATTTTTCATCTTGGAGAGCCTACTTCTAACCAAAGTATTCAAGAGGGTATACATTGTATCTTGCATTCTTATGTTGAGTGCTTAGATAGTGATTGGTGCAATGGATACTTTCCATTACAATCATATTTATCAATACCACATGGAATGCCATTACTTCATTATATTCTTTGGTTTTTTTCTTAGTGTGATGATGATTTCTACATGTATGCACAAATAAAACGTAGAGATTACTTCATAAAAATATAGGATTATCATAACTTCATTAGGATTGTCTTAGCTTCATTGTTAAGATTGTCACAACTTTATTAGGAAAATCACAAGATGATTAGGACTCTATGTTACATTCTTAGGATAATGATAGGTTCCATAGGATAGTCATAGGCTATTTATGAATATCATAGTTTCATTACACATGTCATAACCTTGTTAAGATTGGATTTCAATTCATTATCACTTTCGTAAAATTTTGAGCAAGTAAAATTTTCCACACTCTTGTCATTTCCTAGTTGTTCCTATTTTCTAGATAGTTAAGAAAGATCATATATTGTACCTATTTTTCACTCTTAATTAATAGAATGCAGGTTACAATCTTTATGTCTCCATGGACTATGACAAACCTTAAATTATAGGCATGAAACTATAAAATATTTACTAGTTACCAACTTATGACCTTGAATTGTGGAGCAATTGTAGACAAAATAGATAGAATATATAATGTCTCACATACCTTAACAATATCTTAAGAACCTCACAACCTTTCTCATGACACACAACAAGTAATAGAAACTTTGAAACATCCATAAAATATTATTCTAAATCATTTTCTTGGTCTCCTTGATTCTTAATTCAATCTTATATTGCATATTTATAGAGTTAGGTATACTTTAAGAAACCCCTAGACTAAGTAAGACAATATTAATAGTATAGAATTGTCACCATATAATAAATGTTGATACAATTAGAGAATCTTGATTTCAATCATCAAATATATATGCAATTATGGATAATAGTTTTAAAAATGATTTGCATTAACCAAAAATTCATAAAGTCATATAACGTTTCATGTCAACAAGAGTATAAAATTTTTATCTAATATAGTGATACAAGCTTCTCAAAAAAAATATGGACATGAAATGTAACATATACATAATACAATATATATGCTAAAAAATGCCATAGAGGCATACAACAAAGGCCCTTAGTCTATTGGTTTCCCACTAGCATGAGAAAATAGATCATGGGCTTCCTTTGACTATTGAAAAATGGAGATGTATGTGATGTTGGCATCTTTCAAATATGCTCACTATTCCTCTTATCTATTCTTCTCTGCAACTCCAACTAACACATTAAAAAGTATAGACATCAATGTATAATATATAAATATTTAATTATAGAATGACATGTAATAGAATAATTACTTACCGCATACATATAATCATGATGTTCATCCACAACGAGGGCACACTCATGGTTAGGAGTGACAAGCCCCTATAACAAGCATTAAGATATCAATTAAATTACATACAACTATGATTAAATTTTTTAATAATAGACCATTAAAAGAATAAGTGAAATTTACTAATCTATCTCATACATTTGTCAAAGCTTCAAAAATTTTGACTGCTGCAACAACAACACATTCGAATATAACACAAACATTAGGAGGAGTATTTGATGTCAACAACTAAAAATGAAGCAATTTTCGACTAAGAAAATAGGTTAGAATAAACTTGATATCATAAGGCAAACCACGAAAGCTAAATTTCATGAAAATAACATCCTAATCACACCAATAAAGCTAGCAAAATGAAATGCATATTGAAATGAAAAAAATCAAACTGATAATGAAACTAGGTTCACAACACTCCTTTGATGACACTTCATAGTTTATTCTTTCTCCTCTAATTGATGTTTCTCTCAAGTAGATTAGAGCACAAATGTGATAAAGCAAAGACAATTCGACATAATGAGCATGAGGATAATCGAAGGATTATGGTTGTGAGAATGAGAAAAGAAATTCCAATTTATAGATAAATTAAGATTGATTTGATGGATAAGATTGATTGGGGATTGAAAGTGATCGATGAACGAGATTAAATGAAAGGACTTGTTAAGTGAGGATAAATAAAAAGTTGTATTTTCAAGTGGAGTTAAGAAATGAGGAAGAGTTACGTGAAAATAAATATTAATATGCCATTTGAAAGTGGAAGAAAGGAGTAGTTAAAATGAAAAGAAAGAAGAGTTAAGTGGGGAGATAAATTAGCAAGTGGGAGGGGAAGTAGAGAGGAAAGTGGAAAGAGAAAGATAGAGAAGTGAAGACAAATTAACATGAAAAGTAGATAAGTGGAGTGAATTAACAATATTATTTATTAATTCCTCCACATGTTAGTTAATTATACAATTAAATAAAATAAATTTATTTAATTGTGAGAAAGATAAAAAGGTAATAAATAAATAAATAAAAATATTTATTTATCAAAAGACGAACATTAGAATAGGGGTGAAATAATTAAATAATTATTTTACCTAAGGCAAATTAATGCCAAGAGGATAAAATGATTTAATAATTGATAAAATTATTTAATCAAACAGATGAAAAGAGCAATTGAGGAAAAAATGACAGAAAATGTTCAAATTAGAAAATATAATTAATAATTAAATAAATAGTCAACGCCACTTAATTAATGAGAGAAAGACATAATGTCGATGAATAATAAAGACCAAACGACTGGCATGAAGACATGTTAATAAAAAGTGTACCCATAGGCAGTAGCCAATTTTTAGTATCTACATTTTGTCCCTCTTTGAGACAATGCGATTTAGAGCATTGTTTCAAAGAAAAATAAAGAAAAATTGCATTAAAAGCTGACCCAGCTGTAACGGGTTACAAGGGTGCCCCCTTGAAAAATTGAGTGAAAAATTGGAACAAGAAGCTAATTTGTCAAAAATAATGTCAGGATTCTAAAAACATGAACAAAAGTGAAATAAGAGGTCAAATGAGCAAGGTATGGGTCCCAGATTTATAGTTTGTGTACCATAGCAAAAGACCAAGATGACCATGAGGATTGATTGAAGAAGTGTTAGTAAGAGGAAAAAATTAGATGGAGAATAGTTAGCAATGATGAAACCTTGATTTCATAAGTACACTTCATCTTTTAGAGAACTTTATTTAATATACAAAATCAATGCATTGCACCAAGACATATAAAGCTAGAAAGAAAATGTAATCCCTTTGTAGCAAACATACACATTGGAAACAAGGAATGTTTTAATCCATCCTGTAACTTGTATGTTAAGGGTCGAGGTATGTGCAATAGTCACAAAGTGAATGTGCCAACATAGAAACCCAAGACATACTTGCCCAAAAAATTCTTGAAAATGTCCCTCAGATAGAAGACAAAACAAAAGACCATGAACCATCCTCAACCACTCTCATCACTTGTGGATATCCTTGAGTACCATGGGAAGATGAAGGAACATGAGCAAAAATAAATCAATGAAAGATAAGAGTCATTGTACCAAACAAGTCAACAACCATTTTGATCTTGTTGTCAAAGTTGATAGGATGATCATGATATTAGGTTTTAGGAATGAAGCACCCCGTTTAAGACTGATACAATCTAGTTTCGAGTATTTTACACCTTGTATAAGAAAGTGTATGCTAGAAAATGTGGATGATCCAAAACAAAAGTTTGAAATAAAAGACCAACATACGAATGAGACTCTTGGTCCAAGTATATAAACTAATTCGAACTAGTTTAACTTCCCAAGGGGTGTCCCATTGTTCTCTATCTCACAGGATCCCTAAAGCCAATGTTTTTCTCTCAGATCATTGAGCAAGTGACTTAGGAATGACAACTCCAAGAATGAGTGATATTGTGATCTAGATGCATGAATGAACTCTAAGATCCTTATGATGTATTTAAAACTATGATGATTAAGCTAGTATGAAGATAATGATATGATAAAGAGATTAACAAATTATCCTAACATGATATACTAGCATGAATATTCTATGATATAAAATGAAATGCTTCTAAATGCTATGATATTCTTACAAAGAGAGGCTAAAATGTTTAGTAAATTAGACTATAACGTAGATACGTGAAACTTGGATATCTATGAAGAATGAGGAATGAGAGCTCCATTTATAAGGAAAATAGGGCAATGGATGGTTAAGATTGAATAATCTTAACAAAGGCTAGGATTGAAAGTTATTAACCCATGTCTATAATTTTCACCAATGAAATGGTGACAATTTTCAACAAGAGGTTGCTTGACAGGAGATGCAAGAGGCATTAAATGCCTGAGGAGACATGAAGGTTACCTTAGGAGGTAAGGTAAAGGTTAGGTTAGGGTCATCCATTGGATGAAGCTTTTACCCAAAGGGTAAACTCTTTTGCAAGGGTTAATAGGATAACCAAGGTTAAAGCCATGAGTTCTTGATGAGACCATGCAAGAAGGTTGTGTTAACCATTAATGCTTAAGAAGACTTTGGGGATAAATTTGTAAGAGTCCTTCCAAATTTGGGGAACTCAACAAGCTAACTTGTTGAAGAAATAAAGCTTTGAATGCATTTGGAAGAATTTCCTCCAATTTTGAGAAGTGACCTCCTCAAACTTAGGAAAATGACATGATTGGAGGGATTAAAGCTTAATTGATTAGGATTAGATGGGTTCTAGAAGAATAATTAGGAGGCAAGTGGGAGATGTAGGAAAATGCAAGTGGGTGAGGAAATAGGATTTCAATTAAAATAAAATTACTTTATTTCAACCAAAATAGATGCAACTTGCATAAATACAAGTGGGGGTTTTATAAATAAATTTGATTTATTTATGTGCAGAGGGGATTTTGATAAAATGTGAATTTAATTAAAAGGGAGGAAGGGGATTTAATTAAATAAAGTGATTTATTTAATTAAAAGCTAGAAAAGGTTTATGTGAATTTGATTAAATAAATTGAGTAATTTATTTAATCAAATAGATGAATATGAAGAAATTAATTAAATAAAATTTAATTAATAAGGGGATATGGTTTAAATAAATATTAAATATTTATTTAGGAAGGTGGTCAGATTCATATGTCTATAGAAAGATGATAGTAATATGGATTATTTGATAGCGGACTGATAATGTTGATTGATCAACATGACAAGATTGATTTGTCTGATTGCCAACATGATTGGGTAGTTTGTCTGTTGTTGCATGATTTGATAAGCCCAATATTTTTACGTGTTTTCTATTTGTGTTTGCTCAAATATCTATCTTTGCAAGACACAATTTATTGATGAAATGAAATGATTATTATTTTTTGTTTGGGTTTTTTAATGTTTTTTATTTTAAAATTTTAGGGTTTTTTTACTATATTTTTTTTTTTGTGATTCCTTTAAGACCTTTTATGAATGTTTTTGTTATTTTTTCAGAACAAATTATTTGAATTTTTTTCTTCTTTTTTAAAGACATTTTTTTAAAAATAGGATTTTTTGATGACTTTATTTGATTTTAAAGATTTTTTTAGGACTTTATTCAATTTTGAAGATTTTTTCAAAACTTTATTTGATTTTTAGGGATTTTCTTAGGATTTCAATTGATTTTTAGGGAATTTTTGGATTATAAGCAAGATGTATTTGTTTTCCCCTAGTGTCTAGCAAGGAAGGAACGTTATGAATGGATGAATGGACTGTTGAGGTGGAGATGGATAGGAGAAAGATGGAGGTATCTTATTATGAAATCAAAATAGAGTTGGTTTTCAAGGACTATCTTGCGATGGGATAACATGTTAATCCAAGCTAAGGGATTTTAAAATATAAGGAAATAGGGAAAGCGCTCTGCAACTCCGACTAGACCTAGGATTTGGACTTTGGTTTTCATGGCCGTAAGCACTGACGTGGGGGAGTACGCTGGTTCTCCTCCACATAGGTAAGTGGATAAATCGGCTTGTGTGTAGGTTAAACTCCCCACGTCCTTCTCTGTCATCACCTTCCCTTCCTCTGTGCAAGTAGTTAATGCAATTTAATGGAGAGCTCTTTTGGAGGCACCAGAAAACCTAGTGAAGATGTGACATTTAAACCTAAGTCTTTCAAAGATGTAGTTACTCTCTCCTCTCTCTCCATCGATGAAGGTGCGAGGTTTGTTAATAACTCTAATGGCAGCCCCCATGGAGAAGGTAAGGACCCTCACTCTGCTCGGGACTCCATCTCCATTTCCCCTAATGATTTAATGTGTAAAGAAAATAATATGGAAAAGAATAGGCTTAAAGATACAACAAATTTCTTTGCAACTGTAGATGTAGATAAATGTCCCGTGCGTAAATTTCTGGATGATTGGATTAGAAAAGTTTGGAATATCAAACTAAGTTCTCTAGTCTCATTCTGTAGACTCATTCAAAAAGGTTTGTTTGTAATTTTAAGGATCATAAAATGCAAATTGAGGTGCTTAATAAACAATATTGGACTGTCAAAAAATGCACATTTTGTTTCCTCGAATGGTCGCCAGAAGTGATTAATGAGGAAATACTTGCACTCTTGTGCCCTAGATGGGTTTTAATTTGAAATGTGCCTCCCTTGTTGTGGAGATTATACCTCAAATCGTTGAACTGATAGGAAAGGTTATTCGGGTGGATAATTTGACCTCCCTAATTCCATATCTAGATGCTAGGGTATTGATTTCAATCAACCCTGGATGTGATTTCCCCAAGACGGTTAACATTAACCTAGAATCTGAAACTATCACATGCCCTATTGAAGTCCTTGGCGGGGTGAATGTGTGCTTTCTCTATAGGAAAGAGGGACATATTCGTAAGAATTGCCCTATTATTAATAAATTCAAGGGAGCAGATAAACCCCAAAGTCATTCTAATAAACTGTTCATGTGAAGCATATCCTAAGCATGGAAAACCTTAATGCCATTAGTAAAAAAATTAATAATCTCTTGACTGGAGAAAACTCTAAATCCTAGGAACCTGATATAATCTTCAATTCAGGTAATTATGGAGTTTTCCCCACCCCTCATTCTGCGATTTTAGATACTCTAAAATAGATGAATGAAAATTCGCAGGACAGGTTTCAGGTTGTGGGGAAAAACCCTAAGAAAAGGAGGAAAAATGCTCAACAGTTAGCCTTGGAAAAAATTAGGGCAACTATACCTAATAATTCAAATTATGCTATCAATAAAACCCCTATGGATAGCAATTTAATATCGCCTATGGATGACGATGTGCAAGAGGTCCTCCCAGAGATGAAATTCTCGAATTTAGCCTCTAATTTGAATAACCGTGGGTTTCAGAATCCTGAACGTAGAGATGGTGTGAATGGTGAGTTGAGTAGGGGAGGGAGCCGGTCTGGGGTGATGAATAAAGCTCCCCATAGAAGTTCGGTAGACATGAATGTCTCCTTTGAGGTTGACTCACCAAATGTCTCCGAGGCAGATCCTTCCTCCCTTGTTGAACCCACCCCTGACACAATCTCTATCATTTCCCCGAAGAATTTTGTTAAAATAGAGGATACCTGTGTGATCAAGGTCATTATTGCTGACCCTAAGGTTGGTGAAACAAAATCCTTAATTAGGGATGCAGTTAATTTAGACCATCTAGATAGGTTGAAGGCATTCGAGCCTTGCTCTGAGACCCTAGAGATCCCCAGGCAGGGTGACAATAGGAAGGCGTCTGAGGTTGAGGATTAGGATCAGGGTGAGGAGTGCATAGGAGAAGAAGGAGAATGGACTACAGATAATGAGAATTCTAATACACTTCCTAGAAGAAGAAGAGGTAGACCTCTGGGATCCAAAAATAGGGGTTCTAATTATAGATGGAATAATGAGGAGAAAAAAGATCTCTCAAGATGCTTTAACAAGTTTAAGGCATCCAAAGAATAAAAATAATACACCTTGTAAAGATGAAGTGCATCTCTTGGAACATTAGGGGTCTGGAATCTCCAAACAGGAAGCAAATTGTCCAAAAGTTTGTCAATCAACATAAGAATGCAGAATTTGTTATGTTTCAAGAACTCGAGGCTGTCAAGTTTACCTTGGAAGTCAACCTAGAATTTATATGGAAAGACCTTATCAAGGTTTGCTAAAAGCATGATAGAGGTAGAGGAGGTGTTGGGTTACTCATTAACCCCAAATGGAAGGAGCGCATAGTAAACCAAGGATGCTCGCCGTGTAATAAAGCGGTCTGGGTTTCCTTAGAATACAATGGCATCAGATTTGGAATTTGTTCAGTCTATGCCTCCAATGACTACAGAGAGAGAACTAAAATGTGGGATTGGATCACTGCATTACTAGATATACCTTGGATTGTTGGGGGTGACTTCAATATGATTGAAGCTCGTGAAGATAAAAGTGGAGGTGTCCCTATGGAATGGAAAGGAACGGAGAAATTACATTGGGATAGAATGAAAAGTCAAAAGAAGCTTTTTGACCCCCTGTTCTGCAATAAGAAGGAAAACACTAAAATTTGGTACACTTGGTGCAATTATCAGAGAGGAAAACATAGGATCTATTATAGGCTGGACAAATTCTATGTTAATAGAGAACACTTCTCCTTTGACCTTGGCAATAATGGCAATCCAGTTACAGTTTATCCAGCCACACTTTTAGACCATCATCGTATCATTTCACAGATTAGGCTCAGAGACTCCTTTGAGGGACAAGGAATTGCTATGGATAAATTCTTTCTAAACTTCAATCTTTTAAAAGACACGAATGTGCTAAGTGTAGTAAAGATTGTTAGGTTGTTTAACAAGAGTAATAAAAAGTTGAACTCTAGTGTGGATAGATGGAATTAGAATGTCAATAGTTGGTAGGTGTTGCTGCAAACCATGGGACAAAAGAAAGCTAATTAGGATTATAGGTGGAAAGAGAGAGCACTATTTGACAACCTTCACTTATGCGAGGCGGAGATCCAAGACAATCCTTGCAATATTGAACTATCTCAAAAAGTATCCTTGGCTAGGGACAACCTCAGGAATCATCAACAGACTAAGACCAGGGGGGCCATGATCAGGGCTCGGGCTCATTGGATGCAATTTGGGGATAAAGGATCTAAGTTCTTCTTTAATATGCTGAAGCAAAAATAGTGTAGAGAACAAATTGATAGGATTTGGATAGAGAACAAAGAAGTAAAGGATTTGGAGGATATCAAGGAAGCATTCTTTCAATTTTACAAAGGTCTCTTCACATCTAAAGATTCCACTAACTCCGAGGAGGATAGAGAAAAATGGAGAAGGATTATCCCCTTTGAGATTTCAGTGGAGGATGCGCAGGCCTTAAGGGGGCCCATCACTATGCAAGAACTAAAATGTGCCATTAAAAGTCTGAATAACGATAAATCTCCATGCCTGGATGGTCTGACGGTAGAGTTTTCAAAGCTAATGAGGATTGAGTTTGTCAAGATTTGTATGAGCTTTACTCTGAGGCATTTTTTATTGGTTCCTTAGGGGAAAGAATCAATAGTGGGATTATCAAACTACTTCCCAAAGATGGAGACAAGTCTCCTATCAAGAACTGGAGACCGATAACACTTCTTAATGTATCCTACAAAATATTGGCTAAGGCTCTTGTGATTAGACTGGAGAATTTACTTCCTAAGTTCATTTGCTCCATGCAAACAAGTTTTATCAAAGGAAGATATATCCTTGAAAATCTAATTACGAGCTGGGAGGCCATGGAATGGGTGAAGACTTCAAGACAGAATGCAGCCATGTTTCCCCTAGATTTTGAGAAAGCATATGACATGGTAGAATGAGGATTTATTCTGATGATGTTAGAAACATTTGGTTTTCCAATAGAATTTTGCAAATGGGTAATGGTTCTCCTCAAAGATGCTTCGGCCCAGGTGGAAGTTAACGGTTCCCTGTCACAGAGTATAACTCTGAGTAGATCTATTAGACAGGGCCGCCCCCTAGCCCCTGCTCTCTTAGTTATTGCAGTGGATGCTCTATTTTACATTCTAAGGGATTCTACCATTTCTCCTAATGTCTAGGGGATCAAACTTATGAATGGTGAGGAATTGATCAATGCTCAATTTGCTGACGACACGACACTATTTATATAACTCTAGTAAAATGAATATGGAGGCCCTGGAAGGAAAAATCAAATTCCTAGGAGAAATATTAGGGGCTAAAATCTCTCAGAGCAAATCTACCATGCTTGGGTGGGAGGATTAGCCTCCTGAGTGGCTACAATAGTTTGGGATCCAATGGGTAGGGCCCAATAAAATAGTCAGATACCTGGGAATTTTGTTTACCATATCTCCATCCCTGAAAGAGATGTGGCTTTGGGTTAGAAGCAAGATAGACAAAAAGCTTAACAAATGGGATAATAGGTATCTCTCGCTCGTCGGGAGAGTGCAGGTGTGTCAAAAAATTCTCTCCTCCTACAACATTTACTACTCTTCAATATGGATGTTCCCCAATTACCAGATCCTGGAAATTCAAAAAACCATTAGGAACTTCCTTTGGTCTGATGTAAAAGGTAACAAAAGGATGAATTCTATGAAATGGGAATGGTATCATAAGGACAAGATTCTGGGAGGGTTAGGAATAAAAGATTTGAAAATCCAAGGGATTGCTCTTGTAGAAAAATGGATCTTTCAGGAATTTGATGGTAATGAACCATGGAAGGTTCTGATTATGAATAACATCATGAGGGTTGTATCGAAAAAGGCCAAATCTTGGAAATCTCTACCTTTTTGTGACCTTTTGGCTGGAGACTTCGCAATAACAGTTCAGGGCTTGAATATCTTCAATTCTATTTGGAAGGCTTGGGAGAGTATTAAGCCTTTTTTTAGCAATACTAGAGTCAGCAACAATGAGCTAGTCCATGGAGGTAGGTCCATTTGGTGGAACCTCTTGCACTCCTCCAAATCATTGGCGCTTACGCAAGGGTGCTCTGCTAAAGCATGGGCAACAAAAGACATTTGTTTCTTTAAAGACATTATTGAGGATGACAGGCTACTTGATTGGGATATCCTCAGAGTTAGATTTAACCTTCAAACCTCCCATAAGCGGACTTATGACATGTTGGAAAAAGCTTGCGAGAAACTCTATTTGCCCAAAAAGTGCAAGAATGATATTGACTGTTGTAAGGAATTTTTGTGGAATAATACCATCTTTGTTTCTAATATTAAAGATAGCAATATATATAAGACCCTAACATATGATGGAGCAATAATTGTTCATGTTAATAAATTATGGTTTGTAGATTTTTCGGTTAAACAATGGCAGAAGGTGTTTGCAAGACTATGGTGTAGTCCTGTTGTTCCCAAAGAAAAGTGTTTTAAACGGCTTATGATTATCAACAAGCTGCCCCTCAGAAAAGAACATAACAGTTGTGATCTTTGTAATATTTGCAAGGTTCCTAAATCAGTTAGACATATTTTCTTTGAATGTAGCATTGCTAGAGAAATCTGGTTATTATTTGGCATTGCTATTCCTAATCAATTTACTGTGCTTGATGTTTTAATTGGGTATATTAAGGGTCTAAAAAAAGACACTAACCTCTTTTGGAATGTTCTTACTTCTGAAATGAGGATAAATTTCAGGGCATAGGTAGGGCCCTTACTGAGTCTTTTCATAGACTCACCCTTCACCATATTCTTTTGCAGGTTTCAGTAACGATAAATATTGAAAAGAACAAATTCTTCCAGTTCATTAAGGATGGAAATGCAAGGATGTATCTTCACGAGATGGAGAACAGATATAAATGGAAATAGGCAATCAGAGGGAAGCAAGATGTTGGCCTAGCGCTAGAGTGCCTGGGACCAGAGGTTGCCAAAGTGAGAGATCCTGTTAAAGATCAGATCCAGCTGCTCACAAAACTGCTTGACGGAAAGCAAGTTGTGTGGATGGAGGGTCCTAGGGGGTGGACTATGTGGGTAGATGCATCATAGGAGCAAATACTGTTTTGATAGTCGGCTAGCAGTTATGAGAATAGTGGTCTTTTTGTATAAAAAGAACTATAGTTTTATGTACTCAAAATTGTATATCTCCATGTATATATTTCAGTAGACAATCTGTCTATAGTTTTGTAAATCTGGGCCGGTGGTCCATGTAGACAATTTGGTCACTACTTTGTAACAACGTTTCTCTCCTTATATGAAATACAAAATATATATATATATATATATATATATATATATATATATATAAGGAAATAGCATGGTGCACTAAATAACATGTGATCCACATGAAGGGACATGTTAAGAGGTTTATGAAAGCATGTTTTTTAATTTTCTTTTTTTCCTTAGTTTTGATAAAGATCAAAGATAGAAAAGGGAGTATGGATGGAGATAGTATCTAGATAAGATAAGAAAGATCAAAGGTGATAATGGATGATGGAAGCAATAAATGGATAAGATAAGGGATATGGAGTGAAATGTGTGGATAAGTTAAAACAAATAGGATGCGTGGTGCTTATGAAGATCCTTACCCTTATCAAGATTAAAGATGGAAAAAGGGAAGATGGATGAACATAGGATGATGGAAGATGTGGTAGGTATGATAGCATGGATAAAACTTTCCACTAAGAATTGAGAAGAAAAGGGTGATGGATTACACATGACACCTATTTTCCAAGTTTTCATCATGGTACTTTCCCAAGGTGCCTGTTTGCTAGGTTTTCACTAATGGATGAATTGTTTCTCTTTACTCTTTTTTTGACATTTTGGAAGATAGGAGATGGAGGAAGGACTCAAGTGTCTCATTTTTGTGTGGATGGTGCAATAATGGACTATGAATATGAAGGTATGCTCAAATACGTTGGTAGGATAATGAAATGGATGATTGGATGGAATGGGGTAAGGATTTATGCAATGAAATGGGGTAAGGATTTATGTGAAGAATTGGATAGGAGAGATGAAAGGGTAGAAAATAGGTATTGGATAATGGATGGGAACTTGGAATATTTATTTAAGAGGAGATGAAAATATTGGGAAGATCAACACTAGCACACACCTTGAGGAGTGGTGGAATGATTGATGAAAATCAGATTTTGGATATTGAGATATTGATGGAGGAATAGCTGTGGGTTTTGGGACATAGGGACCCAAAATGGATAAAGAAGGTGATGGAGGATTATATTTGGAAGGTGGGAGATATTTAGATGGAGAAATAGAAATTTTGGATGCCAATTTTGATTTTTCTTTAGGAAACCACATGGTTTTTTTATTTTTCTTTCTTTTGTGGTTCTTTGGAATGCATTGCTTCTATGAGCAACTTAGAAATCCACATAGTTTTTTATTTTTATTTTTTCTTGATGGGCCTTTGTGGCCTTTTAGATATTTATCTTTTCTTTAGGATTATTTTTATTTATTTTTACATGTTGTTTAGATGGGACATGATGATCCTTAAATATATATGGATTTTTGGAATTGTAGATTTTATTCTTGGCATACAAATTGATTCCAAGGAGAATGGAATTAATAGATGAATAGGAATGATATGAAGGTATATTGGATAGGTTGATATAAGTAGATGGTGGGAAGGTTATCAAAGAAGTGTGCCTATGGTGATCTTGAATAGGGGATGGAGGAATATAAGGACCTAAACTGGATGGACGGGATGAAGGGCTATATGCATGTTTGGATTTAGATGGAGGAATGTGGGATTTCTTAGGGATACCAATGTCTTGAGAGTTAGCTATGTAACTGAGGCAATGACCATTAGGATTTTCTTTGATTTTGAGGGGTTCCCAAATGCCTTGTTCATGTAGGCCTAACCTTTTGCCTTGATAATGTATGCTCTGACAAATATTTTTACCAACTGGATATTTGTTGCTTTTGAAATAAGATGAGAGTCCATTATGAGGGGGATGTGGTATGGAAGAAATGATAGGTTCATGGAGTAAATCGGATCAGATGAAGGTGGAGGAACCCATTTGATATGTGGGGGTTTCATAAACAATTTGGGAAGAGGTGATGGGATAATGAGGGTGATTAGAAGGCATGATAGGATCTTGAGATGGAATTGGATCATGAGGGGGATTAGGAGGAACTATGGGATCTTGAAAGGAATATGGAGGATCATCAGATTCCATTTTAAGGGTGTTTTTCTTTCAAATTTCAATGGAATCATTGTAAAGGATGAAGGGGATATCTTGATCTTTCTTAGGGAGTGGATTATGAATGGGATGTGGAAGGATATTTTACTCTTCAGATAGAAGGCCCGATCATTTTGGATTGAATGACAAGGGATGGTGGGATCATCAAGCAAAATGAGATATTTGTCAAATGTTGGATACAATGAAAAATCTTTAGGATCTTGATGTCAGTTTATTTCAAGGCTTATTTATTCATGCTTTGGATTATCCTCTTGACATGGGGTTAGACTTTGGATATATATGGGGGATTTATGGAAGGAGTCTTTATTTTGTAATGAGGGAAATGGATTTAAAATGGAACTCTCTAGAGTGGGTTTTCTTGGAAAATGGGCATATAGTGGCATTTAATCTAGGTATTATGAATCATGAATGGGGTTTGTTGGTATTTTGGTATGGTTTTGTCATTGATGTCAACACCTATAACACTTATCAACTCTAGCACTTTGGAGGATCAACAATGTTCACTGGCAAGCGAGTGACTTATGCACAGTCACTAGTATCTGGTACACCAGCAAGATATATTGTTCAACGACACTTGGAATGACATGGAAAACACTTGTTTATGTCAAAGGTATCATTTGACACTTGGAGATTTGTTCATTGGCATATTCGTATTTGCATATTTGTTGTTACCCACAAATAGGTCTAGAATAAGCACCGACAGGCTTATCTATTCTAGATCAGCACGACATGCTTTGGAGATGATTTTCTTGTTATTGTAAATGCATTAAGCTGACATATTGAATCAGATATTACATCAGTTATTAATTTACTTGTAATTATTTTATTGTAATATCTTTTAGAACTGACCTACTAAAATTGGTCTTACGTTATGGTATATATGTAAGATCTTATTTGTAAGATCGATATGCGATTGGAAAAAGAATTATAAGAAGGTATATGTGAGAATAAGCAGAGCTATACACACAGACATCATTTGAAGGTGATGCAAGGTTTTTGTAAAGGCAATCAGAACTACACCGGTACTGAATCCAGCATATGAAGATGCTATTTTCAGCAGTACATCATTATTGGATTTAACCATCCAATTGTAGTCAGTGTGACTCCTATTTGTGTTTGAGTAGTGAGCTCTAGGGGCTTGGCCTTTCTGCATGTGCAGACCCCATTTGTATACACATACTATCTGCAGTAGTATCATCTAATTGTGGGTAAGGTTTCCCATCGTGGTTTTTCCCCTTACAGGGTTTCCACGTACAAATATTGGTGTTATTTGTTGTGGATGTTATTGTCTTTCTGTTTCATGCATTAATCTTTACCAATACTGTAATTAACTGATAAACTGTCTACTGGCATAAAGTCTGATTTATCGATATTAAGCATTAAGGTTGGTTAAGTTGTTTTTGGTTTGAATTTATTTGACAACTGATTCACCCCCCCCTCTCAGTTGTCTCTGTGACCTAACAATTGGTATCAGAGCCTAGTCCTCTTTTTGTAGAAGTTTAACAACTTGAGGAGATCCAATGTCTACTAACTATTTCAGGAAGGAGAGTCCTAAACTTGATGGAACCAACTATGGCATATGGAAGATCAAAATGGAGACACATCTAAATTGCATTGGAAAGGACATCTGGGATGTTACAAAGACTGGCTACATTGCTCCTACTCAAAGTTAGCCTAATCCACCTACCTTAGGAAAAGATGAATAAAATGATTGCAAAGCAAGGGAAGCACTTTTGAGCGCATTATCAGATTAGCAAATCATGGGATTATCAGATAGGTCCACTGCTAAATCTATTTGGGATCATTTGGAAACATTGAATGAAGGAGATTCCACAGTCAAAATTGCAAAACTTGAAAGCTTCCGAGTCAGGTATGAAAATCTGAAAATGGAAGAAGATGAAAGGAATTCTGCTTTTATGGAAAGAGTAAATGAAATTGTTTTGGGTATTAAATGTTGTGGAGGAACCTTAAGTGAAGATGAAATTATTTCAAAAGTTTTAAGAGGATTGCTAGTGACATATAAAATGAAAGTTACTGCTATAAATGAGTTGAGAACAATGCCTAATACATCAGTAACTAGGGATACATTGATTGGAAAACTTTCAGCTTTTGAAATTGAGGAATTTGGTCTTGTTGCTACTATAAAGACAGATTTAGCTTTTAAGGCATCAACGTCATCTGCACCATCTTTTGACAAATCTTATTGGAAATCCTTTTATGCAAAAGAACGTGAGGAAAGCAGGAGAGAAAATGAAGAACTTGAAGCACTATTTGTAAGGAAAATGCCTAAAGGTCCAGTTGGAAGTAAGTATGAAGGTAAAGCACCCTTTAAATGTTTTAACTGTAATAAGATTGGTCATATGGTTCAAGATGCCCTGATAGACATGCTAGACTAAGAGAAGAAGCTAGAAGAACATACAAGCCTAACCCTGAATATTAGAGATACAGATTTAAGAAGAATACAGATAAATCTTGTTATCTTGTTGATGAAGGAGTCATTGATGATTCTGATGAAGATCCGGCAAATAATGGATGGGTTTTTGTTGCTATAATAGAAGATCAACCGACACCTACTGTTCAACCAGTAGAGTAGGCTCTGGTAGCTAAAGTTGAAGTTAAGGATGAATGGATTATTGATTCAGGGTGTTCACATCAATATGACTAGTGATAAAGGTAAATTCTTGAACTTTCAGGGATATAATTGAGGTCTGGTAATATTTGGAGATGATAAAGCTTGTTTGATCAAAGGAAAATGTACTATATCACTGGATGGCAAGCATAATACTGACATTGTTTACTATGTAGAAAGTTTAAAGCATAATCTTTTGAGTGTTGGTCAATTAGTTGAAAAAGGATTTCAGTTACAATTCAAGAATTGTAAATGCAAAATTATGAACAGAACTGGTTTGGAAATTGCAACCGGTAATCAAACTAGAGGTAATATCTTTCATTTGAATAATAGTGAAAAGGCATGCTTGATTGCACACATTGATGAAAGTTGGCTATGGCATAAGAGACTCTGTCATGTAAATTTTGATTGCATGGTAAAAATTAGTACTACTAAGGTAGTTAGAGACTCACCTAATATTGTTAAACCTCACAATTCAGTATGTAAGGAATGTCAATTTGGAAAACAAGTTAGAGCATCTTTTAAAACTATTCTAGAAAAATCCAATAATGCTCTTGACTTAATTCACACTGATTTATGTGGTCTAGCTAGAACTAAAAGCTTACAAGGTGATAGATATTTCATGCTAATCATTGATGACTATTCTAGAATGTGTTGGGTTACTTTTCTCAGAGAAAAATCAGAAGCACTTGGAAAGTTCAAACTATTCAAAGCAATGGTAGAAAATGAAACTAGTAAGAAAATCAAATGTCTAAGATCAAATCAAGGAGGTGAATTCACATCTAAGGAATTTAATACATTCTATGAAGTGAATGGAATCAGAAGACAGTTATCAGCACCCCGGACACCACAGTAGAATGGAGTTGTAGAAAGGAAAAACAAAACTATCTTGGATGCAACTAGAAGTATGTTATCTTAAGAAAATCTACCACATGTATATTGGAGAGAGGCAGTAAGCACAATGGTCTATACATTCAACAAAGTTCACATCAAAGGAGAAACCGGTAAGACCCCTCATGAACTATGGTTTGGCATTACTCCTACTCTTAAATATTTCAAAATATTTGGAAGTAAATGCTATATTAGAAGAGATGAGTATATTGGTAAATTTGATCCTAGAAGTGATGAAGGAATATTTCTTAGTTATTCATCTAAGAGAAAAGCATATAGATGTTTTAACAAAAGATTGCAGAAACTTGTTGAGAGTACAAATGTGAAGATTGATGAACAGTTTAGAGGAACTTCAAGGTATATAGACCCTGAACCGGCAACAAAGATACTGACAAATGAACCTACATTGAATCCACCAGTACAGAATGAAGATCTAGTTACACCAGTATCATATGAAAATTCCACTGTAACTGAGGAACAATAGCAAATTAAGACACCCTGGTATGTAAGATTGAACCACTCTGAAAATTAGATAATTGGGAACAAGTATCAAGGAGTTATGACAAGAGGAAGACTGGCAAATGAAGAGGTATGTCTTATTTCTCAAATTGAACCATCATCAATTAATGAGGCATGTGAAGATAAAGATTGGATTAAAGCTATGGAAGAGGGAACTAGAACAAATTGAGAAGAATAACACATGGACATTAGTTACCTGGCCTAAAGACAAAAATGTGATTGGAACAAAATGGGTATTCAGAAACAAACTTAATGAAGATGGGAAGGTAATTAGAAATAAAGCAAGACTAGTGTGTAAGGGATATTCTCAGAAACAAGGAATTGATTATAATGAAACCTTTGCACCGGTAGCTAGAATTGAGGCAGTCAGATTATTCTTGGCTTTTGCAACACACAAGAACTACAAAGTATATCAAATGGATATTAAATGTGCATTTTTGAATAGAGATCTTGAAGAAGAAGTTTGCATTGAGCAACCTGATGGATTTTCTTTGATAGATAATAAAGATATGGTTTGCAGGTTAAGGAAAGCTTTGTATGGGTTGAAGCAAGCTCCAAGAGCCTGGTATGCTAGATTGGATAAATATCTTTTGAAGATTGGTTTTTCTAAAGGTAATGCTGACAACAACTTATACTATAAAGTGACAAATGATGACATCTTGGTTATAGAAGTTTTTGTTGATGATATAATATTTGGAGGAGATTGGAGAAATAAAATTCTTTTTGGGATTGCAGATTTCATAGACTGATAAAGGTATATTCTTAAGTCAATCCAAGTACTTGAAGGAATTACTAAAGAAATTTGAGATGGAAAACTCTAAACCGGTAAGCACACCTATGACTACAAATGACAAATTATCACTAAGGGATGAATCTACACCTGTTAATCTGACTAGGTACAAGTCTATGATAGGAGACCTACTGTATTTGACACAAACAAGACCTGATATTATGAATGCAGTATGTATTGTTTCAATATTTCAAAGTAATCCTAAAGAAAATCATGAATCAGTAGTAAAAAGGATTTTCTGGTACTTACAAGGCACTAAAAATCTTGGCTTATGGTATACTAGAGATGAAAACTTTGAATTATGTGCATATACAAATGCAAATTGGGTAGGAGATGTGGATGATAGAAAAAACACCACCGGTGGAGCATTTTTTCTTGGAAATAGATTAATCTCTTGGTTGAGTAAGAAACAAAGTTGCACATCTTTATCAATAGCAGAATCAGAATATGTTGCAACAACAACTAACTGTACATAGGTATTATGGCTTAAGTAAATGATGAAGGACATAAAGGTAAAATGCAAGGAACCCATAGCTATCTATTGTGATAACACTACAACAATTGATATATCTAAGAATTCGGTACTACATTCTAAAACTAAACATGTTTCTATCAAATTGAACTTTCTGAAAGAGAATGTTGAAGCAAAAGAAGTAAAACTGGTTTATGTGAATATTAAAGAGTAGATTACAGATATTTTCACTAAGCCTTTGCCTAAGGAGACTTTTGAATATCTCAGAGACCAGCTTGGGGTCATACCCCCACCGGTAGAGACTTAGACAGTTGATGTTTGTCATCAACCGATAGAACTAATAGAGAAATCTTTTACTCCGGCTTTGATGAGGAGAGCTACTTCTCAGGGGGAGTAGTTGGCATACTAAATTGGTTGGTATTTTGTATTTGAACCTGGCTTTTATATTGGCTTTGGCATTTGATGTCAAAGGGGGAGAGATTGATATGGAAAAACACAAGGAAAACAAATTTTACTCTCAGGGGGAGAGATTGATTACTTTGGGAGAGATTGATTACTCTCTATATCTGAATTTTGATTTCTAGTTATGATCTCTTTTGGGAGATTGTTGGTTTTTGGTTTTTGGCATTTCTATTTTGGCACTTTGATGGCTTTTCCATCTTGTGTTGCCATCAATGCCAAAGGGGGAGATTGTTGGTATTTTGGTATGGTTTTTTCATTGATGTCAACTCTTATAACACTTATCAACTCTAGCACTTTGGAGGATTAGCAATGTTCACCGGCAAGCAAGTGACTTATGCACAGTCACTGGTATCTGGCACACCAACAAGATATATTGTTCACCAACACTTGGAATGACATGGAAAACACTTGGTTATGTCAAAGACATCATTTGATACTTTGTCTTGGAGATTTGTTCATTGGCATATTCGTATTTGCATATTTGTTGTTACCGGCAAATAGGTCCAAAATAAGCACCAACAGGCTTATCTATTCCAGATCAACATGGCATGCTTTGGAGACGGTTTTCTTGTTATTGTAAATGCATTAAGCCGACATGTTGAATCAGATATTGCATCGGTTATTAATTTACTTGTAATTATTTTATTGTAATATCTTTTAGAGCTGACCTACTAAAATTGGTCTTAGGTTATGGTATATATGTAAGATCTTATTTGTAAGATCGATATGCGATTGGAAAAAGAATTATAAGAAGGTATATGCGAGAATACACAGAGCTATACACGCAAACATCATTTGAAGGTGAAGCAAGGTGTTTATAAAGGCAATCAGAATTACATCGGTACTAAATCCAGCATATGAAGATACTATTTTGAGCAATACATCATTATTGGATTTAACCATCCAATTGTAGTTAGTGTGACTCCTATTTGTGTTTGAGTAGTGAGCTCTAGGCGCTTGGCCTTTCTGCATTTGCAGACCCCATTTGTATACACATACTATCGGCAATAGTATCATCTAATTGTGGGTAAGGTTTCCCACCATGGTTTTTCCCCTTACAGGGTTTCCACGTACAAATATTGGTGTTATGTGTTGTGGATGTTATTGTCTTTCTGTTTCATGCATTAATCTTTACCGGTACTATAATTAACTGATAAACTGTCTACCGACATAAAGTCTGATTTATCGGTATTAAGCATTAAGGTTGGTTAAGTAGTTTTTGGTTTGAATTTATTTGACAACTGATTCACCCCCCCCCCCCCCCCCCCACCTCTTAGTTGTCTCTGAGACCTAATAGGATTTATATCAGGAAATGGAGTAGCTTGGATTTTTTATCATAGATAGTTCCTGGGGGTAAACTTGGAAGGTGTCATTAGATGTATCATTTGATGGAGATATTGTGGATTGATCTTGTAAAGCTTTAGGAGGTGAAGGAATGGTGAGAGACATGGGGGATACTTGAGAGTCAATTTTTTGATGGGAGGATGAGGCATTGCTAGACACAGGTATATAATTTTGATCATTCTTGGAAAACTTACCTCGGAGAGCCTTTGTGAGATGGTTTAGTAGGTAATTATTCTTTGGAAGATAATTTGAATCATTATGAGGCTTTAACATGGTTGGGTTTTGATTTTGGATTTGGTTTAAGTTTGAGGTTACATTTTGATTTGAGATTTGGATGAATGTGTTTGACATGTTTTCTTGTTGGGATTAGTGGAAAGGATTTGTGAATTGCAAATTTTGTGTTTGGTATTGGAGTGATGAAAATGCAAAGATTTAATAGTTTGGGGCCATGTGTATGTTGGTTTGATATGAAGGATAGGTTCTTTGTGAAGGTTGGGTCTGATAAGAGAATGAAGGTTGGTATGATTCTGATGTTGATTGAATTGGAGAGGAAATGATTTGATTGGGGAATGCAGGATGTTGGTATGATTGCATGGTCTCATAAGAAAATGAAGGATATTATGATTATAATAATTTTTCAATAGGAAGGATAGTTGCCCTAACTTCCCTCATCATTCTCTCTAACTAGTCCAAATTTGGGTTAGGACTAGCCATGTTTGAACAAATATTTTGATATTTTGGATGCAAACTTGATACTTGGTTTTGACTTATTGTTTTGTTTGAAGATGATCTTGTTTGAACACTACCATATCATGTTTGCATAGGTAGGAAAATTGGTTCAACATTTGGTGGTGGCCCTAATTGAACCATACCAATTCTGATTTAATGTTTTTAGATTGGCCCATATTCAGCTTGAAACCTAGTTGCATGATGTTGTTGTGTTGTTGTGTTGGATTGAATTTTGATTGTCTTGGATTAAAACTTGATTGTGTGTCATCCATTGGCAGAAACATGGGTTCATATGACATTTTTTTGTCTCCTAGAAGTTTGAGATCTCGTTTCAACTATTGAACTATGTCATGTTTTTAAAATTTTCAAAGTTTATGGATGAAATGAAATGCACCAAAAGGGGGGAAAAATGTAGCTCTAAAAAATGAAATACAATGCAACTAAAAGGTGAAACCTATGTTTTTTTGTATTTTTCAATATTTAGGAAGGTACAAATTCAACTTAGAGAGGTCAAAAGTAACTTAGGGGGGGAATGCAACCTATGTTTTTGATATTTTGGTATTTTGAAGACCTTAAAAATACAAATCTAGGGGCATAACCCTTTAAAACTAAAATTAAGTTAATACCTTAAAGGATGAAAGGGATGAAATTATGGACAAAAGACAAAGTCATACCTGTCACTAGATTGATGAGCTAGGGTTTTGACTTGTTGATAGTGGTAAAGGACAAAGCTTGACAAGGTCTAGACTCCTTAACAATAACCTAGGATTTGATCTTAAGACTTGATTTTTAGGACTTTCAAAACTTGATTTTGGTAATCTAATTGCAATCTAAGGACTTATACTAGGAAAACAAAATGACCTAGTATGAAGGACTTGAGGTTTGACTATGCAAGAACCTAAGTTTGGGATGATGCGAACTACGGTAATGGTTAGTCTACGACTTAGGAAAATGACAATGCAAAGTTAACCTAAGATGAAACCTTGGTTTGATATGCAGGGTTGAAAGAAAAGTTCCCAAAGTTATTGATGTTTTTGATCTCAAATGTTTTGAAGTTCTTTTTGTTTTGAATTTGACAATGTTTTGAGTCTCGAATGTTTCAACTAGTTTGTTATGACAATTTTGTTTCAACACTCACATAAGATGCATTAGACATAATGGTTGTTTGACTATAAAAAATAAGAGTAATATCTAAGGGGCCTAGATTAGCCCACATTTGAATTCACTTGTCATCATATTTGAAAACACTTGAAAACATTAATAACCTGGGCTATAAATGACTGATACTTGTTGATGTAGTTCCCCTCCATGCTTTTCTTTAGATACTTATTACCTTGACTTGCTAGACTATGTTTGAATCATTATGTGTGGTTCATTTCATTGATGTGTGTATGTGGATACATTCATGTGATCCATGTTATTGGACTATTTTATGATGCTTATATGTTTTAGGACATGTTTACTATTATGCTTCATTTGAGATGGATATATTGATGTTAGTGATGGTATACTTATGACTTGGATTCTATATTGGTGATTCATTATGATTTATGAGATGTTAGTCTATGTTCTGATGTAATTATTGGACTATTGAAAATATTGATGCTTCTAAATTTTATGTTCAGAATAGATCTTTACTACATTATTTGTTTGGGGATTAGGGTGAAAAGAATGATTTCATATTACTCATCCATGAGCTCCCTATGAGTGTGTATACATAAATATGTATGTATGCATACTGATGTATATGTGTACGTACACACGTATATGTATATATATAAGTATATGCATACACACACACACACATATATGTATGTTTGTATGTATGTATGCATGTATCTATGTATACAAACATGTGTGTGTGTGTGCAACATGTTTTGTGCAGGTTGTAGGTACCAGACATCGACTCCACCCAATCCCACAAGTCTAAGTGCATCTCTTAATTCCCAATGTTGGTATAGGAGATAGTATAAGACCCAAAATGTATCTAACCCTATCCATTATTCTAACCTAGGGACAATTAGCTAGTCTTTGTTTTTATCACATCAAATGTGTCATCTAGACAATATTTGATCACCTTGTTGTCAGTGATAAGTCTTGTTTTGATATCGATATTATTTTATGATTTATTTGAGTGTGTGAGATTTTATGTAATTTTAATTATTGATATTAATTATAATTTGAGTATTATAACATTATTAATAATTAATAATTATTTATTGTAGTTTTAACTGTATTTTCAAAATAATAAATATATTCCTATAATTGGATAATATTTATTGGTTGATTAATTATTGTGCATGTGATATTTTTAGTGTGGAAGTTATCTTGGAATGGAAATTATATTTTATTTTATTTTTAGTGGAATTGATTGCTCTATCTTGGTGGAACTAGCTGTCCTATTTTTTAATGTATAATTATAGTTTTAATTAGAATTATTTATTTATTTTTTGCTTGGTTGTCAAGTGGGAGTTAACTATTTTTTAGGGGATTTTTAATTGGTGATTTAATATTTAATTATTATTGCTTAATTCTTTTGTGGGGATTTTGATTTTGGAATTAATTTAATATTATTGTTTTAATGTTATTTGTATGCTTTTTGAATTAGGGTTTCAAGCATGTTTTTATGAGCTTTATTTAGGTGATAATTAATTTTTATTTATTCTTGAGTAGAGTTATTTGATGTGACTTTTATAAAGTTTTTGGGAAGAATTATTGCCATAATTTTGTGAAGAATTTTTGAAGGGATTTTCTTGTAGTGGAATTGGAGGAGGCTTTGCAGCTTTTCAGTGTTGATTGAAAGATTTTTTTAATCTAAATTTTCCTGAAGTGTGGATTCGATTTCTTGAGATTGATTGTCAAAATTTTCTTACAGATTGGAGAAGGATGCACAGTTCATCAATTTTTCTACAAATTTTCTATCTCTCTTCTCTATCTTTCTTGACGGGTTTCCAAGTAGGTTCCTATTTCCTAGTTTCAATTTCAGTTTAATTTACAATATTGGTTACAATGGATTATCAAGGGGATTTGGGAATGTTTATTTGATTGTATTTGCTAGTTGAAATCAGTTATTTAATTCATGTTTTGAAAGATTGTATTTTGCTTAAATCAGGTGTGGAGATTTAACGTTTTTGTTGTTTGATTTTGCGTAATACTTGATTGAAATTCTTGTATGAATGCATGTGCTTGATTTATCAGCATTTTTGGAAGGTTATCAGGCCCTTCTCAAATGTATATTGATTATATTTTTTCTTTAGAATCTTTTTATTTCCCATCGTTGAGTGTCAATCCTTCTTGTTCTAGTGAGCAATATTTGTTATGTATGCACAAGAATAAAGTGTAAATGCATAGCAATAAGTTGTAAAAGTATAGAAATATATAATATATGCATAGAAATATGAAACATATGTGCAGAAGGATGCAAAATATGCGCAACAAGATTGAATGGATGTCCAAAATCACTATTTTGAGCTTTTGACTAAGACGTTTGTTTCTGGTTAGTTCCAGAGGCTTGTGTAGGCCTAGTACTTTATTGTTCATGTGATTTTGAGTTTGTAAGACCTGATTGGATTGGATTGGTGTTAATTTTCCTATTCCCATGCTTGGTTGTGGAAAGATTTAGAGTATTATGCCTCAGTTTCAGTTTTTAGGACTTAACCCTTGTTGATAGGGTCTTGCATGGAAAGTCCTAATTCAATTATGCAATATGAGATTGATATTGGATTCATGTTGGAATGAATTCTATGTTAATCTTATGTGTTAGGATAGCTAGGTACATTAAGGGGGAGTGGCTCTCTATGGGGCCTTGGGCCCTAAGTGGTTACCAAGTTAACCCATAGGAGAGTATATTAATAAATGATAACATTAATAATAAAACTTTGGAAAGGGTTAAATACACCCTAATAAGATAATTTTTTATTCCCCACTCATGGCCTCATGTGCTCGTATAGATAGAGGATGATATTGAGAGGCCTATTCATTTGAAGAGACATTGGAGCTGGCATGTTGTGCAATACCTTGTCTTCATGAAAGGACTGTACAACAACAGATGAATTATCCATGGGGGTTGGGGTTTGGAGTTAGGAGAGGGTTAAATTACTAGGGTAGCTCATGAGAGGCTATGTGATGATACTCTCTCCTTATGTACCCTAGTATCATATTGCATTGTTTGTTTTAAGTGGAAGCCTCTAGGAATTTTTTTGTTAGTTCTTTTGAAAGTTTTGATTGTCATATTTTCTTGGAAGTCTTTTGGATGTTTCTTTGGATGTCCTTTGCTAGTCTTTTGATTGTTATCTTTAATTTTTTATTTTTTTTATTGGCATCTTCTATATCTTGGTTGTGAGTATGATTGTATCTTTCTAGCATGGGGGTAGACCTTCAGGTTCCACATGGTCGGGTGGTAATGTTTTACCATCCATTGGGTTTTTTTTTGGAGTTATAGTTTGTGAGCAGCTGGATGGATCTTACCTTGAGTTCTAGTGATTCCATATTCATATGTAGATTGTTCTACTTTTGTAATGCATCCTCTAGAAGAAATGTAACAGAATATGTAATTGCATAATCGTAATCATATTTGAAAGGATATTTGTAATGGATTTCCCAAGTGGAAAGGAAGTTGTAATAGGACTGCTATGATAGTTGCAATTGTCTTAATGGATATCTTGGAAGTGATTGTACTCATATGGATGATATGTATGTTCTTATTCTTTATGAAGGTTATCATAGGAATATTTCATTTAGTTCTTTAAAATGAACTTAGCATATATTTCTATATGATGAGTTATGTGATTAATGAACATTAGTGAGTGTTGCTTAGTAGCAACGTTAGGGAGCCCTTAGAGGTATGTTATGATATGTGTTTAAGTTTTTCTCTTATCATTGTTGTAATTCATCTATGTTATGTGATGTATTTACTTAGTGTTGAAATAAGTTTAATGATGTATGCTATTCACTTTAATATATATATATATATTGTGTGTGTGTTTTTGGTTTATTAGTTGTTATAACTCTGGGATTCCCTAGCAGGGCATTACAGTTGAGGCCCCCCATAATAATAAAATACCACAGACACTGTGAACATATATAGAGATTCGATGGTGCTCACTCCCCCAATACAACACCAACACACCTTTTCTCTTACCTCAAAGGTTTGAAAACCTTGTAACTGAGGAAATTTTTATCTCATAATGAAGGCTACATGAGGGATATCTAAAGGGTATGATCCACATTCCCTAAACCAAGAAGTATGGGATTTAGGATTCTAAACACAATTGGTTTATAGTTGAGGAACTTCAAGAGGTTAACAAACTCACTTAAGAGCCTATTGTATCCCTATAAAGGAGGTTTGATATACCTCACACGAATGTGGGTACTGGGGAACTATTAGTATAAATAAACATCATCAAGTAGTTTTGGCTTTAGCCTAAACCATTTATATAGTGGACTAAAGGAAAGCATTGCTTAGAGCCATCTCTTGGGGTGAGTACCTCTTTTCCCACCAAGGTAGGCTCTTTTCTAAAAATGAAAAAGATGGGCATCATTTTTGCTTTTCTCTTACACCCAACAAAGGGGAGAGGATAATGAGCACAACAATAGGTCCACCCTACAAAGTACAAGTGCAAAAGATAGTTCAAACACACATTGTTCATTAACTAATTAGAAAAGGAAGTGTGCTCTAAACTAGAAAAAAAGATATGCAATATTTACATTCACAAATCTTTATCAAGTATCTCGCATCAAACTCGTCAGTAATTTCACATAAAAATATTCATCCCATGATTGCCACTATTAGAGTAATCTTTTATTAGCTAATAATTATTTATTTAATTATTAGTCTATTATACTCTATGCTTAAGCCAAACTTAGGAATCTTATAATTCTTTAGGGTTTTCTCCTTTAGGGTTTTGAGTATCCTTTTATAAGGATTCTCTCTTTGTATTTTTATAACAACTGTAATTATTGAATTGCATTCTTCTTGCACAATCAATATGACTCCTCTTTTCTAGATCTCTGAATTTTGGCCTCCATAGTTTTTTTCCTTCTCTCTTTCTGTGATAGGTTTGCATGCAGGTGATCTTTGGGAGCTGTAGAGTTTATTTTTCTTCAAATCCAATATGGTATCAGAGCTCTAGATCTACATGCCCATGTTCTCTTCATGAAATTTTTTGGGCCTTGTTCTTCAGATCCATGTATTCGGGGGTTTGTGCAATTGTTTTTTTCTATTTTTGGGGGTAGCTGATTTTTTGGTACATTTTGGTGCCAAAAAGACCTCATGGTTGGATTCAGAAGGCCATTTCCACAAATTTTGACATATAATTTGACCTATTTCGGTGACAAGGGAATCTTGGCATGATTTTTTATTGGCACATTTTTCGAGACACGAAAATCCGTACGGCTGTACCTTGAAATGCGTCAGAAAATTTTCGTCAAAAAAAAAAAAATAATTTTTTTTTACCTTCTTTATGACCTAAAAGAGGGTTTTTTTCTTTTGGCCATAACTTTGTCATACAAAGACACTATTCGACAAATCTTATATTGTCAGAAAGCTCTTTCCGAGCTCTATCCAGATATGGAGTTTTGAACTTTTTTATTTTTTGATGGTAGTTTTTTCTGTCAAAGCCAAAGGTTCCTTTTTGCACTCCGGGAGACATAACTTGAGCATCCAAACTCCATTTTTTGAAAAATTTATATCCTTGGAAAACTTGTTCTGTGTTCTTTAAATTCATATGAGTTTTGTTTCCAGATTTTACTCTTGGTATATTTTATACAGTTTTTTTCTTTTTAGCACTCTAGTGAATATCTTGGATGTTTTAGGTCTTGGGATCTCTTTCTTTGAGTAGGATGTTTCATCTTTGGCTGTTCTTTCTGTTTCTAGTCTTTTGTCTCTTCTGATCATTGTAGCATTTTATTTATGTAAACACACTGACATAAAATACTACCATGTATTATATACTTGGGATCTTGCACATTTTGTGTCTTATTGTACATGCACTACTTATAAAGTGTCATGGGGGGGTTGATGTTTGTCTTTGTTTTCCATCTACCTTTGTCATGTGAGTGTTCCTTCCATGACATTAGCCTCATAATGTGTGTCAAGTGATTGTTCCTTCCACGACACTGTGTACTTTCTCTGCACCTTCAATGTTCCTAGTTCTTTGTCCTGTAGTTCTTGTGGGTCATTGTTTTCAGTGTACCTATCTCTCTCCCTTTTCACCATTATGGGGAGGTTTGTCATATTGTTTTAATTCTTCCTTGGTTCAATTGATCAGCTCTTCAATATTTGGTGTTTTATGCCATATGTATCTTCAAGTTCAGTTGTTTGCTTTTGTTTGCCATCTGATTTGAGTAGTGTCATTTGAGGGAACTCATGCAGATTACAGTCTTCTCTGCCCGGTCATGTTCTATTTCAGTGGAGGTTCTTCAGATCAGTAGCTACTCTTCGACAATGTTTGCAACCATTTCATGCTTCAATGGTGCCTTTCATGCTCTTCTTTTTTGTTCCTATCTTCTGGAACACTCTTGTTTGGAAGCTTCTTAGTCTTTCACTTGAGCTTTCATCTCTTCTTAGAGAGGAGTTTTGTTCCGATAGGGTTTTCTCCTTTTTCTCCACTTTACAAAGATTTTATTGTACTTGGGTACCTCATCAGGACTTGTTGCTGACACCCATTGTTGCTTTCCTGCATTTTTTACATGCTTTTTAGTCAAAAAACAACTCCCTAAGTTCATCTTAAAGGGGGGTGTTAGAGTAATCCTTTATTAGCTAATAATTATTTATTTAATTATTAGTCTATTATACTCTATGCTTAAGCTAAACTTAGGAGTCTTATAATTCTTTAGGGTTTTGAGTATCCTTTTACAAGGATTCTCTCTTTGTATTTTTATAACAACTGTAACTATTGAATTGCATTCTTGTTGCACAATCAATATGACTCCTCTTTCCTAGATCTCTGAATTCTAGCCTCCATAGCTTTTTTGCTTCTCTCCTTCTGTGACAGGTTTGCATGTAGGTGATCTTTGGGAGCTATAGAGTTGATTTTTCCTCAACTCCAATAGCCACAATGATAAGCAAACCATCAATAACACCACATATCTTCTATGCTAATAGAATCTAGAATTGCATATTTGAATGTTAACATAAAACATAAAGAAACCTTTTTTAACAGCCAACTATGTAGCTAATTTCTCAATTGTGTAGGAACATGGAACAAATACACATCAAACTCAAACAAATTTGTAGTAAACTCAGACAATTGTGCAGCAATCTCAAACAAATGCATAGAAAACTCAAACGATTATGCAGCTCATAAGACATGAAGGAAAGACAATGTATTTGCATAAAGATTGCATAGATTTTCCTGTGAATGGTATCCTTTCCACATGTTCATTTCTTTGTATGGTTGATTCATCCACTTAATTAAACTAGGTTTGATTTGTTGTTCATTTGAAACCCCTAATTAGGCTAAATGTGAGTTTTTGTCAATTCAAACCCCTAATTAGGCTAAGTGTTTTTCATTTTAAACCACTAAATGAAATGAAATGAGAATTGTTTCTCATTTAAACCCCTAAAATTAGGCTAGATGTGAGTTATTATCAATTCAACCCCTAATTAAGATAAATGAGAGTTGTGGTTCATTTTAACCTTGTCAAATTAGAAGTGGATTTAATTAATAGAAACCATGCATAAAAGAAACCCTACATGCAAACAAAAGTCAAAATGTTCATCCTTAATAACTACGTAGTAATGGCCCATTCATGGGCCTAGATGGGTTAACCGGTGTGCTAGCTTATTGAAGAGGCAAAAGGTGGTGAGGTGGACTCCTCCAAGAAAGGGATGGATTAAGGAAAATTTTTATGGAGCCTCAAAAGGCAATCTGGGTGATTTAGGGGCAAGAGTGGTTTTCAGAGACTAGGAAGACAATATTTTAGATTTGATTTCTCAAAAGATGGACAAGGGAACAAATAATGAGGTGGAGGTGCAAGTTGCTCTTTTGGCACTTGAATGGGGCCTAAAATTTAGTTTTTCTAATATTCATTTGGAAGGAGATTCATTGATTATAATAAATGTGCTAATTAAAGGGGAGATGCAGGCTTGGAAGTTAGATAATTATATCAAAAAGATTAAAAATGATTTAAATATTTTTAATGACTTCAGAGTATCACATGTTCTTAGAGTAGGGAATGAGGTGGTAGATGTGTTGTCAAATTAGGCCATGTCTTTTGAGGTAGAAAAGGCTTTTCATTTCAAAGATTTTCACAATCTTGCAATTGAGCATGATGTAGTGGCAATTGTTTAATGTGGCAATACCCCCTAGTTAATAGCAAGTATGAAATAGGAAGATGGAGGTCGTTCTTACTGGCTTGGTGTGTGATAGAGTGAATGTCGGATTCATAGGGATAGAATGTTTTGAAAAGATGGTAGAGTGATGAAAGCTTCAGCTTTGTTAAAAAGGTTTTTAGGTGGTGTGTAATGAGCCCATCTTTCTACATTTTGATTGAGTTTTTACAGAGTCTATTAGAGGAGTGGAGGGGGTTTGAATGCAAAGGTAGTGATAATGTAGAAGGGTAAGATGGAGGCCAGCTTCACATTCATAATGGAGTAGCAATTGGTTTCATTTCTTGGGAAAGTTTCAGATAGAAGGTTGAAAGGCCTCTTTCTATTCAATGATAATAGGCTCATTGACATGGTGAAGCTATTTTTAGGGGAAGAAATCAACCATATCAGCCATAGATATCAGATGAATATGGATATCTATTCAATAATGGTGGCTTGGAGTCTAAAATTTGAAGCCTCTGTGGATGTTGTGAAAAGGGTGATGAAGACTTTGGTACTAGAGAATTTTCTGGGAGGGATGGACTCCATCTTTGAGTGGTCGGTACCTGGAGATGGGTTTGATGTGTCTGAATGGATTATTGATGGTGATTTTGACTGGAAAGTGTCATTTTTAAGGTGGTAGGAAGGGGACTTGAAAGAGCACTTTCAGGCTCAGGCATGGTGTGGATGGGAAGCTTCAAAGACCTTCACGGAGTTGATGCGAGTGGAAATGGACCTGAGAGATGCAATGGAGGCAGCTAGGAGGGAGGTGGGACCTCAGTTGCGGCCAAGGAAGCGAAAGAAGGTACCAGGAGATGACCAGACCAAGTTATGTGGAGGATCAACATGAATTATGTCATGCCCTTTTTGAGTCTATTTTTTTTGTTTTCCATCTTAGTAGTAATCTTCTCTAAGCTCTTTAAACTGCTATTGTATTGTTACTAGACTCTGTTATGGCATCAGTGTCTGAGTGAAGAAATGCTCATTTTGAAGTGAGTGGTTATATGTGGGTGGGTTATTAGCAATAAAGACTGGATGTATGGATAGTTGTTGGTATTTTGATAATGTTTTGAGATACTATGTAAGTTGTTTTTTTTTATTAATAAAATCATACTATTATTGACAAAAGAAAAAACAACTACATAGTAAGCTAGCTCAATTATGCAACTATTAGCCACAACTACATAGATCTTAGCCACAACTACACAGGTTTGAGCCACAACTTCACAATTCTAAGCCTCAAATGCATAGATCTATCTCTCAAATGCATAGAAGGTGAAATCTCCAACTCTGAACCTACAAACACACATAAAAATCCTAAATTGATCAGAATTGAGTATTCATGTTGAGTTCACCAAAATGTTGACCAAAAAAATGAGTTAGAACAAACATGATATCATAAAGTAAACTAGAAAAGCTAAATATCATCCTAATTACACCAATAAAGCTACCATAATGAAATGCATATTGTAATGAACAAAATCAAACTCATAATGAAACTAGGTTCATAGCACTCCTTTGATGATGCTTCATTGTTTCTTTTTTCTTCTCTAATTGATGTTGTTCTCAAGTAGATAAGTACACAAATATGATAAATCAAAAAGAGAATTCAATAGCATGATCGCGAGGATAATTGAACGATCGTGGTTGTGAGAATGAGAAAAGAGAGTTCAATTTATCGATAAAGTGGGATCAATTGGATTGCTAAGATTGATTGGGGATTGAAAGTGATCAACAAATGACATTAAATGAGAGGACTTTTTAATTGAGGATAAATAGGAAATTGCATTTCCAAGTGGAGGAAGAATTAGAAATGAGGAAGAATTAAGTAAAAATAAATATTGGAAATATTTATTTTCAACAAAATATACCATTTGAAAGTGGAGGAAAGGAGTAGTTAAAATGGATAAAGAGAATAGTTGAGTGGGGAGATAAATTAGCGAGTGGGAGTGGCAAGTGGAGAGGAAAGTGGAAGGTGGAAGAGTTATAAGTGGAGACAAATTAGCATGAAAAGTAGATAAGTGGAGTGAATTAATAAATACTATTTATTAATTCCTCCAAATGTTAGATAATTAGGCAATTAAATAAAATAAATTTATTGAATTGTGAGAAATATAAAAAGGAAATAAATAAATAAAAATATATATTTATCAAAGGAGGAACATTAGGATAGGGGGCAAAATAATGGTGGAGGAGCACCCTCAAGATCTAATATGCCTACAAGAGGAAAAGTTTATTTATTTTTCTTTGTTTTTTGTTTTTTAATGTTTCAAGGTCATTTGTGACCATTCATGATCATTTTGGATCATTATGTCAAGTTTTAAGTCATTTGGATAAAAATTGTGAAAGTTGCTCCAAAGTTATCAAAATTATCATGACAACTTTTGCAACTTAATGTCAACTTCTTAAAAGTTTGTTAAAATTTGTTTATGAGTAGTTGTAGGTTACTTGGGTAGTTTAAAATGATGCAAATTGTATAATTTTTTTTCACAAACTCAAATTTGGAGGTTGGAGAGGATTGGAGAAGGATGGAATAAAGAAGGAACTTATTTTTTTGTAGCATCCTTACATTGCTTTTTGAAGTGTTTAGAATTTGTAGTCTGAAGCATGCAATTGTATGACCTTTTTATGGCCTTTTATTGAGGAATTTAATAAATTCATGTAAATATACTTGTTTCTATTTTCCAAATATTTTTGTCTTGTTAAATTTGATTGAGTTTTGTGTATAAGATATGCCATTTTTGGTACAGGTTGTCCTGAATGATTGATTTTTTGTAAGTCCGAAAGAAATGTACAGTATGGATTGGTAAGATAAAATAATGGTGTGAAACTAATGGGAAAAGGTGGATAAATGAGTCTAGTTTCGTTTCCTTTTTATCTGATCCAATTTAATTAAGTTTTGAATGAGTTATGACATTTTTGGTGAGAGCAGGTTTGTGATAAAACTAGGGTTTCCAACAAGTATTAAGAAAACTATAACTTTGTATTGCATCATCCCAAAAGGCTCAAACTTGGTGAGATTATTCTTTACATTGCTTCACAAGGATCATGCAAAGGAATTTGTGTTATTTGATGATTTGGGAAAGATATGGATGTTTTTGTGTGTCTTTTCATAGTAAATGTTGTCAAATACATTGTTGAGTTGTTTGAAGTAATGATGACTTGTGTGCATCAAAATCCATAGTGAAAAGTCATGGTCAAGCCAATATTATATTTCCTTGTTGAAGTCTAGATGACATGTGTGAAATAGACCAAAGAAGCAATGTATCTAAGTGGTATAATTGGAATGCACCTTGAATTCATTTAAGTATAATGTGTATGTTGATTGATGTTACCCCTACCTCTGCATCAAATAATTAAATAATTATTTACCCTAGATTAGATTAATGCCAAGAGGAAAAAAATGATTAAATAATTGACTATATTATTTAGTTAGACATATGAAAAGAGTGCTTGAGGAAAAATTGACAGAAAATTATCAAATTGGAAAACACAATTAACAATTAATTAAATAATCCATGGTGTTTAATTAACGAGAGAAAGAAAGAATTTTAACGAATGATAAAGACCAAATGACCTATATGAAGCCATGCTAATAAAAAGAATAGCCACAAGTAATAACCAATTTTTAGTGTTTACAACAACAACTATTGTTCAATTACCAAAACTACCTAAAATTATTTTACAATAGCATTAATGAATAAAGGTTACATCGGTGTAAGTGCCTAGATGAACTTATGCTATGAGGTGTTGATATTAAAGGTCTAGCACCAAACTATTCAAAATTTAAAGTGACTTATGAGAAAAACCATTTATATAATGTTGACTATTCACATGTAATAATTGAATTCTTTACTAGATACATACACGTTGACTTGATAGTGTCATGTAAAATGGGGTTGGAAGAATGCCACAGGTAGTAAACACACTCTGAGGCTCGATTTTTATTAGAATCATTCTTCTAATTTAGTTATTATAAATTTCAAAATAAAATCTAATAAAAATATTAAATGTGATGAATACTAAGAGGGGGGGTGAATTAGTATACCAAAAAATACTGTACTTAAACACTTAAACAATCTAGCAGTAAACCGGTAAAACAATTTAATAAACGAACCGGTTAACACACATGCAAACCAAATAGCAAATAAGGCATTCACCCATAGAAGCACAATCACCATAACACAAGAGATTTTGATGTGGAAACCCAACTGGGAAAAACCACGGTGAGATGAAACTCACAAGTAACTATCTGCAGAATAGTAACCAGACCGGTTAAGGTCATACAATGTTCTTTATCATAATAGATCTTGTTAGGAATCTCAATCTCTGTTAGGAGATAAGTCCGATTAAAGACTACCTTGTAAGAGGATTTTAGATCCACAGATGTGAACCACCTTGTTAGAGGATTTACAAAGGCTTTTCTGAGCCTACCCGGTTAAGGGTTTCTGACTTGTCAAAGATGTGAGTAATCAACAAGTGAATGATCTAACAAATGGCACGGTCTGCTTGATTAGATCCATTGTAGCTCATAGCTAATGCTCTTCAACATTACTTCAGTCTTCAGTAAATTCACACTCTGTTGTAGTACATAGACTTGATCTTCCCAGTTCAGATCACACATACAAGAGCTTCGATGGCCACCAAAACTTAACAGCTACACTCATACATACATATACAAAACCCTAGACATGATATCCTTAAAAGGAATCTGATTTCATGTTGGTCCAATAGGATTACATTGCAAGTTCCTAGGTTCATTGTATCTAGACACATTTGGTAACACAACACAAAATCACCATCAAAGTGTCGGTGGATGGTAACTCATCACAAAAATATACCGGTTGGTAACTCATCATAGAGTATTACTGGTTTATACAAATTTTCTGGTTAACGGTTGGTAACTCAGAGTAATACTGGTTTAACAGATTACCAGTTGACAAAAATTGAAGACTAGGAAAAAGATAACTATCGCTTCTGGCTCCTTTGCTCCACTCCGCTTGAGATCCTTAAACTGCTTGATCTCTCTATGCCGCTTGGGTCTTTATACCGCTTGAGATCGGTAAACACTTTCTGCATAACATCAATAGTCTAAAAACTACAACATGATACCGATTTGGAACAATTACTAATTGAGCATAATTCATACATTCACAAAGTGATCTCATAGCAAGTGTGTGTTCATCAATGATGATCACAACATAATCATCAAAATGCCAACAATATCCCCCTTTGGCATTGATGGCAACACTTAGGAAAATTTTTGACATCTAGGTGTTTTACAACAAAATTATGCCATAATCAAAATTACTCCCCCTAAGCATATACACTATCCCTTTTGTAGAAAATACAATGTATACTACTTCCTTTTAGAGATAAACATGAAAGTATACATAGCATGCATCAAAATTTAAATACAAAATACTACTCCCCCTTTGCCAACAATGACAAAGTACAGCTGAATAACCCATGTTCCATTAGCATTAAAAACTGATTTAAAGAGTTTGTGACAATAAAGAGTGAAACTTGTCAAAAACTGATTTAAAGTCCTGCATAAATGTCTTCATGGATAAAGACCATGATTCAAGAAATGAGGTAGCAACCTCATTCTCCATTTGCATCTGATAGACCTGCTCTTCCATGACATCCAGGGTACTCATCTCTTGAGTGACTGTTAGGGCATCCAGATTTAGATAGCATTTTTGAAGAATTTGCAGTCTTGGCAGTAGGACTAGTTGAAGTTCCTGCAAATTACGTGTCTGGTTGCTTATCTCTACCTCTATTCTTGCAGATTGGAGTTGAAACCGGTGAGCGGTTTGTCCATATGTGGAGAAGGAATCATATGGTGTCTTGAAGGTGTTAATAAATGACTGCATATCAGATTGCAGTTTGGATTTCTGAGCAAGCACATCATCATAGAATAAATGAGGTTGACATCTTACTTAAAAATAATTTACCCTCATCCATTGCATCTCTAATGTCCTTCTATGCCTTCTGTAGATCAGACCAGAGCTTTGTTAACTTTTTCACCAAGGAAGTGTCCAGAGCCTTTTGATGCTCCTTCTTGGCATTTGCTTCTACAACCTCTTCCAAAATTTGCACTTGGTCTTCTACAACTATGCATAGGAGCTTTAATTGTGCAAGAGAGGAATCGGTACTGGGGAGGTTGGTATCGAGTACCAAACTAGTAAGAGAGTCCACCGCAGCTTGGATCACATCTTGCTCTTTCTTCCTCCTTATTACTTCCAGGCATTCTTGGGCAAACTTAATGCTCTGCAACAACTCTTATTCGTTTGCAGACTGGAGGTCAATGGGACTGGTAATGTCAGCTAGTTTGTCTTGACTACTGGTTGCCTTTGGGGTCTCCATCTGAGTGCTCTGTGCTGCTCCCTCTTTCTCTTTAGCTCTTTTATTGTCCTCTTCTGCCTTCTTTTTCTCCTCTTCTTTCTGCTTCTCTTCATCTTCATCCTTCTTCTTCTTCTCCTCTTCCTACTTCTTCTTCTCTTGCTCCTTTCTCTTCTTCTCTTCCTTTTTCTTCTCCTCTTCCTTTTTCTTCTCCTCTTCCTATTCCGCTTCCTTCTTCTTCTTCTCTTCCTCTTGTTTCTTCTTCTCCTCTTCCTTTCTTTTCTTTTCCTCTTCTAGTTTCCTCTTCTCCTCCTCCTTTTTCTTTTCTTCCTCTTTTCTCTCCTCTTCCACTTTTTTCTTCTCTTCTTCCTTTTGCTTCTTTTCCATTTCTGCCTGTTTTCTATTTTCTTCCTCCTATTTCTTCTTCTCTTTTGTTGCCTGTTTTCTCTTATCTTCCTCCTTTTTCTCCTGACCTTCTATTTCTGTTGGTGCATCTAGAGTAACATTTTCACTATTCAAGGCATCAACATCAATCAGATCCAATTGAGTAGTGACCGGTTCTCCTTCACTGTCATATACTTCATCTAGTTGAGTGATTTCCGGTTCTTGCTCAGCTTTCTTGTTGGCTTCAGCCACTCAATGCAATCTTAAAGCTGATTGAGCAAGGGAGTGGGTATCTTTGACCACTTCTAAAACTTTTCCTTCCAACAACAAGAGTCTTCTTCTTCTCATGAAGAAGAGGCCCTTATATCTGTCCACTACTTCATAAAGTTTAGTTTTGGGCACATTAGGAAAGTATTGTGCAAATACTTCCTCTCTTATTTCTTGTTCCTTTTCTATGGCAATGCACCACTTGTTATCTAAAGAATTATACAAAGAATCAGGTGTCTCAGATTTAATTTCTGAAGGCCAGCGGTCATTAATACATAAATAATTAATGACTTCTTGTTCAACTTCTTCCTTTTCATCATCATTAAAATCATCAAAGCACTCTTTCAAATCACCAAGCACTTTTCTTCTAATATTCTTAATTGTTCTTTGACAATGTGTCAAAGGTTTGTAAGAAGAAATATCAATATTTACCGGTGTCGATGTTGCCAGTTCATTCTGTCTTTTTCCTTGTTTGCCTAGTCTTCTTAGGTTGTTCTACAGAGACAGTGTCCTATGAGTCTGGTGTATTGCTTTTTTGTCTTCCGCTTCCTCTCAAAGACTTTGGTGGGTGCCACTTCTGGTTTCTTCTTTGTTGGTGACCACTTGGTCACTTTGGAACTTGATGTGGTAATCAGTGTCAATGATGAAGGCACTATCTTTCCCTTCTAGACTGAGGTTTCTTCAACCAGTGTAACCCTTTCCAAATAGGTACTGATTCTCTTTGCCTTTGGATCAAGGGGCGAGGCGATTAGGGTAGAGGCATACCCATCTAGCATGTCATACATTACCTCATATTCCATTGGTTCCACTTCTTCTTGTCTACGCTCAACCGCCTCCATTATGCACTCATCAACTCCGATGGTGAAGCAGATGTCATCTTCATATTTCTTGACAATATCACTTGATATTCTCACCCTTTGGTTCATTTTTCATCTGAACTCATCAAAGTATTTGTTCAGCACTTTCGGATAACCGGTTCCTACCGCTTGTAGGCTTTCCTTGATTTGCTTTGTCACTGGTTGGTCAACAGACCACTGAATATCACCTACTCCTGGAAAATAGCCTTGGAAGTAGAAGAACAACCCAACCAATAGTTGTCCAAACTTAAATTTTAGGGCATTGTCTTGTTTGACCGAGTTGAGGTTCAACAGAAGTTGTCTTTGCATACCAGTGCACAAATCAAACAATGCATCTTCCTTGATCATCCTGTAGGCGGCATTTACCGCTGCAGCAGAGATAGAGTTGATTCTACTAGCATGGAACATTCGATATCCTATCACCATACATGCATATTTGACTAGATCATCCTTGATGGAATTGACAGTCATTCCCCGTGAATCACTCATAGAACTGGTGAGCTTAGTCATTTCTATCTTGCTAATCTTCCTTAGGGCTGCCACTTCACTAACGTTGTAGAAACTGGTGATGGCATGAATTGCTTCTGGTGTAAGATCATGTGTCCACTCTAAGTACATTTTATCACCATGTACTCTACTCAGAATAATGCGGATGTGATCATCTAAAAATTCTTCAAGGAAATAGACAGCATTGTGAAGTTTCTTCTTTTCTAGAATGCTGAATTCCAGTTTAATCTTTTTGTCCTTCCCACAAAACAAACTCAACCGAGAATGGATCATCAGAAATCCTAGATCTTCAATCTTACAGTCAATGTAATTGGAAATTCCTTCCTCCACTATAACACCAGTGGGTATTTGAGATAGGGCATTGTATTTTGCCTTCCATTGAATGAAGTCTACAGAATCAATAGGTGCACTAGAACTAGCATGTGATGCGGAAGCCATGATAAAAAGAGAATTTTAAAAAATACCTTCGTAAGTCAAAATTTAGGGCTCACAATTTAAACTTTGCTACACACTCCTTTGGTTGCTAAAATACCGCTTTGTGTTCTACACTTCACCAACAGATGTTTGCTTTTGATTCTTCTTCAGGATTTTGATAAATTCTTTGAATTACAATCCAAATCGCTTTTCTTCACTCTGTGCTTGAAAACTTCTTCGCTCATGAACTGATAAGAGAAAAATGACTTTGAAAAATTCTTTTAAACAAGTTCTTCACCTACCACAATAAATGCTCCACTATTAGGGCGTAAACCCTAATTTGCCTTTTACCATTTCCGGTCTTCTTCCAATTGACAGGTATCACATACCGGTTGAGGTCTTTTACTGGTGTAAACCAAGGGTTTGAGATATTTCACCATTTTCTCCCCCTAAGCTTTTCTGATGCTTAGTTTGTCAGTTCAACGACTTCCACACTAGGTGCAAAAACCGATTCTACTTGAATCACTTCTTTAGGCTTCTTCTTCTAGGTTTTCTTCATATCTGCTTGAACAATTTCAACATCAATCTTTCCTTCCAAAGTGACCAGTATATCATCCGATATACTCTTTCTTGTTCTGCAGAATCTTGTTGTATGACCCGGTTTGTTGCAATGATAGAAAACCATTCTAGGTGCTCTCCAAGGTCCATTATTCATGTTTCCATTCTTCCTTCTGCATGTTATAGCAGTGTGACCATGACCATGACAAATCCAATAGTTTTCTCTCCATCCAATTACTGCTTGATAGCCACCGCTACCTGACTGATGATTATAGGTATTAAAACAGTTTGGATTCTGGTTCCCAGAGGGTTTAGGAAAAACTCCTTGACTCCTTTGAGGACACCTTCCGGTATTGTGCATGATAGACCTGCATTCAAATGCTCTATGCCCAAACTTGTTGCATGCACAACAATTACTATTGAATCTATTGGGTCTAGGCTTATCATTTAGAAAATAAGGAAAATTATTGTAAGCCTTACTTCTACATACATTAGCAGTGTGTCCTTCCTTGAGACAATTAAAGCAAACAGGTTTGAACTTTTGCTTACCTTTATATTTTGGTGCTAGTTGTTTATTTGATGCTCCATCTTTTGTTGCAGAGGTCTCACCTTCCTCATAATCAGAGAAACCAAGTCCATTGGTATTCTTTACCGGTTTAGTTGATTGAAGCTTCTGCTCTAGCTTGACAGTGCTCTTATTGAATTTGGCAAGTATTTCCTTTGACTCAGTAAGTTCTTTGGTAATAGCAGTATTGGATTCCTTCAAGGTTGCATTCTCAGAAACAACCATGTGTAGTTCACTTTGCACTTCTTCTTTTTCCATTTTGATTTCATGAAGACGAGCGGTAAGTGCACTGATCTCTTGCTTCATCTTGGAGATCTCCTGATCTTTGTCTTTTACCAGATCTTCAGCTTTCCTCCAGTTCTCAAGCTCTTGACACATTCTGATAGTTAGTCCTTCAAGTTCCCTTCTTAGGTTGGCATTGGACTCATTCAGTTTTTCAACTTCTTGGACTAGGGCTTCCATGTCCACTTCATCAGGAGAACTATTTTCAGTTAGCTCCATCAGTTTTTTAGCATGCTCTCTTCTTTTTGCCTAAGAGGCCTTATATTTGACTTTAAGTTCATCATAGGCTTGCTCAGTCTAAGTGAGCCGATGAGTAAGTTCCCTCACAGTGTATTCCCCCATATCTCTTTCCAAGTGGTTAGACTTATAAAAAGGTTGACTCTGATACCAATTATTGAATACTAAGAGGGGGGGTGAATTAGTATACCAAAAAATACTATACTTAAACACTTAAACAGTCTAGCAGTAAATCAGTAAAACAATTTAACAAACAAACCGGTTAACACACATGCAAACCAAATAGAAAATAAGAAATTCACCCATAGATGCACAATCACCATAACACAAGAGATTTTGACGTGGAAACCCAAATGGGAAAAACCACGGTGAGATGAAACTCACAAGTAACTATCTGCAGAATAGTAACTAGACCGGTTAAGGTCATACAATGTTCTTTACCAGAACAGATCATGTTAGGAATCTCAATCTCTGTTAGGAGATAAGTCCGATTAAAGACTACCTTGTAAGAGGATTTCAGATCCATAGATGTGAACCACCTTGTTAGAGGATTTACAAAGGCTTTTTTGGGCCTACTCGGTTAAGGGTTTTTGACTTGTCAAAGATATGAGTAATCAACAAGTGAATGATCTAACAAATGGTGCAGTCTGCTTGATTAGATCCATTGTAGCTCATAGCTAATGCTCTTTAGCATTAATTCAGTCTTCAGTAAATCCACACTTTGTTGCAATACACAGACTTGATCTTCTCAGTTAAGATCGCACATACAAGAGCTTCAATCACCACCAAAACCTAACAGCTACACTCATACATACATATACAAAACCCTTTACATGATGTCCTTGAAAGGAATCTGATTTCATGTTGCTCCAATAGGATTACATTGTAATTTCCTAGGTTCATTGTATCTAGGCACATTTGGTAACATGACACAAATCACCGTCAAAGTATTGGTGGATGGTAACTCATCACAAAAATATATCGGTTGGTAACTCATCACAGAGTATTACAGGTTTATACAGCTTTTCCGGTTACTGGTTGGTAACTCAGAGTAATACCGGTTTAACAAATTACCGGTTGACAAAAATTGAAGACTGGGTGTAGCGTCGTAAATTGTACGCACTTGCTAGGGTGGTACAATTTCACACCTAGTTTAGCACCCACCTTAGTGCATTTTACATTTTGCATTGCATTTCCCCTTTAGCACTTAATTAATCAAATTAATTAGGTCTAAAGTCCTATTTCGTCGTCCTTTGCATCATAAAGTTGGGCCCTTTCGCTAAAGCACGCCCTTTGCATTTTATTCCTCCAATACATCACTCAATCAAAAACCCTAAGCAAGTCCTATTTCGAACTTGGGGGCTTGGTTTCGGGGTCAAAACATCTCGAAATCACCTGTAACTTCGGGATTCTCTCTAAAATCATCATATCCGACGGCCCTGAAAATTTGGTGAAAAGTTGTCGGGACCGTGGCGCCCGGAGTGCACATGGTCTCGGACATTTTTCCCAAAATTTTAGGAGCACAATCCAATCATAAAATAAAGCTTAACCCCAAGAAATTGGCAGGATATTCAATCTCTAGGTCGGCCAAAAGATGAAATTACGACCTAGGGTTTCCTACATAAGAGCTCTCTTTCTTCATTTGAAGGGATCCGATTTTTGTTTTTAGAAACCTCATATGCAATGAAAGAGCAGATCTTTGAAGACTTCAACAACATTCAACATCCTTCTATCAAGCATCTATCAATTGCATTCCTTCACTTAGGGCTTGGAAGACATTGAAGAACAATAGGAGATTACCGACTGAAGATTGGCTTGTACTCCTCCCTTGAGGGTTGGGTATGATTTCATGTTGTTTTTATGTCTTTACATAAGCTTCAATACATCATTTATTCATGCTTTAGATCACTTTGCATCTTGATTTAGAGCATTTAATTTGTCATTTGCAAGCAATTAGGGTTTACTTTCTAGGTTGCTCTAGTTTGCTTTCTTGCATTTTAGGACCTTGCACACACACTAGGTCTGCACACACAATACATTTTACAAAACAACTTGGCTATTCGTGGAGGTGGAAATCACCGAAGCGGGGGTTTGACTAAGGCAAAACCCTATATAGCCACCCATACACCCTTTTTCAGATATCATTGCAGGTTTTGGGATTCGGACGACGCCACGGGATACAGATCCGGAGAGAGAAGGTTGAGACAGCACTCTGTATCAAATTGCAGAGCAAAAGACTGGGATAGGGGTGCTGGGCACACTGGTCCTACCAGGACAGGGGCGCTAGGCGCCCTGGTCCATGGGACAGAGGCACTGGGTGCCTTGGTCCTCCGGACAGACAGCTTTCAGGCAGCTTCCTGACAGTGTTTCAGAGTGCGGAACGACAATTTCCGGTGCAGTTTTCAGGACAGTGGCGCCCACGCTCCCGTCCAGAACATTTTCAGTCCGATTTTGACTGCGGGTACACATCTGCATTCTTATTTCATCCTTGTATTTACAGCTGTTCATTGTTTAATCTCAATTCTGCAATTTTGTTATTAGTTCATACTTGCGCTTTGGGATTAGGGTTTGAACTTGCATTACTTGATCTTACAATTTCAGCAAGGGAATAGAAATCCTAATAGATATCCCATGGCTCTCTCTTTCACCAAAAAGAAGTAGCCAATTGTACGATATCTCTAGGCTCTTTCGTATTCCGTAATGTGTGTCAAAAGGTAGGATTAGGGCATGTTAACCTAGTCTCACTTTTTCCCCTACACACTGGGAAAAAGATAACTGTCGCTTCTGGCTCCTTTGCTCCACTCCGCTTGAGATCCTTAAACCGCTTGATCTCTCTATGCCACTTGGGTCTTTATACCGCTTGAGATTGGTAAACACTTTCTACATAACATCAATAGTCTAAAGACTACAACATGATACCAGTTTGGAACAATTACGGGTTGAGTATAATTCATACATTCACAAAGTGATCTCATAGCAAGTGTGTGTCCATCAAAATGCCAACAAAATGAACTTGCAAAAATTTACTTGGGTATCAATGTCAAATGTCTCATTCAGCAAAGAATTCGTCATGAAAATATTCTTTGTAGCTGATGGCTACTATGTAGAAGCATGGTGACTGCTATCAGGTTCATAAGTGTAAAGAGACCCACATGACTAATGGTAGTGGGCTAGAACTCAAGGCCTACAAGATTCATCCCCATCACCATGTACTAGAGGCTCGACATACTATATAAGAGTCTGAGTTAGTGAGCTAATGGACTCTAAGGTATTCACCTTGAAACTCTCCTTCATAATGGAAGGAATGGTCACATTCTCCACCATAGGTCTACCCAAGGGTCTCAATGCCAAATTTGGGTCATGTTGTGCCCCTGCTTTGTCATGTGAGGATCCCCCACCCCTACCTTGGAAATTTAGATAGTCAAAATAGCTAGGGATCAAATTGAGGACAAACTCACAATAGAGTTTCCTCAAAAAGTATTGAGGCACCTCATGATTATTGCATGGACGTTTGATTGAAAACCATCCACCACCTATCCCAAAATTTATTCCTTATCCCTTCATAGTGGAAACAATGGATGGGGAATCTCTTGCATCTAGGTTGTAAAGGTTGATTGGTACAAGGGTTCGTGAAAAGTGCATACAAGGTAACTTTGTTAATTTTATTTTTCTCTTCTTCGGCATATGACAACTTGTTTGCATAGAATTGTTTTTGTTCTTCTCTTTTATTAGACCACATATTAAAATTTCCACCCACTACACCTACATGGGCCATAATAGATTGCATTGAGTCAACAAGGCTAGTCTTATGAGAGGTCATGGAAACATGATCTTTAAGCCTATTAATCAACTCTTCAAGTTGTTTTTTGTTATTCTCAATTTACCTTAATATGTTTTCTTGTGCCCAAAGGATTTTGTGAATTGAAGGAGGAGTTTGTTGTGCCTCTTCAGAAGGCTGTTGATGAGGAGGAGATGGTGAGTTTTGAATATTTTTAGATGTATTTTCAATTCTTGAAATTTAAAAACATAGTTTAATCTACAATTTAAATCAAAATTTGAGAGTAAAAAATTAGAAATACATACCTCTTCAAACCCCTCGACATCATGGTGGAATTTTAATGACAATCTCACACCTCCAAGAGAAAAAACATGGTCTTCTTTTGGCGAGCACACTTTGTAGGGTGAAAAAACCAAAGAAACCTACAGGCTACAACATAAAATTGTGACAAAGGGTACAATTTTGGGTTTTTATACCATTTTACATATTTGGAGCACACCCAAAAAGGCATGCATCCTATTTGGCACATGCAAGGTAGGGCACACACCTTATTTGGCATGAACCAAAGTGCCTCATAGGGGCCAAAAATGTTTTTGGCAACTTTTTGGTCCCCCATCTTGATGCACTCACCCTATATTGAAATCAATGCAAGTTTGTCTCATAAAATGAGTGTTTCTCAAATAATGGCTTATCAATGAGGTTGTGATAACTCTTTGCTAAAATCCCTCATCTTTTTTCATGATAGTCTTTCTAATAGAATTGAGAGCATTAAAAAGATTTTTGACAATACTAGAATTTTTCTCCATATTTGTTTACACAAATCTTCAATTTGGCTAGCAAAGGTCTCATTTTGTGCATCTTTAGCAATTGAATAAAAATTTAGCATTTCTCAATTAATGTATTATTGTTAAAATATTCATTGAAAATTTGTGTAGCTGACAATCGAACGGTTCTTGTTGACCTCTTTCTTTCCAAATTTTTCATAATGTTCTCATCAACTTCAAGTAACCATTTTGGGGCTCTGGAAGGTCTTGGATTTGGAATTTGTCTTTCTTTCACACAACGGTGTTCATTTCTCATATGCTTTGGTGATACATAATGTTCAATTATTTTTGAATTTTCAATGTTATCAATTTTATCAACATTTTTTATTTTCAATGTCACTTGCAACATTTTCATTTTCAATGTCATTTGCAATATTTTCATTTTCAATGTCAACATTTTCATATTCAACTTGATGTTCAACATTTTCAATATCAATTTCAACTTTTTTATTTTCAATTTCAATGTCATGTTCAACATTTTCAAATTCAATTTCATCTTCACTTGAAATAACATTTATGGGTGGAGAGGAGGCCTCACCTTGACTAATATTCAACATACCTTGTCTTCTCATACTATGAATTTCTCTATCTTTTTCTCTATATGATTCAATTTTCTCTTTTGTGAGTTTTATCTTGCCTTTTTGCTTATGATGACTATTTGTTATGGGACTTTTTCCTGTGGAATTAAATTGTAATAAAGAGTATTAAATAAATCTAATTATGAGCGTTATTATGAAGGTGTGTGACTTTTGTAAGCACCCTTGATACATTATTTAAAAACTATGGATGAATAGACAAAGAACAATATAAGACAGAGAATAATACAAGAGAAGGATAAATTGAAAGGAGCACAACAGAGGATAGTTAAGGTCTGGTGGTTGGGCATTGGGCATTGGAGAAGGGGCATATAGTGTGTGTCCAACTCAGGATACAACATACACTTGGGAGTGTCCTGGCCAGGGCTATGTTTATTTCATATCGTGAAGACATGTGGGGTTCTGTGTAAGAACCGTGTCCTCCTGGAGTGCCCCCTTGCCTGGAAACCCTACACCTATAACTAATCCTCTGCATGTAGGAAAGATATGTATTAAAATTTACATGGGATAAATAATAACTGAAGATTAATTTACATTCAAATTAAAAACTATAACATTGAGATTAAATTACCAGCAGCAAGGCAAATATAATCAATTACTAAATTATTAACTATTTTGATAAAAATGCAAGGATTCCTATGAAACGTAATCAAATTCATAAAATTATTCACTGCTGATCAAATTCACAAATAAAATGAATTAATTTGAAAAATATAACTTAAAATTTGCAGCAATTATAATCTTATACTTCTTATATTCAATAATTTGTTGTAGTGCCATCTACACATAATTACAGGAAATTTCTCCACAATTTTCTATTATACTAAAACATATCCTTAACCATATTTCACTTTAGAGTTACTTTATAACCTCCCCAATTTATGCTCCTAACGCAGCCAGGAAGTACTTAGCTTAGGTTTTAGAGATTGCCAAAAGCACTTAAGTGTCATCTTCTATTTTTCTTAAATAGCTCTGCCCACAATTTTAATAGGTAAATGAAATTCTAGTAAAATCTCCAATTTCAAAATGATACGTCAAAATAATGACTTGGACATACAACTGCTAGGGTTAGCAAGTGGCCTTTCTAGTTTCTAAAGTTAAAACTTAAATTGAGAAGAAAAGCATATAATAGGATGAATACAATTTATAAATTAGGTAGTACCAGCATTATGAGTGCTAAGTTAGAATAGATAAAATAAAAATAATTGTTGTCATTTAGTGACCACAAACAAATTTAAAGAAGCATAAAGAGAGGAATTGTAGGCGGGTGGCTAATGGGAATGCCAAAATTGTTGTTTTGTTTTGAAAATAATAATTTCTTCTAAGTCATCATTAGGTAAATCATCTTTCATATTATGAAAGATTATATTAATAAATAATTTATTGATTGATTTTGTAATGGAAAACTAAAAAAAAAACTTCGTAGCTAAAATTTCTTTTTGGCTTCAAATTCTTAATATTAAAATGTGATGAAAATGTCTATATTCGTCAACAATCTCAAATTCATTGCATTGGCCTATAATATCTCAATTGAATATAGAACTTAATGATACAAGTTAAAATCCCACATCACACCTTCATATTTGGTTGTACAATATTTACATCAAGAAATTTCATGATTCATGATATGGATGCACAATCAATATAACTTTACTAATTCATTCAATCTAAAATTTAAAAAGTCATAATCACAATAGGTACAAAGAAAATCCAACTAATTTTTATGTCATAGGTAAGGATATAGGCTATAACATGATCCAAAGATGGCAGTGGATCAATAAGATGAAGGTTACCTTGTCCATCCTCTTTCAAGAAGCTTGATTTATTCACATGAGAAAGTGTATTTTGCTGAGGATATCCTAATTATTTTGACCTTTTTATAAGGCATAGCAAGCCAAAAGAATGAGATTCATGACAACCATTAAACTTAATTAAATCAAGTAGATAGTCCTACTACATAAATTCTAATAACGAATGGAAGAAGAGTAAAAACAAAACTCAAGATGGTTAATCTATCAAAAACAAGATTATCTTTTTATTATCCATTTTAAGTGTTCCTCAATTGAAACCTCTACAACTAGAGGAATAATCATAATCCTATAATAAAAAATTTAAACATTGTATACTTGAAAAGAGTAACATTTGGAGCAGAGTCAAAAGATCATCCAAAATGGTATTTGTATTTGTTTAATATAAGAGTATGAAATAACAATATGTGCAAATGTGTTTGGTCATAACCACCATGTCCCAAGGTCATTTAAAAATTGGTGAAATATTAAGCTATTAGAATATGTTAGTTAAAATAATACAATGTCCTATAGATTTCAAAAATAAAATGGTTCTCTTATCCTTAGACATGGGGACGTACAATTTTTTTACAGGAGAGAGACAATCGCTAAAACTACTCATTTCTTTACAGGAGAGAGACAATCGCTAAAACTACTCATTTTTTTACAGGAGAGAGACAATCGCTACAACTACTCATTGCTCCTTCATTTTTAGAAATGGTTGTGTATAGTTATAGTGTACTAATGGGTTAGGTTGATCAAATGTATTAAAACTCTACTTGATTGTGTCCATTTCAAAAGCCTACAATTGCAAAAATCATAAAAAATGTCATGTCGGTCTTGATATATGGTTAGAGTTGGAATTTATTTATAGAGATCTCAAAGCCAATTATATGTTGGTTGATAACAGTTGCATAATCAAATTGACAAATCTTGAAATTAAAATATAAAAATCACAATTGGCTATATTAAAGAAAAATATCAACAATATTAAACAATAATAATGGGTGGGTTAGCTACATATATTAGGTGCATTGTATTCAACATAAATGTTGTTTTAGGTTCGTGTTAATAATTTCACTTGAATAATAGAAATGTGTTTAATCGAGGGTTCGTATGACCTCAAGTGGGTACACAAACCTCCAAAAAAATATTGCATTATATTTTTGAACATATGGCTAGGTAAAGTTAAAATCCTTATCCTCCACTATTTTGTCTTATATCTCATGTAATCCATGTTATATATAATCTAATAATTTCCAATTATATTTCATGGAAAGTTTTCCTATTGTAGTGTCCTAAAATTGCAACACTTGCAATTTTGACCGCATTTGGGTCTTCACGATGGTGACGCAACACTGAACCTAAATGGAGACCCCGAAACTTGCTCACGACACCAAAAACTGCATTTTCTTGCACCTTGGCCTGATCCCTCCTTGCACCCTGCTGTCCCGAGAGGTGGGACCAGAGCGTCCAGCGCCCTGGTCCTTCAGGACTAGGGTGCCCAGTGCCCTGGTCCCCCAGGACCATGGCGCCCAGTGCCCTGGTCCCTGGCCCTATTTTGGGCCTGGTCTCCTATGGGACTTCGGGTTTTTTTGTTTGCAAATTGGAAAATTATCTTTCCTTGTCGGCCCAAGGTCAGAAAAATCAGTCTATCAACCCTAATTGGCAAGTATATAAAATACATTTTCCTCTCTCATTTGGAGAGATGGAAAAGGCATGGAAACGATATTCAAGCATTCAAGCATTCAAGCATTCAAACATTCCTTCAAGCAATTGATCATTCTAAGTCTCCATTCAAGGCTAAGTGTTGCATTCAAGACAAGGATTCAACCATTGAAGAGGAGATCACATACTACAACATACAACATACAACATACAACAACATCTATACCTTCGCACATAAGGATACAAACATCCTTACAACAAGGTATTAGTACTTGTTTTACATTACAAACATTTACATTTACAGCATTTCTCATTTCTTGGTTAATTCCAAAACCGGGGTTTGACCTAAGGGCAAACCCCTAATCCCTAACCCCCCAATCATCTTCGCTTTTCTGTGTGTAGGTTGTAGGTACGCGGCTGAAATTGAAGATCTGGAATCCTTGTGCAGAGACGAACAGATCCCCCTTCGTTTCGCGGATTTTTTGGAGGACCGTGTGCACGCCGGGCGCCATCATCCCGTCAACTTTTGCTCAAATTTGCAAGACAGCACCGTATCGACATTTTACTACTAATTCCAGGTCCGCAGCTTCATCCTATATCCCTATCTCAGTTTATAAGTGAATCTTTCTCACTTTCTATGCATTCCTAGCTTAATCATTCTATCTACATTCTTTACAAAAGAGGGTAGCCTTGCTATCTTAACCCTTGAAACTCATTTAGAATCCAATCTTGCCTTGTGTGGGATTGGATCTTGTGGGTTTCAACCCCTCTTTTGAATGTAAAGTCTCTCCTAAGTGAAAACCGTCAACCCTAGCGACCTCCCTTCTCTCTCCTTGGAGTTGGAAGAGGGGAGAGCAACTAGGGTTCGATCATTTTTCCGCTTTACACCTATATAACTATAATTGTGAGTGGACCATTACTACTTGATCAATTGATCATTTTTATTAAATAAATATTCATTTTTTATAAAAGAAACACTAGACCAAAATTTTCTGAAGTTCTCAATGCATGCTAATAGTTACCTTTGTTCTAATATTGTGGAAGCAATATTACCATGTTTTGTTTCATTGTACCTTGTTATTGGACTTGATCAACCCAATAACCTTGAACATGTACTTTATTTTATAGTAAAAGAGGATGCTCATGTAGTTTGGAATGCATGAATATCATCTTGGCATGTGTGTTGAATATAAAGATTACACTTCTATAAATTATGAGTGACCATATATAGGACATCCATGATGAGTGTTGTGTGACCACATGATAATAAGTTTATAAAAAGAAGAGGAGTTGAATAAATGAGTAAATTGATAAAGTTAAAAATATAGGAGATGAAAATGTATAAATTATGATTGACTCTTCAACTAAAAAAAAAAAATGTTTCATAAGAATGAAAATTTGTCATAATTTTAATTAGAAATATGATTATTGAATTCTGAATTTCGTTGAATCAAAAGATATAGATAAGTAAAATAGTAATTATAATGAAGTATACAAATATTCAATATTAGTAATTTTATTTATTAATCACGCTTTATTTTGAGTTGTGATGCAGATGCATCTCTTACTATTGAGGACAATAGCTCAATTACAGGGGAAGAAATGTTATGGGACTTTTTCCTATGGAATGAAATTATAATAAAGAGTATTAAATAAATCTAATTATGAGCGTTATTATGAAGGTGTGTGACTTTTGTAAGCACCCTTGAGACATTATTTAAAAACTATGGATGAATAGACAAAGAACAATATAAGACAGAGAATAATACAAGAGAAGGATAAATTAAAAAGAGCACAATAGAGGATAGTTAAGCTCTGGTGGTTGGGCATTGGGCATTAGAGAAGGGGCATACAGTGTGTGTCCAACTCGGGATACAATGTACACCTGGGAGTGTCCTGGCCAGGGATGTGTTTATTTCATGTCGTGAAGGCATGTGGGGTTTTGTGTAAGAACCGTGTCCTCCTGGAGTGCTCCCTTGCCTGGAAACCCTATACCTATAACTAATCATCTATGTGCAGAAAAGAAGTCTCTTCGTGATTTACAGATATGTATTAATCAATTTCATATAGTCATTGCCCTAATATTTCACCATTGCAAATCATTATCTCAATGTTTTATATATTCTGAGTAATTAGTTTATCATTACTTGAATAAATTACTTTGATAATTTATTAAAACACTGTGTAAACACTTAATAATAAATAGTGAATTTAACACCTTAATATTAAATTATCTATCTTAGGTAAAAGGTTAATCCACTACTGATACTTAATAAATCATAAGGGAAAAGAACTATTACACTATTGCTCCCCATTATACCTCCAAAAGGATGTACATGACAAATGATTAATAAAGTGAAACTTGTGTGAAAGAGTGCATCAAGAGAAATTTTTTGTCTATATCAGAGTGCCATAGTGTGAAAGAGTGCAATTTACTTAGGTGAAGGAGAGACATGTAGAATTTTACCTAGATATGGTGACTATGTACCTACGAAAGAGTAAATTGCAGATATCTTCATGAAGGCATTATGCAAGGATACTTTTGAGTATCTCTGGAAAAAGTTAGGGGCATTACCCCTTTCCAATTTGAACTAATGTACATTTGGATGTGCATTGGTCCAATGAGAAGATTGCATATTTTTATTTGGATTGATGCTCAAGTGCTTCCTCTTAGGGGGAGTAGGAGTGTGTTTCATAGGAGGATTTATACTTGCCTTTGTCATTGTTGTCAAAGTGGGGGAGATCTTGAGAGTTTCAGATGTTTTGTTGTGCAGAGATTATTTTGTGTTTGTTGTTGATGGATGTTGTCATCAATGAAAAAGGGGGAGATTGCTGCAGATGTGATTTTTATGGATGAGATGGTGTTGTTAAGTGGTTGTTATTGATGTTAACATATTGGTTGGCATTGATGTCTCTATTGTTCTTAATATTGGTAATCCAGAATGTGTGTTCTCATAACCTTTGGTGCTCTGAAAGATGTGTTGGTGATCTGGATATTTCAGGTTGTTGGATGTGGTGTTGATCATTGGTATTAGTGTGTATCTTGGTCCTACTCTTATCCTTGTTGCTTTGGGCAATGGTGTTTGGGTCTAGATTAAGTTCGAAATTGGAGGTTTTGCAACGACTTGTGGTGTAGCATGTGCATCATGACTCTTGGGTTCAAAATTTGTAATGAGTATAGCGTTTTGATTGTTGTGGTGTGGTCTACTAATCGTTCCTTTCCACCACTAGAATGTTCAGTATTGACCTATTTTAGATCTATGTCTTAGATGATTTGGAAGACCATGCTTCCCGGAAAACAGTATATATATATATATATATATGATTATGCTAGATATAGAAAATGTGCGACATTGTTTTGAAGTTATGCAAGATTGGAAAGGAAATAATTGACTACTAGTGATATGTGAGAGTGTGTTGGTATTGAGGGGCCAAAAGCAATCCAGTTTGTGCAGATTGTGTTTTAGTGGTGGATTCTTTCTTTCTTTCTTTCTTTCTCTCTTTTTTCGGTAGTGATCTTTTTTCTGGGTAGCGAGCCCACCTGTAGTGAGCCATCCTTTGTAAAAATAACCTTAATCGGTGTTTTTATTGAGAACTAACATTCTTTGTGGTTTTTCCCTTCTTGGGTTTTCCATGTCATATATTGTGTTCATTGTGTGATCTATTTTATATTTTTGTTTTCATGCTATATATGTGTTAACCAATTCTATTAGTTTGGATATAGAGGTGAAAAGAATAAAAGTAACTGTTTTAGGTAATCAACTGATTCACCCCCCCCCGCCTCTCAGTTGTCATATATTCAACACTTTCCACCAATATAAATTCTACCTTATTTTGAATTTAATAAATAATTACTATTGATTCTTTACATACATTATGTCTAAAGTCCTGATTGATAGGCTGATTGAAAAACATCTATTACTTTCAAACAGTTTAATATTTTTAAAATTTGAAAAATGCATCATTTTATTTTATTTACATACTATAGGATAAAAAAAAATGAACTTCATTAAGTATTGACTAAGTTATGATGGTTAGACATACGAGTGTTTATATTTTGAAAAAGTTCTAGTAAAAAATTCATAACTAATTATTTACTTAGCAAAAAAATTACAAAAAACTATGTGTCACATTCGAGCTTGAATCCTCTACTTATATTTAAAGTGACATAGAAAAATATTATGTTTTGCTTGTACTTAGGTTGGTCAGACATATAGCTTCTTTTTATTTTTTTCCTAAAAATTTAGTACTACTACATTGAAATTTCAAATTTACACCAAATATATTTAATTTCTTTTAGAAAACAACTAGTAGCTTAGAAACTACATTCAATTTTCTACAAAAAAATTTTGTTACATATTTTTCAAATTATGTTCATAACATATTGAAATTTTCATGTCAAGTTGCATAACTCTGTTTTTTTTTGAATTTTCATTGTCACTTAAGGGCATAGTTTGGCCTACCATGACCTTGGACATACCCAATATACATGTTTCTTGGGAGAGAAGTATGTAAATTACACGTATTTGTATTTCAATTGGTCACCAAGTTTTAGTAGATAAGATCCAAATTAGCAGGTGACCTAATTTTGGTAGTTTTGAAGTGGAGCAACATTTTGGTCCAAGTAAGCAATTCAATCATTAAGATTGGAACTTTTCATTGACATGTGATCCACTATTATTTTTTTAAATGTAAAAAATTATATTATAATGGGCACAAGTTTCCGAGCATCTTTTGTATATGAAAAGCCAAATATGTAACAAAAAATTGTCATTGGGTCCTTAGGCCAACATGTTTTTCCTTTCTATATAAGGAACTTGTAATATTGTAAAATTGAGATCATCTTTTTACTCTATGATTGGATCTAGTTGAAAATTTTGTGATCATTGTAGATATTCAATCTAAGAGAAGTGAGTATTCTAAGTTGTAGAATAACGTTTGCATGTAAGTGGAACACTTTGCATGACATTTTTCTATTAAGATTGAAGCTAATATGAAACACACTTTCTACATGTGTTATATGCAATTGTCTCCTTGAATGCATGCACATTCATTTTAAAAAAAGAAATCACAAGTTTCTAAGTTTATATATATACATTTTCTATATGGTGCGTCTTATTTGTTTCTTCTATTCAAGTAATGGATTAAATGTGTTTTGAATAAAATATGGAGGGATGTATGTTGTATTGGGGGATTTCTAAGTAGAGTTGCAATAATACTTTTTTTTTGGATATATCATTGTAAGGTAGTGATAAGGTTAAATCCTCTAGATATGAAGTTTGGTTGTTAAAAAAAGGCATTTGCATGTGAGAATTTGATTCAGCAGCTAATTTGATAACAATAAGATACTAAGGATTTAGTTAATCTGATAACAATCATATGGATCTTAGTTAAAAATGTTGTAATGAAGATTAACTAAGGATCTAGTTAATATGATAACAATCATATAGATCTTAGTTAAAGTTGTGGGAGAATTTTCACTTTGATCAATATCTCAACATATAAGGGTCGTCATTCAAAGATATTGTAATAAGGGCTACCTCCCTAGGTCTAGTAGGACCTGAAGTGTAGAGGAGAACAAAGTTTGTGTCTCTCGTTCATTGGCCAATGATTTGAGAATCTTGAGGATGAAAGATAGCTCCTTTATAACAACAATCATACAAGTAGTCGAAAACACCAACACTACAAGTGACACGAGTGGGACACCCTAATAATTGGACACAATATCATAAAAATATTAAATAAAATACTATGATTTGTAAAAATATATGATACTTAATACCAACAATTACAAATTGGAGTATCAGCCTAATTGTTTAACTATTTGACCATCCATTTTAACAAACTCAAGATCTACTTATAAATAAAAAGAAGATGTTTCACTTTCAGACTTTATATGCTCTTGATCAAAATGAAGAAATTTGACAACTGATTGTACATTGTATTATAATTTCAATAAAAAAATAAATTGATATATCAGATTTCATGCAAGTTGGCAAGACTTTTTTTTCCATCATTGCAAATCTAATCGAAATAATTAAAATTTGTATAAATGTTGACTTGTGAGGGAATTGAAAACCCAAATCAATGAGTTCAGACTATTTCAACTACACATTAAATTACAAGACAAGTTGACGAGGGACGATAGTTAAGTTTGTGTCAATACAGGTTCGAATCTCACTACTCTACGTCTACTCTAATTCTATATGTATGTCATTCTCTATAAACAAAACAAGTGTCAATTTGACCTTATACTTATCTTTATCCTGCTGTTTATATGTCATTCTCTATAAGAAACTTGTCATCATCATTTGATATGTTTGGTCATAAATTTGAAAGACAAGGATGTTCAAATCATGCTCAAAGTTAAGCTTATATCATAATGGGAAAATGGCCTATTTGGAAATGATGGTTCCATATATGTGTTTCTTTTGTAATCTCAATTAATAAATTTGGTGTCTTCATATCAATATAAATATATAATTGTATAGAAAGATGATTTATGGTAATATAAATATATAGTTATATAGAAATTATGAGGATTTTGTAGGGTTGACAAAGATGTAATAATATAGGAGTAAGTATATATATGCACAGATTCGACATGTTTAGGTCATCATTATTAAAAAAAGTAGTTGGAGAAATATATAGATGATTCGACATGTTTAGGCCATCATTTATGAAGGTTTTTGTCTTCACTATTCTTACATCATATTGTAGATTAATCAACAACCAAATTATCTTATCTTATATTGTAGATTAGTCAACAATCAAATTATCTTATCTTATATTGAAGATTAGTCAACGACCAAACTATCTTTTTCATTCATGAGAAACTACATTTATGAAAGGGGGAATAAGAAGAAAGTTGTGACACACAGTGTATAATAATCGATTTAACAATGAAGGTAGTGATTTAATGTAGTCATTTGAATACTTGACCACTGTAATTGGGCATTCACAAATACAAGATGAAAAAGATAAATTATGAATCTTTGAAGTTTATCTGAATGATTGACCATTCTCATTGTGCATTCATAAATACAAGATAAAAAAGATAAATTATGAATCTTTGAGTTTTGGAGAATCTAATGATATAATGGATGAAGATGATTAAAGTCATTTTTAGAGAGACAAAAGATTGTCCTAGAAATGAATTGCTTGAAAATATGATTACATTTTAGAAAATAGTCCCTTTATTTTTTCCTCTACTTGGTCATCATCTCCATCTTTATAATAAAATTCAATTGGAAAGTTATAACCATTATATAAAGTTGTTATTTTCCACCTCAATTATAAATATAAATTACTCCTTATGAAACTCTAGAGACATTGATAGGGATTTTGGTTGCTAAACCCTTCACTACCACTCAACTAATTTATTTTCTACTTTGATGAGTTATAGTTTTAAAATGGTAAATATAAGATTATATTGAGAAGAAAATAAAATAAAATAAAATGTGTTGATTAATAATGACAAAGTTATGTGTTATTTTTTACTCATTTCCAGAACTTTTAATGGCATTGTTAGTTAGAATTGATCATATTAGTTGCCTTGGTCTCTAGAAAAATGAAAAATAAAAAATTATGCATGTCAATTAATGAGAAAGTGAAACTAGAATTAAAGTTTACCATAAATAATATAAATACATAAAAAGAAACCACGCAAACGGATAAAATTTTATATTAGATACAAAAAAATTTAACATAAGATCTGAAGGCCAATGCTAAATAAAGTTTAACATATGTATTTTAGACACATAAAAATTAATTTAATTAATTATCTTGTATCACATAATTAATCAATTTAATCATGTTAGCTCGTTTCTATGCCCAATTAATTAAATCACATTTAATTAATTTGCCCCTTCCATCCATATAATTACTTTATTAATTAATTATATATGTCTCATTTTTCTATAAAGTTTGATTTATTTCAATAAATCAAATTTGGCTTTTGCTCAATATTCCAATCTTCCACCTAACCCCCCACTACATAATCCCAAATCGCTCCATCAACATCCACATTCTACCTGATGGCCACATTTCAAAAAATGATGCAAGGAATAAGAGAAAAGGAGACAAAACCCCCACCTTGAAACAAAGTTATCCAATCTCCCTAAGTCATACATACTCTCCATCCCCTCCAAACCAAGATGAACCTCAATACCCTAAGCTCCCTAATACTACCATTCCTCCATCTACCCAAGTTGAAGAATCCATATCCTCCTCCATCACATCATCCCCACAACCCCAAACATGTCAAGAGCCTATTCAAAAGAATGCTAGCATAGATTCCTCTCCACTTCAAGATTAAAGCATCTCTCCATCTCATGATACCTCTCCATCTCAAAATCCAAGTCCACCCTACACTCCATCCCATGATCCTCTTCCATCTCACAATCCTATTATTCCTCCTCATCGCCTTCAAGATCTCATTCCTCATCAAGATACAAACATCCCTTTTATTCAATACAATGATTCCCCTCCATGTCAAGATCAAGTCACTCCATCTCATAATCCCATTACATTTCACGATGACAGTATCCCCTCCATCCCATTTCATGATCCCCTTCCACCACATGATCCCATCCTAAGTCAAGATCAAAGTATTCCTTCATCTCCGTGTCATGATACCAATCCATCTCATGATCCTAATATTCATCCTAATCCTCCACATGATCCCAATCTATTCATGAATCCCATTCCTATCAACTTGGCTCTTCCACCTTTATCCACTACGGTCTCCTCCAAGAGCTTACACATCCTTCCAGCTCCTATCCCCCACAAAATGGACTCTCATCTTGTTTCCAAAATAATATGTATCCTATTGGAAAAAGAATTTGTGAAAAAATCTATTATCAAGGCAAAGGGTTAGGCCTCCATGAACAAGGCATAGTGGAACCCCTTCAAGTAAAAGAAAATGAAAGATCATATGGCCTTGGCTATAAGGATCATGCTCAAGATGTTGGTATATCTTCCATCCCTCCTAAATCCAAAATCCCTTTGTGTAAATCAAAATCACACCATCCCCCATCTTGTTACAAGTGTGGTTGTCGTTTCACCAAAAGATTGACCTGCTAATGCCTGATACAACCACTAGACATAGAATCCATAGAAGGCAGTTAAGCCATGTCACAAACCCGAGCATTGCATTGCACGACACAAGGAGACCAAGGGCGCACACCTTGCAACAATCCCCTTAGTGCAAGTGAGGGGCTTGAACCTGTGACCAAACTTTAATACCACTTGTATAAATTTTGGATCATCAATAACTTGCTTACTCTCTTGTTACAAGTGCGATTGTCATTGCACCAAAAAATCAACTTGTTAATGCTCAATACAACCACTACACTTATAGAATCCACAAGAGGCACTTAAGTCATGTCACAAACCTGAGCACTGCGCTGCACAACACAAGGAGACCAAGGGTGCACACCTTGCAACACATCTTCCACATCCATTTCAATCCCTTATATCTAAAAGTCTCTTCCTTTCTCATCCGCATCTATTTTGGGTCCTTATGTTCCAAAGCTAAATCCTTCACCCCTTCCATCCATATTGGGTCCTTACAACCCTCCATCCACCACTCTATCACCTCAAATGATCCCTAAGTATGATTGACAAAGACGCATGTCCTTGAATTCCTTCCAACATTCTCCCTCCATTACCCCATCCATAAAATCTCCAAGTTAGTTATTCTCACACACCCATACCATTGCTATTGGAAACAATTTGGATGCCAAACCTGAAATGAATAAAGCCCAAAATCCACAAGAATCCAAGGATCAACATGTCTCATAAAAAATACATGCTTAAAAAAATAAAAATATGATCCAAAAGAAGAAGAAAAAATTAAAAATGTCACATAGGCCCACAAATAAAAAATCAAAAACTATGTGGATTCTCAGGTAGCTCATAGAAGAAATGCATCTCAAAGTGAAATCCAAATTGGCATCCAAACTTGTTAATCCATAAATCTCCCTCCACTCATAAGTCCTCCAATCCTCCATCTTCAAAATCCATTTTTGGCTCTTACATCTCAAAATCCACTATCCTAAGTCCATCATCCTTTTCATCTATTTTGGGTCCTTATTTACAAAAATCCACATTTGATCCTCCATCTAATTGGAAACCCCATCCTCCACAACTCCACTACCCTTCAAGGTGTGTGCCACTATTGATCTTCCCAACATCCCCATCCATTTATCCACATTTCCTTCACAACCCCATCCATTATCCAACATCATTTTTTCATAATCCCATCCCTTTAATTCAATATTTTTCATAAATCAAATATCCCCCTCTATCTTCCATCCAATCCATCTCCTCATCTATTTCTACCAACATCTATGAGCATAGCTCTAGTTATCTTGGTTCAATATCGCACATCTTTAAGGGATATTATTTAGTGGAACTAGATGCTCGAGACCTTCCCCCATCTACCTTTCATGGATCTACTATCTTCCACATCCACTTATCCTCATACTTATCCATCCAAATTATTCCTAAAAAAATGAAAAAAATGACAACAAAAAACAAAAAAGAAAAAAAAAAGTAAACAAAAAAATTTCATCCAATGGTGAAAACAACTTCTTATGGCACCTTCGATAAGTAACATGATGAAAAATTGGCAAACAAGCACCATGTGTAACCCCTCATCCTCTTGCACTCTACACTTGGGGACAAGCTTCATCCATGCCATCCTACCATCCACATCCTCAATTTCCCTTATCATCTATTCACATCCTATTTGAGTCTCGCCCTTTCCTATCTTTGATCTTTACTATCATATCCATGTCCTCCATCTCACATTCCTCATCCTATCTATGTCCATCCTCATTTCACATCTTTGATCTTGACTATCCATTCCATATCCTCCATCTCATATTCCTCAACCTATATAAACCCATCCTTTCTATCTTTGATCTTGATCATGTTAGAGACAAAATAGTATCCATGCATGCATTGGACAATACAAGCCGCAAGTCCTCCTCCATCAATATCCCTTACACATTATCCTTCCACCTCATACATCTTTATATGTCATCCTTCCATCCTTATTTGCACCACCTCTATTGTGGAGCATTTTAATCCTTTGCAACATGGTTCTTGGATCTCCATTCTCCTATCCTTCATTTGTTAGTCGTCCATATCCTATCACTATCCATATCCTTAATCCCTCCATCTCCTATCCAAGCAATCTCTCCATCAATTCCACCCTTTTACCAAGCCTTGGTTCTCCTTGTCATTGATACCAGTTCATTTATCCTACAATCCAATCCCATCATATCCAATCATATTTCTAATCCCACCCAATCCTATTCAATCATTACTCCCCCTCCTATCTTCTCAAATCCATTTATGATCCCCATCAAACTAAGCTCTACCCAAATAAACTGAGCTTCCCACCTGTTTGATCTTATCTTGACATGAGTGTAATCCAAACACCTATCTACAATGCGTTAACCAAATCCAAGCAAAAATCATCTTGACTAGCGTCTCTCCCAATCAGCTTAATCTATTGCCTATCATCAATCTATCCTATCATAAATGCCGATCAGGATGCATCCTTCCCACACCTGGTAGCCTATCCAAATTCATGTCCTACTCTTGGCAACAGATCTTTGTTGGCCAAATGAGTTGTTTTCTTGAATGATCTTTTCACTTTAATTTTATTTTTTTCTTGGGACTATACCTATTTATGGTTGCTTTGATCATCCTATATCTTGGTACATTTGGGTTGGTGTACATTGGGGTATAGTTTTTGTGGTATGGCATGTTTGTAGTTTATCTTGTATGATCCAACAAGTCTTGCATTTACACCATCACTGGTGTTTCCAAACTTGTATGCATTGAGAAAATATATTGTTTGTGTCTAGTCAATGCATTATATATTCACAACATCCTAACTTTTATAGCCAGTGGTGTAGATAATCTGTTGCAACATCTAACCTAGGATTTCTCTCCACATAATACATAACAACAATCCCATCCTCTTTGTTCATGAGCCTTCCACTCAACCCATCATATCCTCTTTTATTTTGTCTCCCCTTTTCAAAGGAGGCTCCAATTTATCCACCTTCCTTATCCCTCCCCTTTTCCCTTTCATCATATAGTCCTATCCATTTTGAGTACACACTAGTGATCCTGGAACCCACATGTCCTGTCGAGGGGGCATACCATTGCCTCCTCCTCATCCTTCCTCAACCCACTAGTGAATAGGGAATTATGTTACTAGTCCTTATCTTTTATTATCCACTATGTTTCATTCTTCTATGATATAACATCACTTCATACTACTATATCAAAGAGGAGAAAAATGTAGACACATAAAAAATAATTTAATTAATTACCCTGTTTCACATAATTAATTAATTTAATCATGATATCCCTTTTCTATTCTCAAATTAATTAAATCACATTTAATTAATTCCCCCTTTCCATCCATATAATTAATTTATTAATTAATTATATATGTCTCATTTTCCTATACAGTTTGATTTATTTTAATAAATCAAACTTAGCTTTAGCCCAATATTCTAATCATCCTTCTGATCCCAATTAATTAAATTAATTTGGTGATTCCTTCAAACCCACCTTTTAACCTCCTTCATTAAGATAATTAACTAAAGCCTAATCCTTGTTAACATTTATGTAATATTACACACCTACCCAACTCCACATGTGACTCTCCTCATAAACGTCTTGCATGCACAAGTAATCTCACCTTTGACCAAGGGGTTCTCACAAATGTGTGAGAATGCTCTTCCCTGTGGAGACACCCTACACCTTTCCCTTTTAGTCCGCATGTCATAATCCCCCTTCATATAGCCCTTACACTTTGCCAAAAGTGCTTCCACTTGTCAGCCTCATGGTCTTCCCTTGATTTTCACACATGTGTGACAAAATATTACCCTCTTCCCCATGACAAGTGTTCTTCCCAAGATGTGCTCACATATGTGTGAACACACCTTTCCCTCTTCCCCATGCCAAGTGTTATTCCCAAGGATTGACACTTGGTCCACATGTCAAAAGGCTATGTGTCTTGTCCACTTCTCCTCACCTTCAATCTCATCCCTTGATCAACTTCCAATATCAATTATTCATTTCCAATCCTAAAATCTATAAAGTGGACCTCCTCCCTTTACAAAATCAATCCACTTCATTTTATATATTTATGTTGGCTAAATCATCCACTTTCATCATATTCTTAAGCCGCCCTTTTGGATGCATATCCACTTCATTAGTATCCTTATGTTGTCATTGTAAGATAATAATCATATCCATTATCATCCACCATTTACCATGTCAATATCAATATCTATCCATCTATCTCTTGTTATGTTAATGTGAGAGCAAATCCACATTCACAACTCCAACCATCTCTCCAAATCATCATTTTTTAATCTTGGAGCATCAAGATTGTGAAGAGTAGGAGGACAAGGAAGAACAATGGAATAGGAAGCGTCATGAGGGAAGTATTATTATTTATTCGTTTGTCTCTCGTATCCTTTTATATTAATATTTATTGGTATCCTTTGAAATGGTTTGATTTATATTAATTACTAATCCTTCTAACCAGTTTGATAGTGTTACATATATAACAAGAAATTATGGTGAAAGGACATTTAATCAAATTATTGTATTTATATTTATGTGTACATTAACAATACCATCTATATCCAAGCACCATTAGGCCCCATAGAAGAAATCACAAGTCTTTTGATCATAATCGATAAAGTCTAATGTCATTTCCACCTATCCCTTCATACTATGGGTGCTTGTCCATAAGCTACTCTACTTAAGAAATCTATACTTCTCCATAATGAATCAAGGATAGGGTGATTTATAAGTGAAGTATCTAAGGAGAGGATGCAATCTTCTGTGGTATTACCTCTTCCTCCTTCCCCTTTTCCACGAATCGTTATTATATGAATAAATTTGATCTAGGATTTCCTACACCTCTTGTTGCCTTCTCTTATATATTTTAATAACACTATGTAAAGAATATATTAACTTGGCCATGGTTCCTTCAACCATGCTTCATCACATTCTCACTATCACACTCATTTTCAACAAAAAAATTATTTGTTTCTACATGTCTTTTCAATTTGTCCAACCCTTTATTATTTATACTATTCATTATTATTATATGCTCCATTAATCGTAGATAGTCTTCATCATTGGGGATATTTATATCTATTAAAAGGAGTTGTGTGGGAGTTGTTATCTCACTCATACTCTTTATGTGTTTTTGATTAAGGGTAAAGCAGGTTTTGAAGGGACCTAAAACCCTATTTACAAGAAGCTACCATAAAGATACTCATAGCTAGTCAACAATCCACATCCAATAAAAAAGAAGGAAAACCACCAGCAACAAAGACATAGGATAGACTAAAAAGAAGATTGAAAAACAAAAAAAACACAACTAATGGAGGTTTATGAGGACCTCAACAACCTTAGCCTCCAGTTGGTTTATATTTTGATACATATTGTTCATCTCCTACAAATTATTTTTAGCATGCTCGACAGACTTCTTTAAGTTGCCTTGTGTACAATAACATCGTCCCTTCTTAGTCACCACTAGATTACTCGTACAAAGCTCTCCAACTCCACATAAACATTATCAAAAGATTTAGAAGCTTGAATATTTTTCCACTTATCAACTAGACACTTAATACTTCAACACTATTGTGAATAACCTTGTAACTCATATTGACTAGATTTACCTAGATTGATAAATGTACCTTTTTCATCTTTGCCTCGATCCCAACAATCCACCCTTCATAGTCCATCTTCATGGTACTCACATCCTTAGATACATTTTCAAGAATAACAATATTTTCTTATCCTCCTCCTTAGACCTAGAGCTAACTTATTTGTTTTAAAAAGAAGGAATGTTACTTTGCATAGAATAGATTCTAATATTGATATGGTTGATCTATAAAAATAAGTATTTTGACATTTTGATCTTATCCATAACCGCATCCTTGGCCACCCCAAACAAGTCATCTGGGTCTTCTCTGTCACAATTGAAGAGAGGGGAATCCTTCTATGAATTTCTAAGAAAAGGAGGACAACCTAATCTATCTTCACCAATCATAGGGGAAGAGGGAGGGGAAGAGGTATACCCTAGAAAATCTTTGCCCATGAGAAGAGTATCTTGGTCTGCAACATTAAGATTATTTCCTTTTTTTGTCCCTTGAATTACACTTTCCAACCAATGCATTGCAAGATTCCAAACCATTGGATCCAAAGGTAACCACATTGACTTTTTTCCTTTTTTTACTCTTACTCTTCACTTCAAGAGGGGGAAGGTGTAATGCCTACCAAAATACCCTAGAGAAATACACTAACTAACATGCAAAATAGAGATAGCATTTTTTTTTAAAACATCATATAAACTAATGCAACATACATAATCAACTACTCATATGCATTAACACAACAACAATTACACATCATAGACATAACATACAAAGCATAATACACAAGCGGATATAAAACACAATAATCATCTACCTTCCCTAGGGTATGTCAACGCCATCACTTAACTAACCACTTATCCAGTTATAAGCATGATAACATATTTACTTCCATAATCCAAATGCAAACTAATTTACTATCATTATTTCCTTTCACACAACCATACAGGAATTCATTACTTTATCCTAGAATGATCTATGTTTATTCTAACCTTCCCATTAAGTTCATTTTAAAGCATCGATACCAAATGTTCCTAAACCGAACCAATCATTTCCTTAAACATCACATACACATAGTGCTGGAGTTATCTTTTATTAGCTAATAATTATTTGTTTAATTATTAGTCTATTATACTCCATGCTTAAGTTAAACTTAGGAATCTTATAATTCTTTAGGGTTTTCTCCTTTAGGGTTTCGAGTATCCTCTTATAAGGATTCTCTCTTTGTATTTTTATAACAACTGTAATTATTGAATTGCATTCTTGTTGCATAATCAATATGACTCCTCTTTTTTGGATCTCTGAATTCTGACCTCCATAGCTATTTTGCTTCTCTCTTTCTGTGACAGGTTTGCATGTAGGTGATCTTTGGGAGCTATAGAGTTGATTTTTCCTCAACTCCAATATGGTATCAGAGCTCCAAATCTGCATGCCCTTGTTCTCTTCATGAGATATTTTGAGCCTTATTCTTCAGATCTATGTATCCGGGGGTTCGTGCAGTTTTTTTTTTCCATTTCTGGGGGTAGCTGATTTTTTGGTACATTTTGGTGCCAAAAGGACCTCTCAGTTGGATTCAGAAGGCTGATTCCATGAATTTTGATATATAATTTGCCTATTTTTGGTGACAGGGGCATCTGGGACATGATTTTTTATTGGCACATTTTTTGAGGCACAAAAAACCATACGACTATACCTGCAAATGCGTCAGAAAATTTTTGTCAAAAAATAAAATAAAATTTTTTTACCCTCTTTATGCCCTACAAGAGGGTTTTTTTTTCTTTTGGCCGTAACTTGGTCATACAGAGGCGCTTTTTAAAAAACCTTATATTGTCAAAAAGCTCTTTCCGAGCTCTATCCATATCTGGAGGTTTGAACTTTTGATTTTGATTTTTTGATGGTTTTTTTTTACTATCAAATCCAGAGGTTCCTTTTTGTACTATGGGAGACATCACTTGAGCATTCGAACTCTGTTTCTCAAAAAAATTATATTGTTGGAAAGCTTGTTCTGTGTAATTTATATTTATATGAGTGTTATTTCTAAATTCTGCTCCAAGTATATTTTAGTCAGTTTTTTTTCTTTTTAGCACTCTGGTGAATATCTTGGATGTTCAGGTCCTGGGATCTCTTTCTTTGAGTAGGATGTCTCAACTTTGGTTTTTTGTTTCTAGTCTTATGTCTCTTTTTATCATTGTAGCATTTTATTTAAGCAAACACACTGAGATAAAGTACCACCATGCATTGTATACTTGGGATCTTGCACATCTTGTGCCTTATTGTACATGCACTATTTATAAAGTGCTATGGGGGGGTTGATGTTTTCCTTTGTTTTCCATCTATCTTTGTCAAGTGAGTGTCCCTTCCATGACATTAGCCTCATGATGTGTGCCAAGTGAGTGTTCCTGCCACGACACTATGTACTTTCTCTGCACCTTTGATGTTCTTGGTTCTTCATCATGCAGTTCTTGTTGACCATTCTTTTCAGTGTATCTGTCCCTCTCCCTTTTTTAGCATTATGGGGAGGTTTGTCCTATTGGTTCTAATGCTTCCTTGGTTCGATTGATCAGCTCTTTAGGCTTTGGTGTTTCATGCCATCTCTATCTTTGATTTCAGTTGTTTGTTTTTGTTTGCCATCTGATTCAAGTAGTGTCATTTGAGGGCACTCATGTAGATTACAATCTTCTCTACTTGGTCATGTTCTATTTTAGCAACTATTTCATGCTTCAATGGTGTTCTTCATTCTCTTTTTTTTATTCTTATCTTCTGGAACACTCTTGTTTGGAGGCTTCTTAGTCCTTCACTTGAGCTTTCATCTCTTCTTGGAGATGAGTTTTGTTCCCACAGGGTTTTCTCTTTTTTCTCCACTTCACAGAGATTTTATTGTACTTGTGTACCTCATCAGGCCTAGTTGTTGGGACCCATTGTTACTTTCATTCTTTTTTAGTCCTTAGTTATTTTTAGCTACTCCCTAACTTCATCTTAAGGGGGGGTGTTGGAGTTATCTTTTATTAGCTAATAATTATTTATTTAATTATTAGTCTATTATACTCCATGCTTAACCTAAACTTAGGAATCTTATAATTCTTTAGGGTTTTCTCCTTTAGGGTTTCGAGTATCCTCTTATAAGGATTCTCTCTTTGTATTTTCAAAAAAACTATAATTATTGAATTGCATTCTTGTTGTACAATCAATATGACTCCTCTTTTCTGGATCTCTGAATTCTGGCCTCCATAACTTTTTTGCTTCTCTCCTTCTGTGACAGGCTTGCATGCAGGTGATCTTTGGGAGCTGTAGAGTTGATTTTTCCTCAACTCTAATACATACCAATACCAATTATCACACCATTTAACCATAGCATTATGAACTAATTACATCATCTAGGTAAAAGTACATGTCCATATTTCAATGTCAATAATTTAAATTAACTAATCATTCTCAAGATACATCTAATACATCTTTTCCCTAATAACATCTACTAGATACATGATTATAATGTTTTAACAACAATGAGCAAATATCTCATTTATAGTTACATATACATGTCAAATGAATCATGATCAATAAGCTGCTACAAATATCCATCCATGAACTGAAGAGATAAGAGATCCACATCCATGCAAGCATCTAAGAAAAGCATCCATGGAATAAAATTTCAATAGAAGAAAGGCACCAACCACCCAAACATGTGGAACCAAAGGAACCGCCCCTCATGCTAGGAGATGACACAAGATCCCATACACACTCTAGATCTAAGATGAAACCTATCAACCAAAGAGGAAACAGCTCTAACACAACCAAGAGAACCCCCAGAGGGAATTCAACAACAAGACAAAAGGAACTAGAATCAACATGTAAGGAAAGAGTGTCATCACATGCTACCACAAAGGATGCGTATGCGGAACCATCTCAACCTTTGAGGAAATCAAGGAGTTCGGTTTACTTGGTTACCAGATCCTCTACCTCACTCCAATATCCGATCCATGAGATAGACACCACTCAACACATTTATTATCTTGTTTAGATGAGTTACTCTACCTAAGATTAATTATTATGTTATCACTTATCAATTACAATGAAAAACCTCCAATGAGTTATCCAACCAGTCTAGACCTTTACTCTTTTACTCAAGAATCTTAGCAGTCTATTCCTCATGACCTCGACAGATTCATGGAAGCCCACTCCCCCTACTCAAACAATAAAGCTCATAAACCAAAATCCAGCTAACAAAGATAGAACATCATAAATACACATTGAGCTAATAACATAATCCATAAAGGTTATATAAATCTCATAAAGCAAAGAACCATCATCGTAGCAAGGTATTATACATCTTGCAACCAAACGAATAATCAAATATTATATCAAATCTCTACTCCAGACAACCAAGAGAACTTGGTAACATGACACAACCTCTAGGAAGATCCCCTAACTAAAATTAGAATCCAGAAGATCAAACTGAAACTCCAGAAGGTGAAATAATACATACAACATAGAATAGCGAATATGATAAGCATAATAGCGCATATAACTATTTCTTCAATGCATATCATTGATCCTTTAGCGCACACAATAACTATTATAGCATAGTCAACATTTGTTTCAATTCACATGACCTAGAGTTTAGTGCATATGGAAAATAGTTTAGCACATATGACAAATTAAGTAGCGCATATGATTACTGTTTTAGCACATATGACACAGAATGGAAAAACTGCCGAAAAAGGCTAGGTTACGACTTCAAATTAAAAATCAGGGAAAAATATCTAAGTCCCAAAATCAAACTGAAAAGTGATGCCCAACCAATACTAAAAGAAAGACATAAACAAATCAAAATAACATAGAATAATTAGGAAGAATTCTCCATTCCAAAACTACACAGCAAATACCCAAACTTCACAAAAATGGAGTCACCAGAAGCCTCTTACAACCCATAGAGAACCCAAAACAAGACAATACTCCATCAAAACCACAAATAAACACATTTCAATCAATAATTGAGAGAAAAGAGCAAGACTCCATCACACACAAAAAATATAGAGCCGTATATTCATGACAACACCCTTATCCCCAGATTATTTTTCCCATTTTCTAAAGTTAAATCATAGGTTAAATTTTATGTAAGGAAATATTTTATAATCCAACTATACAAAACTATACTAATAAATTATTTTCCCCAAATTCCCGAGAATACACAGAGAAGACAATCTTTTCCAAATTGAAAATGCTGAAGTAAAAACCTCCAACTTGGTAATATGCAGAAACAAGAATTTGATGAAGAAAATCCACAAGACAAGCAATCCAAATTCCTTCAAGATCCAAAATCCAACTCCAGTAAAAATACATTCGAAAAACGAACCTTGCAAGTGAAAACCCGAGAAAATGCTAACCCGACAACATAGGAAGCCAAATAAATAGAAAATCCTAGCCAATCAAAATATTACAAAATAATATATTTCTTACCAACCATCTCAAAAACCAAGGTAAGAATAATAAAATATTATTTACTTTACTTACCCAAAAATATAACCAATAGAATAATAGGGTAGGTTGAAAGAATCTACCAAGCAACCCAAGAGAGTAAAAAGAGAATAATAGTAATAATATAAACAACTCATAAAATCATGGGCACAAATAAATATAAAAGCCCAATAATAAATAAATAAACCAAGGCTATATTAAAATTAAAGCCACAATGATAAATCAAAGACTATTTATATAAATAAATATTCTAATTAATAATAAAGTCTTTCCTTACCAAATGATGATATTAATATTAATTTATCAATACTTATTATTAAATTTTATACCTATTTATTTAATTAATTATTATAAATTATATTAATCTTTTATTTTAATTTAACATTATTAAACTGTATAAATCAATTTAATAAAATAATTAATAATTAACCAAACTACACAAGGCAAGCCACCATAAAAATAATCCAAGAAAACATTACACACACTAACCATGACTCACACCAAGATTCTGAATTGACAAGGGTAATCAATCTTAAACCTAGAGTGTAGAATAGAATTCCATGTCATCTCCAATCAACTTTCCATTGGGATAAGACATGCTCAGACCTGTGAAGCCAAGTGGAGTCGATGTCTGGTACCTGCAAATCCTACATCCACTAAGCCACGATACAATATATATGATATATAATATAGGCAAGTGATAGAGAATCGTAATGGCACCTCTCGCTCGCAATGAGTTATGTGACATCGTCCCTATCATGAAGACAATAGAAGACACTCACAAACAATCAAGCAATATCATAATAAATCTCACATCATGAAATAGAGTTAGCTAATCATAAAATATCCTCAAATCATTGTAAAAGAATATAAACAACACATAGAAAGAGATACATATAAGTCATCAAATCAGAACCTATCAGCATAATAACCCAATAACAATCCATAATGTCATCATCCACATGAAATAATAGTGTCAAATGCACAATAATATGTATAAAATTCATAAACATCCACTAAAAGCATCTCAAAGTAGTCTAAGATATAGAAATATAGTCTATCGATACACCAAAAGAAAGACAAATCAGGGAAGGACACTACAGGAGGTTCCAATCTCCTAGGAAATAAATTCATTTTCCTATATGTTCTAATCCTCATCCTCATACTCCTTGTCCCTTGTTTCAATATCCATGTCATCCCCAATCTCAGATCCTTACTCATACTCATCATCCAGAGGAGGGAAATCAACCTTTCAAACCCTAGCTTTGGATAGAGACATAAGAGCCTTCACATGCTCAAGAATAAGGAGGATTAAAGCCTCATGCACAACAGGGTTTATCGCATTAGCACTATGCTCTTTAATCCCAAATTCTAGCGAAGCAATCAGGTAATACAAGAAGGAAATTTTTTTCTTTTGCCTAAAGTGGTTTAAAAAAGTAAAATGAAAACCAAAAATAGTAGTATATCTCTCATCCATGGAGAAGTATTTCATAATTACCTTGCCCACAGACACCCAGATAGGTTTGATGGATTTGACCGCATAGCCTCCATTTTCCTTCTTAACCATTTTTTTTCTCTCATTCTCTTTGAGGAATTTTTATGCAACCACCTTAAAGGATTTCCTCTCTCTAAAAAATTTCCTTCCCTCCATAGAGAGCCATGTAACCTCTGTAATGAACTCTTAAGTAATCTCCATATTCTTCAAATAACCAGAATGTTTCTAATCTTTCTATCTTTTAAAGGGAATTATTGAAGCTTTAGGATCAAAACCATGGAGGCATTCTAAGTAAGGGGTAAAACCACCCTTCTTCAGGATTGACTAGATCTTAGCATTTCTCTTGACATCATCACATGTCAGAGGCTCAATCCTATTCCTTTCAGCCCCCATACACCTCATTTTAGAGGAAAATCCCAAGAATCATCACCATGAGCCTACCCCACAAGATCATAGCCATCTTATGTACCCAAAACACCACCTTCTGATTACCTAGAAATGAAAACTAGGAAAGAAAAACACCAACAATCTGTGTGGTAATCATGAAATAGTATGGACTTCCTATACAATCATTAATTAAATTTTCCACCCAAATACTAATACAATCATTGGAAAAAGAAAAGTAATTAAATGGCATTTCCTCTCTGACCATGACACAAATCATGTTTAATAATATCATCAACATTAGGGGGAGGGGGTCATTCCTTCACCAACTAAATTTATCTCTCCTAGTAACACCAATGTTAGTACAGGAGTCCGCAAGGGAATTCCCTTCCCTAAAGATACAAGATACAAATGAAGCTTCAAAAGAATTAATGAAAAGGAGTGAATCCTTAATTAAGGTCTCAATAGATCAACTATGCTTTTGAATCTTCTTCAAGCACTAAATAATATTGAGAGAGTCACCTTCAATTCAAATATTGTTATTCCCTTGAGAATGTGCAAATTTAATACCATGGTATGATGTAGCTTCTTCAACAATTCAGCTCTCAACACTCCCCCACATCCAAATAGCCTTAAATTTCCCCCGGTCACCCCATCAAAATTGATTTTGATCCAACTTGGAGGAAGAAGGAACCAAGCAATGTTATTTGTGTCAATTTTTACTTTCTTGATCGGCCAAGAGATATCATAGTCAAGACTCTAATTTTTAGCAACATGGAGCTCATAATCAACCACAACCATATTAGAGAAGTTAGAGTTAGACTCAAAAACCCCAACTTGGACGTTTTCCTTAATAGCCCAACAAATTTCTAATAACACAACTGAAGAACTAGACAAGGAATCTCTAAAAATATAATTATTTCTTTCCTTCCACACTGCCCAAGCCACATGACGGATAATTAAAGACCAAAGAAAGGAGAGAGAAGAATTATGTGAAGGGGTAGACTATTGAAAGCACGAATCACTCAGAGAGGAAGGGAAGACCCAATTCAACTTCCAAATAGTAAAAACATGAGTCCAAACATCCTACACAAAGGAACAACCTAGAAGGAGATGAAGAGCACCCTCAAAATCATTAACATAGACGAGACATCTATTAGGCAAGGCAAAACCTCTTTTACAAAGTTTTGCATGCATGAGAACTTTTTTTTGAACAAGGAGCTAGAAACAATGTTAATATTAGGAAGCAACTTAGAGTTCCACACTAAAGCCCAAAAGGGAGGAGGGGAGAGGGGATGAACAAGAAGATAGAAAGCATAAGCAACTAAGAATCTGTTAGAGGGAGAAGGGTTCCAAATAACCCAATATAGAATAGGCAAAACATGAATATTCATGTGACTTAGCATAGATTGGAGATCAAGGAGGACCAAATACATAGATGAGAGGTCCTTCCAATTACCATTGTGTATATAGTCATACTCTTTGTATATTTGTTATAGAAGGATTATCTATATTATTTTCAGTATTGTTTCCTAGAAGTATGTCAAGGTATTTTCATTCTCAATACTAACCAACAACTTGTCAAGACCATTTTTATTATGTTTGTTTTCTCACTTTCTTGGAAGATGAGAACAACATCACACATGCCTTGCAATGTGTTGATACCTTTTTATCTAGACTTAGGTGATAACATATAGTGGTGAAAGACCAATTTTATCATTAATATTTCTTGTCCATATTCCCTTTCTTGATGTCTTTGCTCATAAATGAATTGATCACGGTGATTTTTTTAGATTTCTTGGAATCTTTTTACATTGTAGTCTTCTTCTTATTCTTCTCTTTGACATTTTTTCTTGCTTATGTTTCGAATAAGTTACATTGTTGAATACCAAAAATCTCTCTCTTGCTAGAAAACTCTAGATTTTCTCCAAAGTGGTTCACATGTTTATATTATTCTTCTTGTTGGGATCCTTGTAAGGATTCCTATCAAAAACTTTAAAATTTCATAGGATATTTCTTGTGTACCATATTTGAGTAGGGAAATGGGTTTCACAAAGTTTCTTAGTAATTTTTCCATATTCCTCATGACCCTGAAGGGCTTGATCTTATAGATACCCATCATCAAGGGTTGGTATTGTGTGTTATGTAGATCATCTCTAGTTATCGAAGTAAATCATGCTTGAATTTTTTGTAACATGTTGTATTTCCTTTGGGGTCTCTCATGATAGGCAAGTTTGGAAAGGACTTGGATTTCATTCCTCTATTGCTATGAAGGAGTTGATCAAAATTTAGGAAAATTTCAAAGAGTATGAAAATATTAGGAGCTATCCAGCTTAATTACTTTTGAATAAGAATAATTTTAGAAGTGTGAAAATTAAAGTTTGTGTCCCACTTTAGGGTAACTTATTAGCACGAATAAATTTAGGTGTTTCCAATTGAAATATAATGTTGGTAAAATATTTATCCTATTTGAATTCATCTAAATAAATTAGATTTGGGAAACATATTTTCCAACTAGAAGTGTTCACTAAATATATATGTAACATCAATTCTAAGCCAATTTACCAAAAATAAAATTATTTAAAAAACTTTATGTTGCCACAATCTCTCTCTCTCTCTCTCTCTCTCTCTCTCTCTCTCTCTCTCTCTCTCTCACACACACACACACACACACACACACACACACACACACACACACACACACACACACACACACACACACACACATGCACGCACACACATGAATGCACACACACACACACGTGCACACACGAACACAAACACACACACACACACACACACACACACACACACACACACACACACACACACACACACACACACACACACACACACACACACACACACACACATGCACGCACACACATGAATGCACACACACACACACACACACACACACACACACACACACACACACACACACACACACACACACACACACACACACATGCACGCACACACACGAATGCACACACACACACACACGTGCACACACGAATGCAAACACACACACACACACACACACACACACACTTTTTTAAATACTCTTTTTAAAGTCTATAAGTGTAGTTCTCAAAAAAATATTTTTTAATATTTTAATTAGTATTTATATTTATATTTTTTTCTACGAAAAATAGCTCATCAATACCAAAATATAAGGTTTATTGTATTTTGATGATAGGAGAGATTCTATGTGGAGATACTATATAGTTTTTAATATTTTGGATAAGTAATTAAGACAAAAAGATGCATCTCATCAAAATAGTCATGTTTTTAGGACATAGATTTTTGAATATTTATTTATAATATATATATTTATCAAAATTGAAAAAATTAATCTATATAAAATATATATTTAGATTATTGGCATAAATAATTAAAGGAAAAGTAGAATTTACTATATAAAAAGTTATCGCACTTAAGCTCATTTCTCAACATTTATCAATGACTAAATTATATTGTCAAGTTTACAAGAACATACAATCAATTAAGTTTTTTATTAAAAATAACAAACATAAAATACAATAAATTTTTTACATTTCATTAGTTTACATTTTTCTAAAATTTTAAAAATACATATCACTTTCTAGTAATTCATATTAAAAAATTAGGTTAGTGTTGGCCATTCCCTTTATAAAAGTGGGACACAACTTTGAGAATTCACCTAAAACAAATTTAAAAAAATTGTCGAAGTCAGAACTTTCATATGAAACTAGGATTTATATCAACTAGTAATCCCTTTAGCAATTTCCTATGATGAATTGCTAGGATTTACCTTTAGACAAAGTCTCAAAGGATTTTTTTCATTTTTAGACCTATTCTCTAGAACCACTTGAAATTAGATGTCTTGACATAAGTGCAAGATCAAAATCAATCTTTCCAACAAGATTGTGAGCCTTTTTAGACCATTATGATTATTTATTCTAGAGATGCTTCATAGTTGATTGGAATTAGATACAATAAAATTTAGTGGAAATATTGCTAATTGTATCTTGATACTTTAAAAACCAAATAATGGCTATTAATTTTCTTAACATTTTCCAATGAGTCAAAAGTTAAATAATATACAAGATCTTAAATTGACTACCACTCAATAGAAATGTAGAAATATATGGTCATATCACTATTTTGGAACCCAAGCTAGTTCATTTTTTGTGTGTTCTCTACTAACATCTCGCATTATCTCATTTGATGCATTTGACTGTTTTTAATCCCCACTATCCTTTTGTGGTCATCTAGATATTATCAATAATATCTTTTGTTTATATATATGGATTCAAGATGCTTGGATTTTAATTCATGACTTCTTCAATCCCTTTTAGTCTAAGCTCTTTTCATAGAGCACTTTTTTCTAGGTGGTTGACCATTTTTTTTAGGTAAATTCACCCAAATTTGGTGCATGTTTTCAAAGTGGAGATTTTCTTTATCATTTAGAAAGATAGAAACTTGACTTTATTTTTTATTGTATTTTATAGTCATGATTTATTTAAATGTTTTGTTGTATAATTAGGTTTTAGCTAACAAAGTTGTCTTAGATGTTACTATTGAACACACCTCAAGACCGAGAGGGGGCTAAATCAATATTTGATCAAACACTTGAAATTTATACCACAATTGAATACCAACTTAACCTTAATCTTATCAGCAACAATGAAAAATAAAACAATGAATACCATGCACAAGAGAACACTATATTTACATGGAAAACACAAACAAGAAAAAACCACGGTGAGAGTGAAATCACAATAAATGAATAAGATTACAATACTATTTTAGGCTCACTGCCAAGGAAGCTCACTTCTCCCTAAGGGACTTAGAGGATGAGGTGCAATACCCTAGGGCAAGATACAAGGGATTTGCAAGCTGAGATGCACTGCCTTAGGGAAAGATACAAAACTTGTAGAGGAGACTCACTATCATCGAGCAAGGTACATGAATATATGAATCAAGATGAATAGGTCTTAAATAATATTGCCTCCAATAATCTCCAAGTATGAAGTTGTCCTTGAATCTGCATCTCAAGAAACCAACTTCAAAGAAATCACCACACACTTATTTTTCCTCAACTTTGTATCATTGACTCTACAATTGTTATAAATAATGTAAGTAGAACATAAACATTGATCCACATAATCAACACCTATTTGATCTTCATTATATACCATCTTCTTCATTGCAAACATCAATTAGGTTAGCTAGAGTAGAGGACAAACATAGGCCCTATCAACTCAACTACCACAACTGAATTGTGGTGAAAGTGGTCCAATATAGAAGATAGAGAGGACCTAAAATTATCATATCACTTATTTCTAAGTTGTCCCAACTAATTCACACGTTATCTCACATCTTCCAAAGGTGGCAATAGGGTAACATGCAAATGAACCATGTAGGACACAACTAGCTGGCCCAAAACATATCCTCTAGATGAATTAACTCAATGTCGATCATCACATGACAAAGTAGAACCTAGATACATCATAACACAACCTTCAATGTAATGAAAGGCACCCAAGGATACATTGTAAGAAAGAGAACAAATCCTATCAGCCAAACTAGTGCAGTTACCATGAAACACAAACATCAAAACTAATGCAACAACAAATAGATCTTCTTGTCGCATCAAAATCATAGTGGCACAACATAATTGATATAAAATACTGTATTCTAGAGGTTCGGGAAGACTAGTCATGGAAAAAAAATCACTATCAACTCTTGTAGACAACACCAACACTTGATATTGAGTTGAGACACAATGCAACCATTATGAACATGTCCTTCAATCTATAGTCACTAAAACATCAATGCAAAGAAATACGAAGCATTTCTTAGACCGATTTTGATAGATAGCTAGACTGTCAGCAAATTGTAATCACCAACCACACCGGCTGCAATACCAAGGATGTAAAAGGATAGGAATGCAATGTCCATAGAACATAAATATTAAGTTCAAGTGTGGAGGAATGTAGAGAATTCTTTCAGACTATCATTAGTTTATAAACATCATTTTGTAGCATACACAAATGCAATTAAATTCATTGTCATGCATCTAATCCTCAACTTAATATCTTCATCATGCCATATTTGACATCAATCTCATTATCAACACCATCATTCGTAGACATTGAAAACAAAGAAGGTGGACATCCACAACACAAAGTATCTACAACCAATAACCATCTATTTCCTATCTCAATGACAGTAGTTGATAATCAATTGCCAATAATCTCCTCATACTCTGACAAGATATAGCTTCATCGTCACTACCTCAACAACTACAGTTATTCTCCATCCAACCAATCAACATATCATTAATGAAAACACAATAAGTACAACCCATATTGTTAGACATTAGGTTGACATGAATGAGAATATGTATTGCCAATAGTTACCCACCTACATTCTCTTATTGAATATGAGGTAAATGCTCCTTGTAATCTCCCATTTGATAACTCTGGCTCTAGAAGGACTCAGTCCCCTCCTTGAGGATGTAGATATGACCAAATCCATAGTGATTGATCCACACATTACTCACATGATTCATATCACTTTCCGTAGCAGAGAGGGTGTGATTGGTCCTATCAAACATGTAGCAAGTCTATTTCTTCTCAATATTATGATAGGGACTTTATAGGTGTCCTAATTGTAGAAAACATCCTCTAAATGAATCTTGTAAACTCTCTTAATATAAATAATCTAAATGAAAAAGAAAAATGGAAAGAATGTGTCATCAAAACATGAGTATGAAGTACTAATTACTAAAATTTGTTGGACGGATGGGCAAATCATTCAACTTGAGACCTATCATCCTCTCCTAACATAACTCATATTGCTTAGTGATTCACCTATTAGAGACTTGAAACAAATGTATATGTAGAAACTTGTTATGAGAGATTTTAAACAACAAAAGTTGAAAATGCATAAAAAGAAACTTATTAGGATGGAATAATTGCATTAGGAGTTCTTCAAAATAAACTACATCAAGAGTGAAAATACAAGCTAGGAAGTGATTTTTTATAGACTAGGGAAAATGTGACTGTGGCAAAACCAACCAATAGAAAGTGACTAACCAATAATCTTTTAAAAAATAATTTTCTTTAGAAATTAATAAAGTAAAACATATCTAAAATGATTGATAAATACATTGTAGAGTTACTTAAAGAAGATATTATCAAAATATTTAAAAAAATAAAATTAATAATAAGTTTACAAATGCGTGAATCCTAAAGTCATAATTTAAGTCAAAAATCTTGCTTGAAATCTATGGTTGGTGATGTGGTGAAAAGTTGAAAAGATTTGGGATGAGGACATGAATGTCTTTGGCACTGGCTATGCAGCCCCATAAACCACAACTATAGCTATTTGGGCTCCAAAATGTATGCCCCTGCATGATACAACAGTACATCGCAGCCATCTGGATAGAATGTCATAAGCCCAATACTCAGGACCCACCATTGACGTGGACGAAACTTGGGGTCCCATGACCTGGAGGATGTTGTCATTTTTGTTTCAACAAAAAAGATTCCACGTAGGTCCCACTTCATCGGCCCTTCTCACAGTTACTGGCACGTAGCTAAAATTTAAACCTTACCACTCTCGCGGTTACAGGCGCTGCGTCACGGATGCTGAAAAATTATATTGAAAAAAATATAATGTCCAACCGGTAGAAAGAGTCAATAATATGGTTGTTTGTAATTTTTGGATTATTTTCATATGCATGCTGCATTTGCGACACGAATGTTGCGTTGCAAGGGATTTCGAGATCATCTTGATTGTTTAGGCTGAATGCCCCTAATTGAATAAGGAAGTTGTTGAATCACAGAGCGAGGGACCTACGTATCTAGTGGAGGTATTTGCAAAGGTGAGGAAAAAGTTAGCCACAACAATAAGGTGAGTTGTATGCAATTATTGTTATCACCTGCTAACAGGTGGGTTTTACATGTGCAAGGAGGAGGCGGCATTGTAGCATAGGTTTGGGTAGGAGGTGTCGAGATCGGTGATTTGGGTTTGGTGACAATGGTAAGTTCAAACTGTAACAGATAACATGAGTATTACTCAAGTTGTGCAAAATATTTTCAAGTAACACTCAAGTTGTGCGAAAATAGTTTAAACCATAACACATAACACAACATTTTTTTAATTTTTAACATTTACCTTACCGTGTTCACACCCCATTTCATGTTTTGCGAAAGTATTTGAAACCCTAACGTTGTTCACTGTGAATTTTGTTTGTAATTTGCAGCATTGAAGTGGAGGTGTGAGGAAGCCAAGCGTGCATGCTTGTCTAGTGTCTGGGTGAAGAAGAGTATAAAGGTGTGTATATTTTCCTAATCACATGTGCTAGTTTTCCATAGTGAGCAGAGCTGGGAAAGATCAAATGCCATTTTTTTTCATTTTTTGTATGTTAAAATTGAATCATTTTTAAAGTGTCTACTATTTCCTTGTGCCAACCAAACAGAATGATGTTGTTTTATTCGTCAAAAGGTTGGATGATAGGGCCCTGTAGACACCTAAAATTGTCCAGTCTAATTAAATAAATATTTTATTTATTTAATTATTTAAGCTTAATTCTTCTATTAATTAAATAAATCTTTATTTATTTAATTAATTCATTTATCCTCTTCTAGCCTTATTTCTCATTTAAATAAATACATTTATTTATTTAAATTATCCTCTTCCTAAATTAAATAAATATCTTATTTATTTAATTGATCCCACTTCTTCTATTAATTAAATAAATCTTTAATTATTTAATTAATTCATTAGCCTTTTCTACCCATGACACATGTCATTCATCTCTTAATTCCTACACTACCTACCTCTTTCATTATTCTATTATTTCTTTTACCTACCCTCTAATCCTAGCCGACCTCCTTTTACACCTCTCAATCTTATCCCTCCATTTCATATTGTGTCTTCTATTTAAGGAGATGCTTCCTTCATTATCAGACCCTAATCAAGCATTCTAATGACTCAATGCCCTAATGATCATTTTGACTACACTACGATCCTACTTGCAACCACATTTCGTTCTTTGTTGAGCTCTTGTGCACATAAAATCTGAGAGCAAATATATCAAGCAAGATCAATGGAGATAGGAAGAATGGAGATCAAAACCCTATTGGACATGTGATGGTATAATCTTTGTGATTTTGTTTTAATTACATTGTCTTAGGTAATCTTCATATGTTATGGTGGATCTTTGTTGTTGTTAGGCTAGGGTTTGGTGGTTGAATTCATTTAGCCTTTCAATATTGTTATTATTGTTATCCATTTTCACCATATACATTTTGGCACGCCCGGTGGGACTCTTGTCCCTTTGCATCTAACCTCCTTGTTGCAGATTTTGCGTTTTGAAGTTGCAGATCGAACATTTTTCGACAGCATTTTAGTTTTTTTTCCGCGTCTGTGAACTTTCAGAACGCGTCTTTGATTTTCTGGCGCGTTTGCGGGATCTGGAATCACATCTGTGTTTTCGACAAATTTTATTTTACAGGTTTCAGAAAGGAGCGTCTGTGTTTCAGAAACGCGTCTGCGTTATTTCTACCTGCGTCTGTGTCGTAAAGGGGCGTCTGTAATTTTTAGGCGTGTCTGTGCATCACAGAATCGCGTCTGTGTTCTCCAGACGCGTCTGTGTTGAGGGTAACAGCGTTTGTGTATTTACTGCTTCAAAATTTTGAAGTTTTCATTGATTCAATTTTCGGATTTAGTACTTAGGGTTTCAGATCTGGTTTATTTTTGGACTAACACTTTCAGATCTAGCTAACTAAATTGGTGCAGCTTGTCTTGGAAGCAAAACGTTTTGTTGAAGGCCCCTATGTCACAAAGCCTTTTGGGTTCTTAAAATGTACCTAACTTGTGTGTTTGCAAGAAGGGGTGATTATGTCAAACAACCCAGACTACTAACAACTTTTGTTGCAGGTCCTTGGCTAGGGTTTTGAATTATTGTTGTGTGCTTTGTTTTCATAGAATAGCAAACACTTCCATTGGTGCACTAAAATTGAATCATTGTCTTTTGTGTCTTGAGCAATTGGCTCTTTTTGTTTAATCTTTAGAGGGCTTGTCTTCCCGTGTGGTCATTAGGACTACTAGTGAGAAGAGAATGACCCAAGTGGTAGCGAGGAAAACCCACCTCATCCGAACCACTATAATCAAATGTATTCATGGTGAAAACTATGAATAACATGTGCTGATTAGTTCATACCGACACTATGTCTCCCCATAGACCGTTTGATCAAATTTATTTGATCATTTGTAGGGCGTAACCCCTACCGGCTGGGAGCCTTCTGTATTTACAGAGCTGAAAGTGCTGCATGTATGGCCACACGAGCGGATGCCCTTACTAGCACCATTTTGTTTTAGAGGCCCAAATCCTTCTAGTTGTTGGGGCAGGAGGTCGGACCTCTGGTAGCGGCCCACACACATACGGTTCTTAGTGGAGATACAAAGTTCACCATGGGGATTTTTCATGGGGACTGATGCTTGGCTGACCCGAGAAGTGTGTGTCGAGGGTGGAGCCAGTGAGGTCAAGCATCTAAGTATCCGCTCTGAATAGTGTAGCCTCGGGGGTAAAACCCCATGTGGGATCAACAACTATTGTCTTGGCCAGCCATAAGAATTGTGCTTGACTTATTCTAAACATTCAAACATTCAAGACCAAACAGCAAAACATTGTGTCTTTTGTGTTTTCAAGTGTATGCAAAACAATTTTACATCAAACAACACACTTTCTTAGAGTCATTTTGAGTCTAGACACTTGCAAACATTGAGTCCTCATCAACATTGTGTCCTCTTGTCAAGAAAAACAGTCAAATAGTCAGATTTGGTCACAACTTCACATATTGGAAAAATTGCACAAATTTTACAGAAACGCGTCTGTGTCTGTTTTAACCGCGTCTGGGTCATATAAACGTGTCTGTGAAGGGTAGAATAGCGTCTGTGTTTATAACAGTGTCTGTGTTGAATAGAAACATGTCTGTGTCGGATAACCGCGTCTGTGCAGTATACAGGCGCGTCTGTGTTCAAAAATTGCAAGAAAATTTCACAGTCCAGCAAACAAAAGAAATCAGTTTCGGAATACTTGAGCTTCCTAGGTTGTTTCTCCAGGTTTCATCTAGCATTCAACCTGTCTTTGGGTCTCACATAGTCCATCATTACTTCACATCTCATTTTACATTCATACTTGTCTAAACTTGAGTCAAAAGGTCACTTTCTTGTCCTCATCATACTTTATCAACATACTACATACAACAACACTTTGCTAAGTGGTCCCTCATCAAGGTTTCTTACCTTTGGGTCTCATTTGGTCTTACTTAGAGTTAAGGTCAACTTACCTCATCAAGAGAAACTATCCTCTCTTTGGAAGTCACACCTACTCTACTACATACATACTTGGTCTTACACTTTGGACATTGCAAGTACACTTCAGACTCATTTACATTCCATTCAACTCTTGGTCTTCCATACTCTTTCCATTTTTCATCTAGTCTTACATATCTTGGTCAATACCTAGTTCATGGTTGAAACCCGTCTTCAAAAATCTAGGAGAGAAACTAAAGAGGCTCAAGAGTCCGCAAACATGAGTTCTTATGAGTATGACAATGATTTATTTTTCAATACTGATCACACTACATTGTCGGACATGGATGTCTATAGAAACATTCCAAATGTTGAGAACATGGACACTATAAACAACAATGCTACACAAAATGACAATATGGACAACTTTTCAATACATTCAGCAGATGTGGAAGAATCCATTATGAATCCCCATTTCAATCGATTGGTTGAGGAAATAATGAGTAGAGATAGATAATACTTCTTACACATGATGGCACAAAGTGGAGCCAAGATACCTCATGATTTTGACATGTCTCAAATAATGGAACATAGACCTTTGCAACAACCTCACTCCAATATGGATCAAAGGAGACCTAATAATGGAGGAAATAGAGGACCACATATGGTACCTGAATCACCATCAGCTTTGCTTCAAAAACCAGAGGTCCCACATACACATGGTCAAACATATGATACTCACCTTCGCAGACCATTATGGAAGTCTTATGGAGAAAAATATGCCCAATCACATATCAATGCTAAGGATCAACCACCAAAGCAATGGGATATTCCAAGGCATGCTCAAAATTTGGACACAAGGAAACCTCATGTCAAATTTGGGGGCAACACAATGGAACATGACATGCCTGTAGAGTATGGTATACACGCACAAAATAGATATGGTGTTCCTCAACATGAATCTATACCAAGTGGTCCATATATGCAACATCATTACAGACCTCCTCCATATGAACATGTGTATGATCAATATCATCCATATATGCAACATGCACCTCCTCCAATGGGTACCTCAAACATAGGATATGGTCCAAGAAGTCAATCTCCACTTAAGAGTAATTTGTAGCAACAAATCAGGGACTTACAAAAGAAAATGGAGGACATAAATACACCGAAGCCAACATACACAATGAGAGACATATGTCCTTATCCATTTGACAAGAGCATTCCAATGCCTCCTTTTCCTACACACTTTGTGATGCCTAAATTTGATAAGTATAGAGGAAAAGGGGATCCTAAGGCACACATAAGACAGTTTTTCACAGCTTGCATTGAGGTAGCAGCATAAGAGACATATTTGATGAGATTATTCCCACAAAGCTTAGGTGATCAAGCTATGGAATGGTTCTCCCAACTTCCACCTGGTATTAAGTCATGGGGTGACTTAGCAGAGGCATTTATTCAACATTTCTCCTACAATATAGAGACAGACATATCAGTCACTACTTTGTGCAACACTAAGCAAAAAGAAGGAGAGTCCTTTGCATCATTTTTGCAAAGATGGAGAAATCTAGCTAGCAGATGCTCTTGTGAAATTCCACAAAAACAAATGGTAGAGATGTTCACACAAAATGTTAACAAAGACATTGGCTATGACTTAAGGAAAGCTTGTTTGTCCACCTTCAAGGACATCATTGAAAAGGGCTTAGCGACAGAAAAGGTCCCAATTGAACAAGGAGTCATTAAAATATTCAAGGAAAACAAAGATGACTTTAAAGGAAAAGACAAGCCAAGATTTTGGAATAAAAACAAGAACACAGTCAATGATGGTGTTGTTGATGCCAACACAGTGCGACCTAAATTCATCTTTTCAGGATCAAGTTCTACAAACAATCAAGTAAATACTCAAACAACTTCCAGATCACGAAGGAAGTACACCCCATTGGGAGAACCACTTGAGTCAGTTTTCAAGAAGCTTGTGGCAAACAAGGTAATCACAGTTCCAGATTTTCCTCCATATGAACCAAAGGTTAAGCCGAATTGGTGGAATGATGATGAGTATTGTGAATTTCATAAGAGCAAGGGTCATAAGATAGGAAATTGTCATTGACTGAAGAACATCGTACAAGATCTCATTGATAGAGGTGACATTGAGATTGAGGGACACTCATCCAATCAAGAACATGAGATGTTTAAGGAACCATTCCCAAAGCACAACAATGGAAAAGCTAAAGTCACAGATGATCAAGCCAACTATACTAGAGCACCTTACAACTATGATTCAACTATAAATCATATCTCTACTATTACCATCAAGAACAAAAACCCTGAGAATCCTCCTCAGCGACCCAAGATTGTCCTAAGAGGTGTTGGATCTTCTTCCGAACCTACCTCTGAGTGTCATGTTACAACTCGTCGAGGTAAAATTACTTTTCCAGGTGCTTCAACTAAAAACACGGCTTCTTCATCAACCAAACCTGAGTATGACCTTGTAGAACAGTTAAGGAAGACACCCGCGCTCATCTCCATACTTGAACTCTTACACATATCCCCCGCTCATAAAGCTATTCTGGACAAAATCTTGAGAGACACCGTCGTTCCTACTGACCTGAACGTGGACCAATTTCAAGCCATGGTGGGATACCTTGCCATTCCACATTCCCTTACATTCACAGAAGCCGATGATGCCTCCGTAAGTCAGCCACATAATGCACCATTACATATTGAAGCCTTCATACACAAACATCGAATAAAGCGAGTCCTGATAGATGGAGGAGCTGGTCTAAACATTTGTACATTGAGCACCATTAAACAATTGGGATAGTCTGATAAAGCTGTGAATTCAACAAATCAAATCACCATCAAGGCATATGATGATGAAGAGCGCTCATCCAAGGGCACAGTCACCTTACCTCTAAGAATTGGGCCAGTTACAAAGGATGTGATTTGTCAAGTCTTGGATCTAGACCTCACTTATAATATATTGCTAGGACGTCCTTGGATTCATGAAATGAGGGCAGTCCCATCGACATATCACCAATGCATTAAGTTTCCTCACAATGGAGTCGAGGTAACAGTTAATGGTGATCCTAATCCATTCATATATTGCAATAACCTAAGATCACATACTGAGACCATCATTCCCAGTAATCGTGAAGTTGTTCCTTCTTTAGCATACATTGACCCTGAGTCATTGAAACCTTCGACATCAAAACAGGGTGAACTTAAAGGCAGATTTCAGGACAAAGGCATGGGAGAATACACTTTAAATTAGACCATGTATTTACGACAAGTCATGAGCTCTCCAAAAGAATATGGAAGGCCACATCCTAACAAGCAAATATCCACCATGGTATTCAAATGGGATCCTACTACCTTTCAAAGATGGGGCGAACTGGAAGAGGAAGGTTTATACAAAATGCTCTACAAAGACATTGAAGATGATACACAAGAACAGATCAATATACCCTGTGAGAAATATGGCAAAGGCTTCAAGATTCTACAAAAATTCGGGTATGATGGAAAAAGCCCTCTTGGGTTACGCAAAGAAGGCGTTATGGAGCCCTTACAACCTGAATTGACTGTAAAAAGGGAATGCTCGAAGGGACTTAGTTTTCTGACTTCCAAGATCCATACTAAAAGGACAGAAGAAGCCTTACAAATCAAAGCTGCCAAAATTCAACAAGAGAATTTCTATTCCACAGATTCCAATGAATGGGAATGGGGTTCCGACGAGTCTTCCAGTGACTACGAGCTCACCAAGACATTCAGAGAGCCAGATGAACCCACAGAAGAGGAGGAGTTTTATAACAAATTTAGAGTTGGTCAAGAAACAACCCATGAGGAGTCTACACAGTCCTTGTCTCAAGGTTCTAGGTTGAAATCACATAGGATGAGAACACCTGTTCCGAAATGCGCTACTAGTGATGATAATTTGGATTCGCTCATGATCAAGACTAATGAGGAGAGTGCCATCGATGACCTCGATAATTACCTCGACATACCCAAATATAACCACATCTTCACTCTTGAACCCGCAAACTCCGAAAACAATAAAGGCCTTCCCCTTGTTCACCACCAACTCATTGATTGGGATTATGAAGGACCAGCACAGTTTGACACATTCCAAAATGATGAAGCTGTTATTGACTATCTCGGCGTACGAGATGATCTTCCCCTTGGAGACCATAAAGCAGGATACACTATAGAACTCAACAACATGGCATATTTTGGTGAGGGTGTCGGACCTTCCAGTCGCAAAAATGTGAAAATAAGAGAAAATCAAGGATCTTATGGCGAAAACCACACTATGGCGCTATCTGATCCCAAAAAAGTAAAAAGAAAGGACGTATCTGAGGGTGAAAACCTCTTTGAGGCACCCGAAGATGGAAGGCTCGACATTCTCCCAGCCTCGTATGAGGAAAAGTCATCCATGCTGGTAGAGGAGACTATCAAAACAAACATTGGTACGGAAGAGGTTCCACACAACATATTCCTGGCTAAATCATTGATAGAGTCCGAAAGGTCATAGTTCATAAGTTTCTTCAAGGAACGACAAATCAACTTTGCATGGTCATATGCTGATATGCCTGGACTAGATCTGGATTTGGTAATGCATCATTTGACAGTCAAACCGGGGGCAAAGCCAGTGAAACAGAAATTAAGAAAAATGCATCCACAAGTGGCATTACTAGTCAAAGCAGAACTTGAGAAGTTATTGGATGTCAGATTCATACGCCCAATTGATTATCCTGAATGGATCTCCAATTTAGTACCTATCAGTAAACCAGATCGCAGCATCAGAATTTGCACAGATTTCAAAGACATCAATAAAGCTTGTCCGAAAGATGACTTCCCATTACCAAATATTGACTTGATTGTTGATCTCACGGCAGGTCACGAAATGTTATCATTAATGGATGGATTTTCCGGTTATAATCAAATAAGGATCGCACCCGAAGCTCAACACAAAACATCATTCACTTGTCCTTGGGGAACTTTCTGCTGGAATGTCATGCCTTTTGGGCTAAAAAATGCAGGTGCTACATATCAAAGAGCAATGACCACTATCTTTCATGATCTCATGCACATAACTATGGAAGATTATGTTGACGATCTCTTGGGTAAATCAGTAGACAGAGATACACATTTGGACATACTTTCAGTCGTCTTTGATCAGTTGGAAAAATATAAAGTAAGATTAAACCCCAAGAAATGTGTCTTTGGAGTAACCTCTGGGAAGCTCCTAGGATTCATTGTGTCCAAAAGAGGAATCGAAGCCGATCCAGCAAAAGTCAAGGCTATCTTGGACATGCCGCCACCCAGAAATATCAGTCAACTTCGATCCTTACAAGGAAGACTCCAGTCCATTCGAAGATTCATAGCACAACTAGCAGATAAGTGTAATCCTTTTCAACACCTGCTACATAAAAATATCAAATTCAAATGGGATGATAACTATCAACAAGCTTTTCAGACGCTCAAAGATTATCTTTTGAATCCGCCAGTTTTGATGCCACCAGTTCCAGCTCAACCTTTGCTACTATACATATCAGCTACTCCAACAGCACTGGGGGCACTTCTAGCACAACAAAATGCTGACGGCAAGGAAAAAGCAGTATACTATATCAGTCGCACATTGGTGGGATATGAGCTAAACTACACAACAATCGAGTGTGCATGTCTCGCCGTGGTCTTTGCTTCACAAAAATTACGACACTACATGCTTACTCATAAGACTAAGTTAGTTGCAAGGATCAATCCATTGAAATACCTCCTCAATAAAGCAACACTTACTGGGTGGCTGGCCAAATGGGTAATGATACTTAGTGAATTCGACATCGAGTATGTGGACAAAAAAGCAATAAAAGGACAAGCCATCGTGGATCAATTAGCAGATGCCCCCATGATTGATGATGTTCCTCTAAATTCAGAATTTCCAGATGAATCCATTTTAACAATATCACATGCAAAGCCATGGCAACTGTATTTTGAAAGCTCATACACACAGCATGGGGCAGGAGCTGGTATTCTCTTTATAACTCCTCAAGGCGATTCTATACCAAAATCATACCGCTTATCATTTCCTTGCACTAATAATATAGCGGAATATGAAGCATTAACAACTGGATTACGAATTGCAGTTCAGTGGAGGATCCAGGAACTTCATGTTTTTGGGGATTCTCAACTTGTCATTTGTCAAGCAACTGATGATTACCAAACAAAAGATGAAAAATTACTGCCTTACAAGCAAATGGTGGATGATTTGAAACAACACTTCACAAAGATAGATTTTGAGCAGATACCAAGAGAGCAGAATCATGCTGCAGATGCCATGGCTACAATTGCTTCACTGATTGATCTACCTCAAAATGAGACCTGCTACGAGTTCTTGGTGGACAACTTGTTGGTTCCTTCATATGAGATCACTCCTACTGAAATGATATGTGTTGTCGGTCTCGAATCCCAGTTATATGGTTCCATTTTCACATACCTACGTGACAATACTTTACCACCTGATCTATCAAATAACCAACGTCGCACCTTCATTCGCCAATCCTCTCGATATGTCATTTTAGCTAACATCCTATACTGACAACGTCTAGATGGCAGTCTTCTTAGATGTTTAGAAAGCGACGAAGCTCAGATTGCGTTACGTGAAGTGCATGAAGGGATATGTGGTCCACATGCTAATGGTCCTACCTTGGCCAAGAAACTCGTTAGGACTGGATATTACTGGCCCAATATGGAAAAAGACTCATATCAGTTTGTCAAGAAATGTAAGCAATGTCAAATTCATGGAGACCTCATACATGCACCAGCACAAGAATTACAACCACTTGCATCTCCTTGGCCCTTTTGTCAGTGGGGACTCGATCTCATAGGCAAGATTCACCCTCCTTCCTCTAATGGTCATAAATTCATTATCACAGCCACAAAGTATTTCACAAAATGGATTGAAGCCGTGCCTCTCACACAAGTCGCTGGAAAACAGATTGCTACCTTCATCCTAAACTATATCATATGCCGATATGGTAATCCTGTTTCCATTATTACTGATAACGGGCGTCCATTCAAAAATTAGGATGTTCGTGAACTCTGTGACCGCTTCCATATTTCCCATCATTTCTCCGCACCGTATTACCCCCAAGGTAATGGCCAAGCTGAGGCGTCTAATAAAACAATCCTGAAAATCCTAAAGAAGACAGTCGACGATGCTGGTCGTAATTGGCATATCCAACTTAATCCTGCACTTTGGGCCTACCGCACAAGTGTCTGCACACCTACAGGAGCTACACCCTATTCATTTGTCTATGGCGCTGAAGCCATCTTGCCTATTGAAGTTGAGTACCTTTTTTACGGGTCTCTTTGCAAAACATCATCACTGATGAAGATTACAGGGTCTCTCGCTTACAAGAACTAGAACTGCTGGATGAACAGAGACAAACTGCTTTTAATCATCTCAAGGCTTACCAACAACGAATGAGTCGCAGCTACAATCACAAGGTCAAGCCTCACACATTTGAGGTAGGTGACTTGGTTCTCAGAGAAAACCCCAAGAATCAGCAAGACAGAGAGAAGAAGGGCAAGTTCTAACCAAACTGGCTTGGTCCTTACATCATTACAGCAGCCTATGGATCTGGGGCATATCAGCTCTCAACTACAGAAGGTGAACCTTTGGAAGATCCTATCAACAGCATGCACCTTCGCAAGTTCTACACATAAGCTCTTTGGAATATCCTAATTTAAAAATACAAAAAAAAAATCAAAAAAATTTCAAAAATACAAAAAAATTATAAAACAAAAAAATCATTACTTGGTGAAAACCTGGCAAACAGGCGCCTTGTGACACAAAAAACATTGAAAAATCAAAAAAAGTAAAGAGAAATAATTTCGTCCAATGGTGAAAACCACTTCGGTGGCACCCTGGGCAAGTACCATGGTGAAAACTGGGTCACCAACGCCATGCGTAGAGACATTGCTCCTCCCTCCTTCAGGATTCTCTTTCATCCTTTCACTTTGCACACACTCACAAACTATTCATTCATAATAAACTTACCCATTCCTGTCATGGCTTGTTATTGATCTACCCAAGATTGGTTAGCCATTCATAATAAACCTCCCTTTTCGCCTCCCTTTCCATCCATAATAAATCAGATCCTATCTGTGGCTAAGGCAAAATCCTACGTCTAGTGATGGGTGTGGAACTAAGAACATCACATGTTCGAGGAGTACAGTTTCTTCCAGCTTCCTTCAGTCTATCCGCGCACAATCCGCAATAAAGAAACATTTGCATCATAGATCCGCAATAAAGTTTCATCTTCTCTGCAATAAAGTATCAGTTTCATGGATTCAGTCAGTTTCAGATGAGACACAGGAGCAACAATGGGCTTCAACAAATCAAATATTTCAACAGACTCAGACAACATTATGGTTCAGTGCTATCTATCCTTTCTATGAAAGTAAACATTGTGACCACAATCAAATAAGACTTATACAAGTGACAAGAGACACTAAACTTGAGGACTACAGTGGATGTTGGTGTCGAGTCTTGGTTTTCTTTTGATTTCATCTTTTTTTTTGGTGACATGTCTTTTATCTTTTCCAGGATGTCTTTGACTAGAGATTCTATCTCTAGGATGTCTTTGACTAGAAAGACGAGGATGGGGTATCGTCACCTATTTGTATTTTCTGTCTGTGGATTGTCTCTTAGTAATGCTATGACTTGTCCAAGGATATGAGGACACTGAGAGTCTAGTATGAATTGGGGCATTCCTTGTTTGTGATTGTCTTATCTCCATGCAAATAGGTACAATGACTTTCTAGGTCGAACATATGCCTCGATTGTCATAACCTATTTTGCCATAATAAAGTTCAATGATGATAACCCACAAGAAGCTCTTTCACTTTCATATCTTTTGTCTTCCATCCCCCTTTCTTGATTGACTTCCATCATCCTTCTCAAGTCTGCGTAGCCTGCTATCACATGACTGAGTATAATGACACACCACAAACATTTGCATTTCATGTAGTTGCACCTACATTACCACATATAAGCATTTCATACATACATATAGATATCACAACTGCATCTCATCCTACACACAACACCCATTAGCACAATTTACATTTGCATTATCATATTCATCTGCATGACATACATTCACATTTGCATCATGCATACACATATATAAAACATAAAAGAACAAAAATACTGCATTGCATCATATACATATTTTCATCCATATCATAAGCATCACATAAGAACATCTCATCACATAGGTACACATGCATATAGCTGCCGCAAAGATGAATCATCTCATATATAATCATAAGTGTCATGATACAATGATGTCAAAAAAATCATATGGCTACAAAAGCACCCGTAGGTGTCTACAATACAAAACAATGGTACAAAACTGATACAATGGGAGCCCTCTAAGGCTATGACGAACTCCCTCCCTCGAAGCTGCCTGGCCTCGACGGAATCTGAGCCCCTGAGGGACCCGCCCCAGGATCATCCTGCCTACCCCCTCTATCTGGTGGTGGTGGAGGACCCATGACCCCACCACTCGATGCCTGCCTCCTCCGACTCCCTCCCGTAGCTGTCGCTATACGCGACGGTCTATGGAAGCTCCTCACGTGCTGATCTGCCAGCACTGCACTGTAGTAGAGGTCCCTCCAATATCCAATCTCCTCTCCTACCCGTAGGACATATGCATAGCCTGCCCCTATGTCCTCCGTCGCCTGCCTCCCTGCCCTCAGCGTTGTCTCAGCCTCTGTGTAGCGCTGAATCGCCTGATCTCTCTCTCACTCAGTATCCCTGAGCCTGGTCCGGAGCTGATCTCTCTCCCTCTCCAACTCTTGTATCTCATCTGCCTGATCCTGGCAGATCTCCCTGAGCTCAATCAGCTCATCCTCCTCTAGATCCCCACCCTCTGCCTTGACCTGTGGCTCTCCCTCTGTAGGTGCCTACCCCTGTATCGGTACCTGTACTGGTGCCTGTATGGGTACCTATCTCTATGCATGCCTCTGTCCCTGCACCTATCCCTGTACCTGTCCCTGTCCCTGTCTCTGCCTGGGACCCTGTGCTGCTGGTACCTATAGGGGTAATCCTTAGCGACCCCTCACCACCCGAGCCTGCCGCTCCTCTCCACCCTCTCTCCGAGGTGCAACCCTCCTCTCCCCAACTACTCCCCTCTGCCTCTGTCGGCCTCTACCCCCATCACCTCCGTCATCATCATCATCATCTCCTCCTCCATCTCCCTCCAATAGCTCCCCTGGATCTGTCAATCATGGGAATGGATGCTCCGCCCAATATGCTGAATACTCAACATCCATCCCAGCATCGTCGACCTCTGGCCACATGTCCCAGGGTAGGGGTACCATCTCTACCAGCTGTGTGACTGCCTGATCATATGACAATAAAGGCCCAAACTGCGCCTGATCCCTAACTGTACGGGCATACATACCCGAGCCTCGTGGCATCCTCTGGATCCTGCCATACTGCCTGTATACCCTGTCCACAAGCTGCCTCTCTAATACATAGGGCATCCGCCCAATCAGGTACCTGCTTCGGAAGGTGTATGGCAGCTCCACTGCGTCATCCTCCCACTCCTCGCATCCTAGATATGGTCTCTAGATGACTACATCAATATCATCCAGCACTCGCCGCCAATGCTCTAACCTGCCAATTCGTGGCTGTGAGGTGATCATGTCGTACAAATGAACAAAGCTGCGTCCATGTCCCCTACCTCAGAAGTGTATCGGCCTCGTCACTGGCAGATGCTCATAGGCCCAAACCTGCAGTAGTGTCACCCCGTAGCCCAATCCCACTGACCCATGGTATACAAACTGGTGAAGCTCATAGTACAGGTGGGCCAATACACATGGTCCCCAGGCATATCTGGTGTGATCTATCACCAGTGTCTCCAATGCTCCCCCCCAGCCCACCACCAATCCCCGTGTCGCCCTGTCTAGGCATAGAAATCCACTAATCGCTCCTCCGATCACGGCTGGCAACGCTAACCCTGTGGCGTTCATGGTGTCACATGCCACGTGTCCTGCCCTCATCTCTAGGCCGGGATCCTGGAACACCCGTCTTAATGCCTCCCTATCTCCGTCACGATCATATGGAATCAACTCTCCATCAATCGGTATCCATAGAATCCTGTAGACATCCTCCAGGGTGACTGTCATCTCACCCATCGGCAGATGAAATGTGCACGTCTCAGAGTGCCATCTCTCAGCAAGCGCAGTCAGCAAACCCATGTTTGCCCGAAACTCAGGCACATACAATATATGTCTCAAACCCATCTCCTCGATAGCAGCTCTATCCTGAAATGACAACTCAGGTCGCAATCTCTGTGTCGAAGGGAATCTCTCCCGTGACTCTAGCATAGGCAAGTACTCCTGCAGTCAAGCAAATCAATCATGTCAGTCATGGTGGCATTCACTGTTCATCACAAAATGCTACTTTTTATCTAAATGCATATGGTTATTTATCCTAGTGACACTCACTATTCATCACAAAGTGTTGCTTCTATCCTAGTGGTACTCCCTGTTCATCACAAAGTACTATGTGTGTGACACTCACTGTTCATCACAAAGTGTTACTCACATTTACACTCCCTGTTCATCACAAAGTGCTGCTCATACTTTGGGTACTCACTGTTCATCACAAAGTACTCTATCTTGGTACTCACTATTCATCACAAAGTGCCTTGATCTATCCTAGTCTTCCTAGAGGACCTGCTTGAGTGTATCCTCTCAGTAGCTTATCCAATCGATAGTGTATGTTCATCACAGAACTGCCAATTTGACCTCGAAGACCAAAACTTGCATTTTTTCAACACAAACGCGCTTGACTGACATAATCGCACCTACAGACTGCACAAGCGCGCTTGAAAAACACAGACGTGCCTGTATGACATAGACGTGCCTAGGCTGTTCATAAACGCGACTAGACTACGCAAACGCCCCTACACATCGCAGACGCCCCTGCACAACATAGACGCGCCCGCATTTGACGCAAACACGGTTCCAGACACAAACGTGCCTGACACCAACACAGACGCGCCTGTCGGACACAGACGCGCCTGACACCGACGTAGACACGGTTGCACGTTTTCAGACTTTTTTGTACCCTATTCCTAAGTGCATTTATTGCTCTAACTAGCATGCATTAATGACAACAATAAATGCATCAAAGTACGAGGAGGCTTGGTGGTACTTACCGGCTCTTCTGCCTCTGCTGGCCTCTGAAATCGTCGAATGCGGTCGAATCTGTGCACGGAAGCCATCGTTGCTGACTGCTGCTGCTCTTTTCCTACTCTGCACTTTGATCTCGTGAAGGTGTAGATGACAATGAGGATGTCTTTTGCCTGTGGTCTATCTTATAGCCTACCCTATCCTTAGCCTTCATTTCCCGAGTCAGTCTTCCTCATCCCGTGACTTTGTCACTTTATCCGGTCAACCCATTCTATCTTGTCTTTCTTATCGAGAGATTGTCTGCAATCTTTTCAGACATTTTCATCCAATCTCTCGAGGGGGCATATCATTTCCATTCTAGGGCAACTCTGTATAAGTTCATATTATCTTCTTTGAAACAACACGACAAGCCGCATTGTCTCAAAGAGGGACAAAATGTAGACACCTAAAATTGTCCAGTCTAATTAAATAAATATTTTATTTATTTAATTATTTAAGCTTAATTCTTCTATTAATTAAATAAATCTTTATTTATTTAATTAATTCATTTATCCTCTTCTAGCCTTATTTCTCATTTAAATAAATACATTTATTTATTTAAATTATCCTCTTCCTAAATTAAATAAATATCTTATTTATTTAATTGATCCCACTTCTTCTATTAATTAAATAAATCTTTAATTATTTAATTAATTCATTAGCCTTTTCTACCCATGACACATGTCATTCATCTCTTAATTCCTACACTACCTACCTCTTTCATTATTCTATTATTTCTTTTACCTACCCTCTAATCCTAGCCGACCTCCTTTTACACCTCTCAATCTTATCCCTCCATTTCATATTGTGTCTTCTATTTAAGGAGATGCTTCCTTCATTATCAGACCCTAATCAAGCATTCTAATGACTCAATGCCCTAATGATCATTTTGACTACACTACGATCCTACTTGCAACCACATTCTATTCTTTGTTGAGCTCTTATGCACATAAAATCTGAGAGCAAATATATCAAGCAAGATCAATGGAGATAGGAAGAATGGAGATCAAAACCCTATTGGACATGTGATGGTATAATCTTTGTGATTTTGTTTTACTTACATTGTCTTAGGTAATCTTCATATGTTATGGTGGATCTTTGTTGTTGTTAGGCTAGGGTTTGGTGGTTGAATTCATTTAGCCTTTCAATATTGTTATTATTGTTATCCATTTTCACCATATACAGGCCCAACATGTTGTTTTATTTGTTATATTAACTTTGTATACTTTGAAATTGTTGCAATGCCTCATTTTTGTAAGTGTTATGTTCCTCTAGCCAGTCAACTATGCATATGTTTGTGTAAATGTGTGTTTGTGTCTGTCATTCTCTCTCTATATATCATGCACAGACACATAAACATACATATATACACAAATGGTACATTTCTCTTCAATCCATGTCTGTCATTCTTTCTCTGTGTATATCATGCACTCACACACACATAAACAAGCATATATACACATAAATATGAAACTTTCTAACCTCCTCCTCATCGATACAGAGAAGTAACTCTCATATTAACAACATACTTAGTAAACCCTAAAGCTTGAGACAAAAAATGATTCAGTCTACCTAGTAACCTTGTTGTAATGTGTCGTGTTTTTTAGTGTTGTATTTCTGTAGTCATACAATTATGCATATGTATATGTGTATATTTGTGTGATTGTATGTCTTTCAGTCTCTATCTATATATATCATGCACACACCTATGTCTTCCCTTGATGTTGCCGCCACTTGTATAATGTGTGTTTGTGCTTGTTGTTGCTGCTGCTCGTATAATGCGTGGTTTCCATTGCCTATGAGATCCAAAACAACTGACTAACCTTCCTGTTCAATCCATTGGTACTCGTATTTTTAGTGTTTTGTTTCTCTACTCAGCCAGTTATGCATATGTCATGTGCATGGACACGCACAGACAATAACATACATATATACATAGGCAATTATATGTTGCATGTTATATATACGGAGAATGACACAGACACAAACACAGACATATGCATCATTGGATGACTAGGAACAACAAAAATATCTTGTTCTACCTATCACAAACAACTATCCTGTGATTTTTGGAAAAGTCAATAACACGAAGTTTCTTACCACTTATTCTAGGCACTCCCCGGCTAAACTAGCTCGAAAAAGGCAGGAAGAGTCAATAACCCAAAATTTGTCAAAAGATTTGAGATGGTTGATTGTGATCAAAAGAATTAGGTTGAAAATGGTGTTATAAAACTCATGTTATTTAGTTTTTCAAAATTATTTTAAAAATCAAAGTCACAGCTAATTTTGCCGATCACAATTAGCAATCTGTACTTTTTCAAAAATTGTGCATTATTAATATTTTGTGTTATTGATGGGTGGTTTTGGAGCCACTTTATCCCTGGACAACATAGTTATCCAGGCTCCAAAACATTAGTGTCGCACCAATGGCATGCATAACACACATGCATACCCATGCCTAGTTGGAGGTGGGCCCATGCACGGGCTGTGATGATGTGGAATCATTGGAAAGGACATCCACATAGTATGTCATGTTGCCTAGGTTGGAGGGGCGTATAACATGCAATCAATCAAACCGCCAGGAGATTGCAGAGTGCTTTGTTGGGTGGATGAGAAAGTAGTGGGAGATGGCTGTCTCCAATGGCTGATATCATACTATAACACATAGGTAATTAGGGACAATAACTTGGAGACTTGACTTTGTTAGGGTTAGTTCAATAACAATGCATTTAATGTTTATCTCTTCATGTTGTGTGGTCAATAACATGCAAAGCCATTAACTTGGAAAGCAAGAATTTCCATCGCATGGGTAATGATGATGTGGACATCGTGTGGGCCCTGATGACATGGACTTGGCATAAAAAATGTCCACATCGTATGTCAGGTCATCAGATTTTTGGGTACGTATAACACGCAATCAGTCTTTTGCAAACCGTAAGGGTTGCAACCGAAAATTGAGGAGTCCATAAATTATGGGATCTGGTGAAGCTGAATGTGGATAGATTGTCAATACACAAGCTTGCATGATTGCAGGGGCAAAGGACTGGCTACATTGCAAGTGGGGAAGGAAAACCCAAGATGTGTTGCATAGAGATAGTTGTGGTCTTGTTATGTTTGTGTTTACTTTTTCGTTATTCAATGTATTCATTGTTCATGGACTAATAATATTTGTCTTTTTCACTGCTAGCTTATTAGGACACATTAGATTTGTATTATGTTTTAAGAACTTATACCAAATGCATTTGTATGCTATCTTCAACATAGCTCTGGCACTATGGATGGTGATATGCATTACTTAGTGTTAGTTTATATTGAATGTTAAATGCAATTTCAGATTTGAACATTTAGGTTCATTCTATGTGTCTTGAATTGCATTTTCTTCCCCCTGTAGACTACCACTAACACTAGTTATCCATGCAGATTGTTCATTTTGAAGGACGATTGAGAAGTCCACTGAAACGTCCAAAATTTCTAGGTTTTTGCTCCCTCTACATGCTTTGATATTACTTGCACTGTACTATCTCGTTATTAATAATGTTCATGGCTTGTGTAATTTCTTATAAGAGGCTTATATATATATATATATATATATATATATATATATATATATATATATATATATTGATGCATATTATTCTTTCATTCAGTAGAAATGTTTGAATAAAATTCATGTATTTTATCAAGTAATATTGATGGTCCTTAGCTTAACACATTAGTGAATGAAGAAAATGATCAATGTAGTTGTGTGCTTCCTTATAGTCTTTTTTGTACCTGTGCATCTTAGATAATAAGATATTATTCCCTGTTTTGAAATCTGTAGATGTTATTTATGGAAATTGTCCTCATGAAACCAATGTTAGTTACATGAACCTTATATCCGGATTCCTGCAGATGATGTGTGCATTGCAACAATTGTTCCGTATACATGATATTCATTTGGATAAGAGAGTTTATATTCATCTAACAACTTGCGTAAATATGGATTAGTAATGTTCGTCAACAGAAGAGTACCATGTGTTTTTGACATTCCAATACTGATTTGAAATTATATGTGGAGCGCGGTGGGAGATGGGATATTGTATGCATGTTGTTGTAGTGGTGGAAATCCGTGATCAAGCCCTCCTCATCTGTGTATCATCGTTGTTCTCCATTTTTCTACATTGAGTCATTCATAACAGGTTATTAATAATATCCCCATAGCAAGTAAGAGATAGAATCTTTAGAATAGATAGTTATTTCAAAAGAGACATGTCTTTCCAATAATGAATTGGTGCTCTTTATTGACATTAATTCGTGTCAAAGAATGTTTTCTAAGTTTGGACGCTATCGCGATGGACACTCCTGTTCTACTAGAATCCACAAAGCAACAAATTTCTTTTCTTGGGAATATTTCGGACAAGTGTTTGCTGATGGTTCTGGAGTCAAATCATCCTCTGGTTCTTCATGTCATCAAAAAGGTGTTAGCGAAGAAATTTCTCCATGCCAACATAGATATCAAGTGAACATGAATATCACCTCTATGTTTTTGGCTTTGTGCATCGAAATGGGGGTCGGGAAACCCAAAACGAAGATATTGTGCCAAAAGCTTTTTCCCCACTATTTTTGGGGGAAATTGACTCGGTGCTGGACAACATTGATGGTCAAAAATGTATCCCTATGGCTAATCAATATTAAATGTTGCATGAGGGAGTGAATGAAGTTAGGAAGTTCCAATTAATTCAGACCATGAAACTGGAGGATTTCAACCAGAACAGGCTAGAAAGAGAACACAATTTGAATTTCCCGCTTTATGTGACAAACTGTATGACGCACCTGGATTTCTTTGACATGGGATAGTTTGTTTGTGATGAAAATATTCAGGGGAGGCAAGATATTGGTGTGACCAAGGATGGTCAAATTGAGGAGGGAAACAATTGGGGTTTGGGCCTAGGTGAAATGTGGATACCGAAGGACATGAGGCTCATTGAAGAAATTGCACATGGTCAGGGCAATGTGAACTGTGGAATGGATTTCCCGGTGATCACCCAAGCTCATGCTGCATAGATGGTGCATGAAGCTATATCTGACTCCTTTGATGGTGAGGAATGATGTTGGCCCTCTCTTTCCCTATGTTTAGATCTATTACTACTTCTTGTTATTTGTTTTTAAATTTTTTTTTGTAATCTTTGGACTTTAAGTGTTGCAATAGTAGATATGGAGCATACTAGCTCTCTTTTGTTCCCTATGCTCACTTTGAGCAAGCGAAATGCTATGGTTTCTTGTTGTTTGTTTTATCAAGTATGTGATAGAGGGATATCAGTACATAGACACCTTTGCTAAAATTTTATAATCTATAGGATACAGCTTGCATGAGGAGTCTGTGGGCCTTTTTTTACTTTGACAGAGGTTTTAACAACATATAGACACCTCTGATTCCTGTAAATTTTTCCTACACAACAATACTAGGTGTTGGCACTATCCAGCTATTTATCGACTAAAAAAAATTAGCGTCAAAGAGGGAGGAACTGAATCACTATGTAGTATATTGTGATGGAAAGATTATCAGTGTTTTGTATGTTTTTTTATCGATCATTAATGAAGTATAGTGACTGTATTATAATTTGGATGGGGACATCATATACACCCTTTTTTAGAAGATGCCTGATGGATCATAATCCATTATTTGTTGCAAATGAAATGAAACCTTTCCTTATTACTGTTAACGATGATCTCGAGTGGCAGGCATATGGATACTTTGGAGGGTCACCACTTGCTAGTTGTATATAGCATATGCATTTGTAGGCCTCTTTTTGCAATATGCGAATAATTGGTTGTGTTGCCATTCTGACCTTTGTCTTCAACATGCAGTATTATTCAGGTGCATAGAGAAAAATATATCTGACAATTTAGGGGACAAGATATAGACTTACTTGATCATCATCAATAGATAACCTGCAATACCCACACAATGCAAAGGCAAATGAACTAATCAATACACACATATAATAAAATCTAGTCCATTGCACTTATATCACTAAAGACCTTGTGTTCAAAAAATGATTCTCTAAAAAGAACATGCACAAGAATCTATGGTCAATGAATCTATGAAATATGAGGGATGCAAAAAAAAAATGCTAGAATGCATAGAGTAGGCTCCAATGCTAGATTGGCAGATTGCTAAATTACGTATTAGGATTGACGAAGATGAAATAATATTATTATATACAAGACCTTTTAAGAAAATGGAGGGTTAAAATTAAGGTGGTTTTCTAGGATTAAAGGGTACGTATACAAAATGATTAAATAATAAGATGGCATGTAGAAGAAATAATAAAATAATGAAGGGGTTGGGCAGACGAAGATTAAGAGATAAATGTCATGTGTCATAGACTGAAAAGTAAACGATTCAATTGTCCAAATAAAATTTATTTATTTAATAGAGGAAGTGGGAGCAATTTAATAAATAAAATATTTATTTCATTTACAAAAATGATGATTGAAATAAAATAAAATATTTATTTGAATGATGAAAGGCTTAGAAGAGGAAAAATGAATTAATTATATAAATTAAAATTTATAATTTTTTATTTGTTTTTGAGATAAGTGCTATCTATAATAGGGATAGCTCCCTATATTGCTCCAAAAAAGAGATTACATATTTCAACATGACTCATGCTAGTAGTTTGAAATACTTGCTATCCTTCCCTAACTGGACAGAAACATACTTAAACACATAATCAACCTCACTATCATTTGCTACATAACCTTCTAAGACATACTTACATAACATAATTTACAATTCCTATCATCGATACTCTGCATTCAGGCCTTAGCCACTACATTTTAAAGCCCGCATGAATGTCTGCATTCAAACAGTTCCTAACCTCTCATGAACTAGAGGATCAGTGCTGTATACTCACCCAAATTGAAGAGATTTTTCTATAGATGCCTTTGAAATCCAGCAATCCTTTGAGTTCCTAAGCCTATGAAAAGGAGCCAGGTTTCCATTGATCACTGTACATCTGAACACTTCCCATGCCTCCTCCCCAAATTTTCTTATCCTTTCCCTCTCAGCCTCCCTTTCCCTCTTCTCTCATCTTACCCTCTCTTTCTCACTATCTTGTGAATCCTCCTCGTTGCCTTCTTCACACCCACCTGATTCACTACCTTCATCTGAATTCGAGGAGAAATAATTTTTAGGGTTGAAGTATACTTTTAGGACACTCTCTTTAACCCCTTCCTACAACTCAAAAATGGCAAGAACCACAACATCTTCGTTAACTCCTTTCACGAATCCCTCCACTAGCTCGACACACCTTTCCCTTGATCCTAATATGTCCACCAGAGGAACCAACACAACCTCATATATAAACCCATCGCACCAGTACCTATCTATGTTCAAAGAGACTTCCACCATGCAATGGATTGCATCATGTATATATTCTTCTGTGACAAAAAGGTCTTTGATTTGGACTTCCAGAAGCTCCTCACAATTCTAGCAACTAAGCCCTACAAATTCCACCATCTTCTATGCCCTCTCTTTGACTTCTGCACTATAAAAAACTTGTATGCTCCCGTCCTCTCCAACCTATTCTTTATATAAGGCCGATGAACATCTATAACATACCGGGAATCCAGGAAAAATCTCTAGAACTCTCTGTCGGAAGCTCTGAAAATCTAATCTCAAATCTAAAGCACTCAATTACAATCTTCTATGTGAGTCAGGCTTAGAATGCCAACATATTTAGAACCATCTCTTTGTTGTCAACTCAACTTTGACAAGACAGACCAATAAATGCAACCTCGTTTCTTTAAAATAGCTAAAAGCCACTCTGCTGGAAAGGAAAAGCCATTTAAAATTTATGATTATTACAATACTTAGGATATAATAACTAAATAAATAAAATATTTATTTATATGAACATGACATTCTTAGCCATCTACAATTGATAGTGTCTTTTGATAGAAATTGGGATTTTGTTCCTTTTTCAGATCACAGATGTCACATGCGTCCAGAGGTATGTTCAAAGAAGTTACTACTATTGCTTCACCTCTCTCTGAACCGGATGACACACCGAGAGTTGGTCGTGTTGTGCGGTTGGTTTTACTATATGACACTTGCTTGCATGTAAGTGCAACAGATTCAATCAATGAGACAACATGTACTTTTTCTTGATTTTGTCATCCTTTTTAAGTCTTGTGATTGGGAGGTCAAATTTGTATACTCAGGAGGGAGTTGGGGCTTCAAATCTGAAGTAGGCGCCATTTGGTCATTCAATTTTGAAGCCATCAATAGGTGGTCTTCAAACTGACTGCATGGTCATATTGGTAATCATGTCTCTTGTTTGTATTACAATTTATTTCCACATGTGTGTGTTGTGATTACTGGAGGTAGGGCTTCATAAGTGGAAAAGTAGACTACTTTATGGAGTTAAAAGCATTGTTGATGTCTTCATTTTTATTCAACAATAGTATGATAGCGTGTCTCTTGGTGGGGAAGATGAGGCCATTGGGAATGTAGAGGAGTGTGAGAATATGGTTGAAGATCATGGTGATAGTGAAAAAGAGGACGTTCATAGCGATTACGAGGCTACGAGCAAGGATAGCGAAGGGCATGGTGTTGATGGTCATGAACAAGGACAACAAGGGGGCAGTATTGAGGTGTATTATTTGTTATTACATTTCGTATCATCTCTATAATACTTTATTCTAGCAAAATTGAATGTGATGTTTTGTCGCGTATGGTCTATGTAGCAAAAGTCTAACCACAAAAGAGAACATGTTGATGACAAGTTGTTCCACTTTTGTCTCTTCAGCGAATGTTTGTATAATGGAGTTCGTAGATCATGTATTATAAAAGTTAAATTAAGAAGATTTCAATAAATAATTTATATATGTATTTTAAAAGTTAAATTAAATATTTAAAGATAAAAAATTAAAAATTAAATATGTGATCTTAAAAATAGTTAAAAAATAAAAATTTCAAACAAAAAGAAATATAAAATGTTAAAATTAAAAAGTTTATAATCAAGAATCTTTTTAATTTTTTAAGCTGTAGCAGATGGTATTGTTTCTGCTCACGAACTATAGTGTATGGTGGCATTGAAAGCGGTGAAAGAGGGGGTACGGTTTATGGGGCTACATAGCCAGTGCCCGAATGTCTATGTTTGCATGGTTTTCTATGCATGTGAAACAACTTTCCCATTCTATGTCACTTTTCTATTATAATTTTGTCCCTCCATTTCTTCAAAATGTTTTCTCTTTCCTTCTGAATTTATTGGATGGTGTGAAATATCTTTCAATTTTTGTGAATAGTATAATATTAGTAGTTATGATTTCAAAGTTGTTAGAGTTGATAATAAGTAATGTAATATATTTTTTTACATCTAAAAAGAAACAAATAACATGATTTAATGTTTACACACTAATAAAATATGACTTAATGTACAATGATCGATCTAAATTGTTTTCAATCTTTTTGAGCACCTCAATAAAAAAGCATATTGATGTAGCATCAAATTAAATAATGTAGATCTCAAACCTTGATTATAAGCACAATCCTTATTAAATTTTGGGAGATTCATAATTACCATGCATAATTTTGAGGGGTGTGTATCATTTTCATGATTCATTTAATAAACTAATAATAAACTACATTTGTCCATAAAGCATTTGTTACTTGTGAAAGTTATTCTCAATATAAAATGTATAAATGGTCATCAAATGCACATCCATGCTCATCTTGTTACTTAGAGAAATAAATGTCATGTTTTTCACATATGTTAAAAATATAATATATTCAATTCTATCAAATTTCCACAATCCATGATAATTAATAGCTTCTGGATTTGATTGTGTGCAAGTTTTTAATCATCAACGTTTTGGATCATGGAGTGTGATCAGAAACATTGATGATTAAAAACTTGCACACAATCAAATACGAAAATTGTTCACTTAATATATTATATTTTCAATGCATATTATGGAAATAAGCTACAATTTGAACACATGACTTGATTTTACTACTACATGCCTCAACCATTTGTGGTGTATACTATGATATTTCTAACTATAGAAGCTCCTACTTATTTGAAAGTAAATAATTGTTTGACATTTTGGACCACTCATGTATGGTATGGATGTGTGCATGATGACCATACACATATTTTTGATGTTCATATGTTTTTTTTGTATAGAAAATAATGCTCCCCCTAACACATACTCCTATTCTTTCTCAAATTTATATGTTTAATAACCTTTTACATACATTGGCAAATGCCTCTATATTTTTATGAAGTATTGAATGATTTTTTTTGGTCTATTTATATATTGATATCCTCTTTCATTTTCATCTTATTAGTCAAGGGTGTTTCCTATACCTACATCCAACTCAAATCTAGCTTTAATTATCACACTATACATTAAAGCCTTGACATAGAAAACCTAGATGAACTATGAGAAATGTGTAATCTTATAGAAAACCTTGATTGAAACTCACTTATGAATCTCAACCCCCATACCCTTGCCATACCATCTCTAATAGTGAATTTTAGTAATAACATATATCTCAATTATAGCATACGTACTAATTTAAATTACAACAATAATACTTTAGTGATCCTTGGTGACTCTTTTGTTAAACAGTTCAAATAATCGGAAGACAACTAAGAGGGGGGGGTGAATCAGTTGTCACAGGTTACCGGAACCATTAGCAATTTAAACTTTAATACCAAAACCCAAAATATTAATACCAGAATAGCAGTTAAACCAATTAAGCATAAACAGTAATCACAGAATAAAAGCCATCCACATAACACCAAGATTTGTACATGGAAAACCCGGAAAAGGGAAAAACCACAGTGGGAAGCCTACCCACAGTCAGATAATACTTCTGCAATAAGTACGTGAATTACAATTGAAGGGCCTCCACTTGCAGGAAGGCCAACAACCTAGAGCGCACTACTCATCACAAAAGAAGTCTCACTGACTACATAAAAATCTAGACTACAATCTAGAGAAGTGTTGAACTGCAAAAGATAGCATCTCCTATGCCTGAGTATAGTTTTGATTAATCTCAATACCGGAGGACTAAATCCTCTTACATATACCCAATTCAATCTCCAATGATCGACCAACTCCTCTGCCTGAATGATATTACATTATTCACACATTACATTACTTGACCATAACCTCTAACAACCATGATGATCTACAATGAGATCTTACACCTATATATACAAACCCTCAACTATAAACAATCAAGTTAGCCACTAGACAATAAACCAATTACATAATTACAAACCATGTTAGCCTTAGACCAAACAAATAATATCAACACATAAGACATCCCAAAATTACATCAATAGGTCCTATCCACACGTTACATTAAAGTCGGTCCATAACCTAATTCAACCGGGACCCAGTATAGGTCCACACACTACAACAATGATCTCCATCCACCAAGTCTCAAATATGATCACCAACAACATCCTGAAACTCCACCAAAAGTTGCACCAACACCACTTATGCAATTCATCAAAGATCTCCACCAAATGCTCTGCTGGTGAAACCCTCACCGAAACTAGAAACTAAGCTTCTAAGCAAGAAGGATAGCATCTGATCACCAGACCAAAACCAACAGTCCAAATATGAGTAAGAGTATCATGAACAAGCCAATTCCATCACCAAACTATACCGGAGCCTACCGGATCATGTCGGATCCAAGTTAACCAGAAACCACTCAACCTACCAGGACCAGAAGGGTGTCAGTAAAGCATCCAAACAACTAGTGTTGGCATCAATGACAAAATATCAATGCAACACAAATAATCAATTCCACCAAATGGCCAACATCTTTTGGGTAGGGTCATGACATTGTTGAAAGGTGTTCAATAACTAGTTTTAAGAAAACTGGATAAGATTGTACTAAACTTGCACAACATTGGTGTGGCCAGTGTTTCCTTTGTTAACTATATTAGAATTGGGATTAAGCATGCATAATTATGAGGCTCTAACAAAATACAAGGCTATGTTGTGTAGTAAGAAAACATCTTCATGATCATAGCAAGACTAGTATATTGATTATCATTTTATTTAATTATCTAAAGTAACTTGTAGAGAATTTGGAGCTCCACTTATAAGTTTACACCCCACCCCATTTGCTAATTCTTTCTAATTATATATCCATATCACAATAATTAGATTATCTCATTCCCCTTAATATTGAGAATGACATGTTAGATCACATCTTGTTTATTTAAAAATCCCAATATGCATGCATGTGATACAATATTTCTTTATAAGTGAATCTCCAAGTTTCAATTATCAATTTACTACCTATTTAATCTTAACTATCAATCATGATAGTTAATTTTCTAATGATTATCTTTTATCCAACATTTGTTGCTTCTAGTTTGTCATGAGTTTAGTCTTTCAACACACAATTCATGTTTGAGCTTTGGGATACCTTTGTTGAACAAGTGAACATATTAAACTATACAATCTTTCAGTGGCAATGTTTTTAACTCTACTTATCCATCTTCATTGTTTTTCACAAACAAACTGGTGCTAGATTTTCATATATTTTGTTTGTGTATAGAAATTAAAATTTCTTCTTAGAGTTATAGAAAATTGATTGTTATATTATATGATATTAGGTTGTTGCTACTCGTATCTCCTAAACCAAACCACTTCCTTTGTTGCTTGTGTTGCTACTATATATTTGGCCTTTATGCTAGATAAAGAAACCATTGGCTATCTCTGCCTTCTCCAACTAATTGACTCATTTTCAATTTAAAAATAATAAGTCAATGATATTCTACTATCAAAATTACCCACCTAATTAACACACAGTTCACCCTTTCACTTAAACAAGATTTGTAATAATTTTATTTCCTTGAATTTAAATTCCATCAAAGTTTGTCCCTTTTAAATACTCGAAGATTCTCTTGACAACAATCTAATGTTGTGAATTTTCAAATTTGATGAATATTAACATTTTATTACATATATATAATAATGTCAGTGTAGTGTGAGCTATTACATAGATAAGGTTACCCATTGCACTTTGATAAAGGATGCTTGTCATATTAATTTCTTCTTTTTATTTTGTAGAGAAATATAAAAAACTAGCATAATACTATTCTCCATTGGCATGCTTTTCAATTTTGTCATATCCATAACAAAGTTTTTAAAAATATTCACAATATAGAGATATTGATTGACATGAGCCAAATGAGCACTTTTAATTCACTACACTTGAACACCTAAGCAATAGTGTTTATCATTTCAAATTTAATACCTTAGGATTATTACTTTTGATGTGATTTCATCACCACATGTAAAAAAATATGATATTCAAATAATTTGTTCTCAACATATAAAATTTCAAATCACTATTATTTCTTTTCGAAAAATTCACTACACTTGAACACCTAAGCAACATTGTATGTCTCTAAGATTTATCATTTCAAATTTAATACCTTAGGATGATTACTTTTGATGTGATTTCATCACCCACAAGTAAATAAATATGATATTCAAATTATTTATTCTCAACAAATAAAATTTTAAATCAATATTATTTATTTTCAAAACTAGGAGAATAGATATTCATGTCAATTTATTGGTACCAAACTTTTGATGCTGTCAAAATTTCCAATCCAATACTAATAGTCTTCATCTTTCAAAGATATAGTTTTATTTTTAGAAACTATAACTCGTAGATCTCAATCTATTACTAGATCCTCCATTTAAATCTTTCATAGATCAAAATAAAAATTTCCATCTCCAACCATGATTTGATAATTGATTTCTTCTATACACAAATCACACTCAAACCAATATTAATAGCACAAAAAAAATCAATATCCAAAGATCTAAAGGGTTGCTATGTTTTGAAACTAAATAAAAGGAATCTAGATGAAATAAAATAAATTCCTACTTAATATTCAACTAAATATGCTATGGATTCAACAAATTTACGAAGATGCATGACACATGCAATAACGTGGAAGTAACAAGTAATGGATAACAAATATAGTTGTCATAGTATTTAACCTGAGAAATTTTTTTTTTTTTTGGTAAAACCCAATAAAATAGGAGCCTCAATTTTAATAAGCAGCACCATAGTTACAATATAATTAGAGTATCCACTCATCTATATAAGCATCAACTATCTTTACAAAAAATTTAGTAACACATCCCCTACAAAAATAGTAGTTGTGTCACATCTCCATTGTAAGCACCTAATACATAACCAAGCACAAAGATGAGAACCATAAATGGTTTTTAAATCCATCTATTAAAGTTGTAGGCATGTTTAGGGACCCAAATAATGCACAAATTTTGATGCATCCATGAAGCATTGTGAAATTACAAATAAAGATAGAAACATTATGTATTCTTCCATCAATTTAGGGTGTGCCATTTTGGACTATTAGAAAGATGCTCATGCATAGTATATATGACTAGATGTCCTAGTGCATAATTAACTCAGACACATATACAAGTGATTCTAAGTTCTATCTCAAGTGGGATGCCTTAATATGTGGACACGTAAACAATATAAAAATATTAAATAAGATATTAGGATTTACAAGGTGTATGCCACTCAATTATAGAATGACTAGTAGTTGGAGTTTGAGATTAGCTTGTCCTACAAAAGAAACCACCAAGATTTTAGATGGTTGTGGAATACTCCTCATAAGAATCATAATCATAATACTATCTTCTTCTAAGATTGGAAAACCAATAACAATCAACAAATTCAATAGAGATTAAAAGTTTTCAATGTGTGAGAATATTGATTCTTCATCAGTCATTCATAAATAAACGATTTCCTTTGCAAGTAAAACCTTGTTGTCATATCCTTCTATATGCAAAAAATTGTGAGTGAAAGATGAAGATTAAAATGCTAAGCTAACCACTTAAACAAACACAAAATTTGACCACACTCATGATAAAGACGCTAAAAGGGAATTTCAAAAGAAAAAGGAAAACAAGTAAATAGCAAACTCTCTTGAAACCTTTGATTTGGTTGTCTTTTGGTTGATGTGTGCTCGCTATGTTGCAAATGCTCGATTTCGCTCCATGATGGTTGATGCAAGACAAGGATTATGCTAAATGAGATACAAAATGGAAGCTAAAATGATATGGTTGTGCAAAAGATGAGTGAATAACTCAACATTATGATAGTATGAAAGCATGAAAGTGGATAAATTATGAAGGAAAATGAGGGCATTAAATAGGCCAGGCTTGGAGAAGAAGAGGCATGAAAATGAGACACTTGTCCTTGAGAAGGGCAATGTCATGGGGAGGAATGACAAGTGTCCTTGAGCACACACATGCCTATTTGAGAGAGAGACACACAAATAAGAAGGTTCCATTCCAAATATGAAAATATTTCCAAATATCAAGGTGATTAGGATATTTCCTCAACTTTTAGGAAATTTCCCAAAAAACTAGGAAATTCAAGATATTTTGTAATGTGCACACATATGGGGAGGGAAAGAGGTTGGAAAGAATAAAGTTGACTAAGACCTATGCTCAACTAGGTAGGTTAGGTTAGGGGAAGGGTCAGATGAGGGTTAAGGTTAGGAGACATGTGGGAAAATAGAATTAATTAATTTTGTAAGGGATATGAGGAGGAAAGGACAAAATGAATCAAATAATCAAATTATGTGTTTGATTTATTTTATAGAAGAAGGGGGTGGATTTAATTAATTAAATGATTTATGATTGTCCAATAATTAATTAAAAGGGGACTATAGCATAATTAACAAAATTAATTAGCTAGAAAGAGGGAACAATAATTAATTAAATAATGTGTAATTATTTAATTAAAAGCATTTAGGATAGCTAAATTCAATTAATTAAATTAATCAAATTTAGGTGTCTACACCTTTGTGTCAATGTATCTCAAACCTCCTTTATGGTTTTCATACTACTTATTTGCAATTGGTATATATCCTTTAGGTTGAGCAATATTGTGGCTAATGCTTTGCCATCTCTTTGCTCACACATGGTTATTGCATCTCCAATAATGGATTTTATTTAAAGACCCATTAATGATCTTCCTTTGATTTTCTCTCCAAGAATAGCATGTTCATCTTCATATTCTATAGGTGGAAGTTTTCTTCATCAAACTTCTCGACCATCTTGATTTTTTTGCCGATATGTGACCATCCATTTCAAAGAACTCTAGATTTGCTTCAAATGCGAGGGGCATAATCCCAACGTCAAGTTAGAGGATTACACCTTTTCACTTAGTAATATTTGATCTCTTAAAAACTTTTTGTGAACCATCCAACTTTACTAATAAACTAAAAGACTATTTATCTTAAACAATATTTTAATTCTTCATAACCTTTATAGCAACTTATTATATTATAATTCAACATTTTCCAAAAAAAAAATGAAATACCACTCACAACAATTTAATATTATAAACCAAGAAAATGATACATTATTCTTCATGCAACTTATATAATTGCAAACCCAATTTGACTATTTCTACTATGCAATAAATTACAAGACAAGCTGACAATAGATGAGAGTTGAGAATGGGTCAATAGAAGCGTTAGTTTGCAATTTGCTCTTTGCTGCAATAATTCTAATTGTCGTTTTCTATAAAATAAAATAAGTGCTCTTAAACCTTATATTCAGTCTTATTCTACCTATGTTTGGATTTATGGAACCGTCATGGAATAGTTATAGGTTTTAAATCAGGTTGTACACTTTTCCTCATCATTTAATAATTTGTGATAACTCTTATTAGACTGATTCAAAATATTTTGCAATAAATTACATCATTTTAAGAGTGAGTCAAAGCATTCGCTCAAGATAAATTATTCTCCTAATGGCTTTGATGATGGATTAAAATAGATAAATTATGGGTAGAAGCGCATTAAAAATAACACCAATTTCAGTTATATCTTTTCATATATTGTACACTTTCTATTTTTTCAAATAGTGAAAGCAGTGTATATATATTTGTTATGAGGGTTAAGATTATATCATACTATGAAAAAATTGTGTTTAGTGTTGTAGTTAACCTCTTAGCTTATATATATATTATTGTGCAAGAGTTGCTACATATGCACACATCCAAGGTGCATTATTAAGAAGTAGGCGAAGAGATGCATTGATGACCCCAACACACTTTCCATCACTGAAACCCTCCATCTTCACTATTCTTACCCTCCATTATAGATTAATCAATAATCGGACTATTATAATTGTTAGTAGGGAAAAGGGGCATTAGAAAAAAGCAATAATAGATAGTGTGTATGATGGTTGCTTTAAAAGTTAAGGTAGTAATTTAATGTAGTTATCATTAACATGTACAAGAAGAAAAAGATAAGCACTCCAAATATTTAAGGTTTGAAGGTGAATATGATATTACAATGGATGAATATATTATAAATGGTAGAGTTGTTTTTCGAGGAGATAATGGTTAGACTAGTGACAAATTATTTCAAGATTTCGTTTTATTTCAAATAATATTTTTGTCTCTTCATCTTCTTCCTCATAAAAAAGATTGATTAAGAGGCTACAATTGTTCTCTAAGCTCAGTACTTCCCACCTCTATTGCACATGCATGTAGTAATCCCTATGAAACTCAAGTGGCATCGATAGGGCTTTTGGATACTATACCCTTTTGATACTACTATCAACTATTTTTTTTCTACATTTAGAGATATAATTCAAAAATAATAAATATACAAATTTATTTTGAAAAGAAAACATTGTAAAATATGTGCTTAATAAAAATGATGAAGTGGTGCTTGATTAAGTGTCAATTAGATAGTAGAATGTATGATGTTTATGATTAGGTAAGCACGGTTTTGAAAGAGCCTAGAACCTTGTACATTAAGAAGGATAGAGAATAAATTATAGTAGGACAACATGGGACAACCAAAAGAAACTGCAACAAGATAACAAAGGAAAAAGCCTTACAAAATCATACAAAAACCCACCAAAAGTCAAGGTGATTTAAATGATTGTTCTAAATATATTTGGTGAACCTTAGTACCATGATCCTTCTCCCCCAAACTCCTTTTCTTGTGGTAAGGAGAATCCATAGAAACATCAATACATTCCTCATGCAACCTTCCAACTTAAGGAAAGGTAAAATTATCAATAGGAGATTTTCCGCTATTATCCACAATATTCTCCTCCATGCAAGAAGAAGAAGAAGAATACACAATAATAGAAGGCATTTTATTATTTTTTCTCTATAAAAAATGGGAATCCTTCTCACACAAATAGTAGTAGTAGTAGCATGAGACACCTTACCATAAGATTTACATACAATGAGAGAGATTACAGATTCAAATTGTTGAATTTAATGACCATATTTAAAAGATAAGGTAAGAAAGGTGGAAATAACCTTGTTCTTCTGCAAAAAACACGCAAAATCTGGCATACAACAAATAATTCATGTATTTAGTGATAGAATCAATAACACAAAATTGCCCAACCAAATTGGCAATGGTCATAGAAATATTTTTGTTCCAATATTTCAATGGAAACCCTAGCAAGAGAACCTAGACATGAAAATTGAAGTCATTTATTGGGTTGAAACCAAGAGACCATTTTAAAAGATAAAGGTCATTCAAACACAAAAACCAAGGGCCCTCATAAGAATCCTTGAGCAGTCCTGTTACACCTTATTGTGATATTACCTATTTACGGTTACTTTGTTTAGTTAAAATGATTTAATACATGATTACATTTTGAATATATTTATCTTGATTGGAAAATCTAATGAATGAAGGTGCAATCATTATGATACTTTGAAGATGAAAATATATGATGCATATGTATGTATTGATAACAACTAACTACCATTGTAATGTGCTAAGTTGGATGCAGGAAATGATCACTTCCTCCAGAAGGGAGGAAGTGTATCACTACCTCCGAAAGGGATGAAGTGTATCACTCAATAGAATAATTTGGTTTGGTAATCTTTAATGCATGCCTAATTGAGCTATCACACACTCACATCCTAGTTGGTCAAGTTGAGTCAAGTTATTTGGGAAATGGTAAGTAACCTTCTATCGGAGTTGGTGATGTTTTGTAATGTTTTGGTTGATTTGGGATGTGTGATTGATTCTTTATGATAGATTAAATCTTCATGTGATCATATCTATATATTAATCGACGAGTATATATGTTTAATGTAAATATATAAATAAAAGTATGTAGGAGTATTAAATTAATAACATATATATACATGTGTGTGTATGTGTGTGTGTTATTAATTTGATTAAAAATATATTTGATTAATTGAGCTATCACACACACACACAAGAGTTAGAAACCTATTTTATTAGGTAAGAGATAAACTATGAAAAAACATATTTTAACTTCTAGTAAAATTAGGAGTGATTCATTAGTAGAATAAAATGGGACTTTATATGTGTCGGTTTTATAGTTATTTTGGAATCCACATATTCTTGTGATTAGGCTTAGTCAATACTATAAACTAAGTAGTGGCATTACAAGGGAGAAACGTAGCAGATTTGAGAGCATATTTGTACCATTAAGTCTCTCAAATTCTTGTATAAATAGAGTAGCTTCTATATCTTGCGAGAACTCACAAATTCATTCATCATTTTCTCATTATTTTATCATTCTCCATTTTTCATATTCGCAAGAGAGAGATTGTTCAAGGTTGTAGAAAGCAAGTAATGTAACATTATTTTGTTGAGAGCTTGTGGAAGGTTAAGGTTGAGGATAAGTTGATTCTAAGAGGGTGAAGCAACTGTGGATTAAGCTTCAAAAGCAGTATCTTTGTTGGAGCTATAATTCCAGGCATCATGATTCTATCTATTCTTTATATATTGAAATCATATTTGAATGCAAGTGCTTGAAGAATAATGATTTTGTTGATTGGTACTTTGGTTTTCTTGTTTGAATGAGCATGCATGATTTTTGGTAGAGTCTTGTACAATGAAGCTCTTTTGTTTTGGGAAAACATATATTATTCCATGTCATAAATTGTGTACTTATTTTGAATAGAAATAGGTGTGGGTATGGTTAACTTGGTTGTTCCTGGGATTGGGATAATCTGTGGATGGGGTAATGAATTATGTTATAATTGGAAAGAGTATGAATGGTCAATATACCAAATTCATCTAAGAAGTGGGTACACATATGACTCTCACTCAAAGTACTAGATGATGAATTATTTTGCCAAACTAGTGTAGGTTGCCATTGTATACACTATCGATTCATTATGATCTAGGTTTACATAATAGGATAGGAATGTCATACATGTAGGTTGTAGCCAATGTATGATACCTATAGATATGTATAACACAACACTATGCTCATGAGTTTATTATTATTAGGTCACCAAACCAATCTCTTCATCAAAGGGTTGAGACTCTTTGAGTTGGAAGAGACACAGGGGACTATTAAGTCTTGGTTGGGTGGACAAGCACTTGAGTGATTCTCTTCCTCATGTAGTTGGTGGCTAGAAATTTGAGGATGTATGCTAGCAAGGACATCTGGACCATTCATATTTCTTTTGTAAGCTCATGGAAGCTATGAAGAATCTCTATGATATTTGAAAATTCAAAAATGGAATTGTAATGTTATCATTCATGTGATTATGAATATGATATTATAAATGAATTATGATGCATTGGAAAAGATTGAAATGGGATTTATCTCAAACATGTATCTTGTTTATGAAATAAAAAAGAAAAAAATTATTACCTAAACCTTGTTATTATAAACTATTCTCATGTGGGTCAAAACATAGTAAATTTAATGGGTAGAACAATTAGGATTGTTACAACTCCTCCATATCCACAAAGGAAAAAGGAAAAAAAAAAGGTAGAACATACTAGTTGTCTCAATTTTAAATTATAGTTTCTAAACACAAGAAACCCACCTTCTGACAGGATCAATATTAGGTTGATTGACACAAAATCTCCTAACAATAGAGCTCCTAATACAATTTGGTGAATTAACAAGAAGAGAATCAAGAATCTCATATCAATCTCCTTCTCATAGAGAACCTCTCGAACCCTAGGTGTTGGTGCAAGGATATCCACAAGAGGTTCAACCAACACCACATAGTTTTGAGTAGAAGTAATAACCCCAATAGCACCAATACACACAACTAATGCATCATAGTTAAAACCTTCTTCATTTTGAAACAATTGAGATACTTCCCCATGAAGTTCCTCAAAAACATTAAGGGATGTAATAATAACAATAATGGGAGAAGCCTTCACTCTATTACCTAGCAAAATAACTTACACTAGCCTAAGTCTTTACCAACAAAAATTATTCATCCACTCATTTTTCTCATAAACAAAACCACCATCCTCAAGAAACTTCTCAACAAGAAACAAATAATATTTTTCCATACCAACCAACCCAACTAACCTTCCTCCACCAACATCTAACACAGGGAAAATAGGGGTGCCACCACACAATAGACAAAGAACTTGGAAGAGGGAGAGCCCTACCTAGTAGTGGCCTTGAAATAATTACTAGCATTATAATCACCAAAATGATGGCTTGGATCACTGATTTCCTATAGCATTGTCCCCTCTCTGGACCCAACCAACATGAGATCCATAGAAGATGGTAGGGGATTCATAAGAAATCCCCCATAGAAACCATAAGTAGTAAAGGGGACAAAATCATTTAGACCTATAGTAAATTTAGGGACATAACCAACACCCTTAATTATTCTTTGAAATAAGGCATCCAATAAAATCTCATCCTTGCTCAAACTCTTTAGGCTAGAGAGCATCCCCAACCATAGCCTCCTCATTTGTAACAAAGGACTTGCTAGAGTCTTTCTCCTCTAAGTAGTGAGAAACAAAATGAGATTCCAAGAGGATTTTAATAAGAAACTCATCATCTCAATAGAAGAATCTTCCCTAATATTGTCTTCATCCTCAAAGAAACTATTTTATACTCTTATACTTGAAGAATCACCTCTATTTCTACCTAGGGTATTTTCCTCTATCACTAAAGCTCCTTTCATGCCAACATCCCCAAACACATCTTCAATCTCTATCCATCTTATACTATTACTACTTATATGGTGAGATTAAAATAGATTATTTTATTCCCCATCCAACTCTGCATTTATAGAATCATTCTCATCACCTTCATTATCCCCCGACCCTTCTTCACTGTCGATGGCAATGAAGGAAGCATCGAATCCATATTTGCATAAGGCTTTCTAAGTCATATCCTTCTTCACACCCATCATGCTCCAAAATGTATGATTTTATTCTCCTAAAAGAGGCCAAATTTTTTAGCAGATCAAGGTTACTTTTTCTAACAAGGGTGGTTGAGATGGGTTTTGTACTAGTTGAAGCTAAGGATGTATTTTTGAAGCTAAGGATTGGTATTTTTCTATAATAGAAGGATAATTAGAGCATAAACCATAACTTCTAGGGCCAGCTAGATAATTGTGGACATACATTGCATTCAATCCATCTTCTCTTGTTGGATTTTTAACTTTTATGGCCTAAATGAAACAATAAAAAAAGAACACCTATGGTCATTACCTAATTAATTTCTCAAACCCTTGAAAGATGGATTGGTAATTTTGGGGGATGATTTCAATTCCATTGTAGATCACGAAGAAAAAAATAGGGGGCATAATTTTTCTACCTTCACAAGTTATGGAAGGCTTCAAAACCTTCATCAATTCAATTTTTTTTGTTTAACTATGTTCCAAAGAATGGGAAGTTCACATAGACCAACTAAAGAAAAAATTCTCACCTCATCGTATAAGGACTAGATAGTTTCCTTCTTTCCAACAACTAGCTTTCCAATTCTCTAAAGTTAGCAACTACTATACTCTCTCTTTTTGGTTCTTATTGTTTCTATATCTATGTGGAATTTGTATAAAACAAAGCTCCACACAAATATCCTTTCAAATTTGAGTGAATGTGGTTTACCTAGAAAAAATTGTTAGCAGCAACAATGGAGGAAAACTAAGGGGGGAGGGTGAATCAGTTTTACTTAGATCTACAAACTTAACCAAAAAAACATATCTAATAAACTGCAACAATAACAAAGATAATAAAATTGATAGCACAACACAAAACACCAAGATTTTGACGTGGAAAACTCGGTTAAGGGAAAAACCATGTTGAGAACCTACCCATAATAAGATGATACTATGAAGTAGTATGTGAAAATATTACAATGGGGAATGCACATGTATTCAAGCACACTACCTAAAGGTCGTTGCTCAAAAGATAATGACCCAGAAGGCTACAACCCTCAGGGAAGTCTCACTGACTTACAACAAGATTCAGATTACAATCTGGAAGGAATGAACTTAAAGAATAGCATCTCCAAATGCCTAATTATAGTTCCAATTAAGCATAATTGTCTACTCTACAACACCAATCTCTCCTCAACCACAACACTGAAAGATGAAACCTTGTTCACACATAGACCACTCTCTAATAATGCAGACATAACCTTGATACCTAAATTACATGACAATATCACCTATTTGTACAATTCATCAACCTTGACAACAAGGTCAGCTAAACCCTCAACTCACAATTACAAAATTACATCACACGATACAAAGATTAACCACTAGACTAATATAATGACATGGACCTAATTCAAACTCCCAAACATGCAACACCACTGAAAATCTCATCAAGATCAAACGTAATACACTACACCACCAGGAAAACCGCATAACACAAAGAACATTACTAGTTCAGAAAAATCACCAATAAATCTCACAATGATCAATGTGGATCATAAAAAAAAATAGGAGACAATTAGGAAACACCAACAAGAACATTAGAATCATCAAAAATAGCTCCACCAACACCACTTATCAAATCTTCATCTATCAATGTCTGAAACTCAAGAATACCAAACAACAACAACTGTCACGAAGAAAGATAACCTGAGGAGTGCCAAATCATGAACCATCTGAAATGGAGATACACAAGACCATCCCAAAATCTCAACACAAGATCTGATCACACTAGAAAATACAGAGGAAATACTAAACTTTGCAAAGCACTGATCAGAAAAACAAACTGCAAAACTGGATCATATGATATGATCAATTAATATCTCAAATCACCAAAACCAATATAGAAGAATATAGTGATACTATAAATACTCCAAACACCAAACCATAATCCCAATGAACCAATTTGCAATCACCAGAGCAGGAATATGTTGACATCAATGACAACAACATATTCTAGCAGCATCAATGTCCAACAATCTCCCCCTTTGGCATTCATGGAAACATATGAATGTGAAAAACAATCAATGCAAAGAAAGGAAACATCTCCAAAAGAATCTCCCTAAGATCAAGCAGATAAAATAGTTTTTCACATGCTTCTCTCCCCCTTTAACAACAATACCAAAAATATCAAAACAAAAAACCAAACTCTCCCTCATAGATAGGCAAATCATGATTCTCACCCCCTAACTACTCCACCAGAGGAACATCACCAACTCATCAATCCAGGTAGAAAGATAAGGCTTTGAGATCCACCAAATTCATGCAAATTAATGCATCTAGTTCTCATTAGCAGGGGTGGATACCCCTAACTTGTCTCTCAAATAGACAAATGTATCTGTAGGAAAAGGCTTAATGAAAATATCAATAATTTGTTCCTTTGTAGACACATATTCCAACTTCACTTCCTCTTCACTGACTTTTTCTCTCAAGTAATGATATTTAATTGACACATGTTTAGTCTTTGAATGTTGCACTAGATTCTTTGACATGTTAACAACAATATAATTATCACAATATATGACAGTAGGCTCATCATAGATAACTTTGATATCCTTCAATATTTTCTTCATCCAAACTACTTGAGTGCAACTACCAACAACAACAATAGATAAGGATACTAAATCTTGTTTCTTACTAACCCATGAAACCATTTTCTTGCCCAAAAAGAAAGCACCACCAGAGGCACTCTTTCAATCATCAACATCACCAGCCCAATAAACATCAGTGTAAGTACATAGCATGAAATCATCATTCTTCTGATACCACAAACCATTATTGATAGTTCCCTTCAAGTATCTGAATATTCTCTTCACAATAGTGACATGACTCTCTTTTGGATCAGCTTGATATACAACAATCATGCACACATCATACATAATGTTCTATCTAGTCTGAGTAAGATATAGCAATCCACCAACCATAGACATGTACAAATTCTGATTAGCTTTCAAAGATTCATCATTCTCAAACAATTTGCAACCCGAAACCATAGGAGTTCCAACTGGTTTGGAGTCATCTAATCCAAAATTCTTCAGAAATTCCTTCACATGTTTAGTTTGAGATATAAAAATACCTTTTCTAGTCTATGAAATCTGCAAACCTAAGAAAAATTTCTTCTCACCTATCATAGGCATCTCAAATTCTTTCTGCATATCACCAACAAACTTCATGCTCAAGTCATTGTCACCTCCAAAGATAATATCATCAACAAAGACTTCAACAATCAACATGTTATCATTCTCAATTTTAAAGTAGATTACTATCAACTGTCCCTTTATTAAATACCAGTTTCAACAAATACTCATCCAGTCTAGCATACCAGGCTCTAGGGGCTTGTTTCAGTCCATAAATAGCTTTCTTTAGTTTACATACCATGCCTCCATCATCAGATAATGAAAATCCATTAGGTTGCTCAATGTAGACTTCTTCCTTAAGATCACCATTCAAAAAGGCAGATCTAACAACCATCTGATACACTTTCAAATATTTATAAGCAACATATGCAAGAAACAGTCTAACAGCTTCAAGTCTAGCCACCGAAGAAAAAGTCTCCTCATAATCAATTCCTTTTTTTTGTGAATATCATTTGTGTAGTCACATAAATCTGTCCATTTTAATTAAATGAATATTTCTTGTTTATTTGATTAAAAATCCACTAGCCATCAATTAATTAAATTAATATTTAATTAATTCATCCCCAAACATTCTTCTATTAATTAAATAAATTACTCAATTTATTTTAATTAATTCATTAAACCAAATACAAATCAATTAAATAAATAAAATCAATTTATTTAATTAAATCCCCCTATTCCTCTTTTAAATAAATTAAATAAAACATTTATTTAAATCATTATCCCCCCCCACTTGCATTTTCCTACAAATGCAACTTGCACACATTTTGAAATAAATGAATTTTTATTTTAAATAAAATCCTATTTTCCCTCACCCACCAAATCCACTTGCAAAATCTAATCCCCTTCTAGATTCTTCTAACCCCTTCCTAATTAGCCTAATCCATCCCCTAAATATTGTCACATTCATAAGCAAAATGGAGTCACTTCTCAAATGGCCCAAAGTTTTGGATAACCATTGAAGGTTTTCAACCTTCAACCACCAAAAACTCCAAAGTCTTTGAAAACCATTAAAGGCTTCCAACTTTCAACCACTTAATCCACAAAGTCTCCAATAACCATTAATGGTTAACCCAAACCCTCCCACATGGTTAAAACATTTGTTTTGACTCAACCTCTACTCAACCCAAGGGTCTCATCAGGTCATTAATGCTTTGACCATGATTATCTCTTAATCATTTGCACAAAGGTTTATCCTTGGATTAACTCCTAATTCAGTGGGTAAACCTAACTTAGACTTGACCCTTAGCCTTTAGATAACCATGAGGTCTTCTCAGGCCTTTAATGCCTCCAACCTCTTCTTTCAACCCAACCCTATGTTGACATTTGTCACCATTTCATTGGTGCAAATTGTGCACATGGATCCCCAACTTTCAAGCTTGACCCTTGATTAAACCTTTCAATCCTGGCCATCCATTGCTCCATTTTTCCTATAAATAGAGCCCATTTCTTCATAATCCAGATCCTGAAAACTTGTAAGCATTTAGACTATAGCCATTTTAGAGGGCATTTAGCATAGCATAACTAAATCTTGTCTTTTTGGTAAAATCAATCATTTTAGCATTTAAAAATAGCTTTTCATTTCATGTTTTGGAGCTATACTACAATCTCAATCCTCCATAAGCATCCATAGTGCAAAAAGCTGCTGAGAGCTACACTATTTTGGAACTTGGAGAGGAGAGGAACAAGGGAGAAAGGAGCTAATCTCATGCTAAGAGACAGTTGGAGAAGTCTCATTGTCTTACTTCTTTAGTTAGATTCATTAGCATGTGTTTTTAGTGTCTCCTTTGGAATGCCTTCATGTTTTAATTTTTGATTGATTAACTCTAACATCTTGTGTGTTTTGTGTTGTTTGATCTTAGACTAACCTTGTGCCATTTAGGAGGGCATCATTTGGTGAACCCGACGTGAATCGAACACGCAACCTTCTGATCATTTTTTTTGAAATTAACATTTTGCTTGTTGAAATTGCCACACAGGTCGTGCTTCGGCGCTATGGAACGCGTTTTAGCGCTATTGAAAAATTTCTTTTAGCGCTATTGACCCTAAAGTAGCGCTATTGAAAATGTTTCAGCGCTATTGACAATATTCCAGCGCTATTGTCACTGTTTCAGCGCTATTGACACAATTCTAGCGCGTTTGTCTTCTCAGGTTTTTGTTTTCTTTCAGCGCTACTGTTTTAATTAGCGCTTCTGCTCACGCAGACTAGCGCTATTGTATTAATCAGCGCTTCTGCAAAAACACAGAATAGCGCTATTGCGACAGAGTGTCGCCCAAATTGACTTGTAGCCAAAAAAAATCAAAACTTAGGCTTGTGGAAGCCCCCCTTTGAGAATTGATTTAATTAACTCGTTTCTTTTCTTTGTGCAGGGTAAGCAACACAAACAAAAAAAAAAATCACAAAAATTTTCATTTAGTGCTTAAAAAGGACTTAAAAACACAAAAAAAAGAGTTTTTCATTGTTTTCTAGTTAGGCCTCATTTTCTTTGGTGCTTAAAATTAACAACACAAAATTTGATTTCATTGCATCAATTGGGACCTAAAATTTACAATCCACATTTCAAGAATTTGGTGCACATAAAATTGACAAACCACTTGTTTTTGATTTATTTTTGGCAAACAAATTTTCCTTCAAAGCAAAATGTGTTTTTCATTAAGTTGACCAGGATTTTCAAAATTCTAGATTACAAAACACATTGCCTTTGAAGTTAAAAAGAACACCATGACTGTTGGAGCAACATCTCCAAATAGTTAAATCATATTGCCATGATGGATTAAAAAGAACAAGTAAATTTCGTGTTTGGCACGCTTGTGCACAAAAGTCAGTCGAGTGGACCTACTTCTAACACACACTATCCTCTCCCTTGGCTCTCGTGGTCCTAGGTGCAAGAGAAAAGTGTTAGTAACACTCAAATTTTTATTTTTTTTTAAGAGAGGCCTGCCAAGGGATCGATACTCTTGGGAACAACCTCGAGCGGTAAATCCTTCGAGCTGCTATAGAAATCAGGTGAGAGCGAAAGCTGTAGCCTTGGGTATAGCTGTTCCTACAGTGTAACTGGCCGAAAGGACAAATGGGCCCCACCACCAGTTACAAGGCTCTTAAGTGAGTCACTGCAGAATGAACTTATGTCCAAAAACATCGAACATGACTAAACACCTTTAAGTAGTAGCCCACCTATTCTATTGATTGAGGATATTTGAGGTATAATTTAGTGCAAGAGCATAGATGGTTTTGCTCCCAAGATACTCACCATACATATTTCCTTGAGTAGAAACATAGCTTTTTGAAAGGTCACTTGTGGCTTGATAAAAGTGGTGACTCCCCCATCATAGGGATCATCTATTTGTTATGCTCGTGCAAGACTTAGTATATCACATCCTTACCTGCCACGGCGGGATTCATAAGGTATGTAGTACCAAAGTCGAAGAAATATCAAGATGTGGGCTAAATTTATCACAACTGGCCATTTGACCATAGGGATAAAAAGTGTTTGAAGTGTATTCGTTTTACAGACCTAGTGCGAATTGAGCCGACTTCAGGCTTTGGAAATACATCTTAAAATACATCTAAAGGAAGGGTCAGAAACAAGTCCAAAGATTGGGTTAATCTAGACCCATACTCATTTGTGCCTTTAAGGCTACAATTTTGTGTTTGTGTGCTTGCTTTGTTTTCTTGTCAAAGAAAAATTAGAAAATCAATCCCAAAAACAAAGTATTCATCCAACATCTGTCAACACAACCAAAAATACCAAAAACAAAGTGCAAACAACACAGAGTCACAACTTTTATGACCATTCTTCACATCTTGCGAAAGAAGAAGTGTCATCAGAATATCACCTTGAAAAGGAGACCACTAAGCTCAAAGGCTTTGATCAAAAGGAGGAATTTCTTCTATCTCAATAGACAAATCTTTGTCTCACATAGAGTCTTTCTACATCGCATGCATCTATACCTTCAAGGTAAAACAAACGAGTTTGATTCCGAATCATTGAACCGCAGAGCTTTTATGCAATATAGAGCTCTGAGTTATCACAAAAATCAAGGAGGAAAGATTAATCCCAACTTTTTCCCCAACATCTGTATCACCTACAACACAGCTCGAGAAGTGCCACCAACGCCCGAAAGGGAAGAGACAGAGTTTGTCCCATTTGTAACACAAAGTTTTTATTGAAATTGAAAACATTTTCATCCATCATCTCACTCATACATCATCACTTCATCATCAATCCATCCCAAAATTCTCAGAAGCATTAAGAGGTTCTTGTCCCAAATTCTCTTTTTAGATATTGCTTGAAATCAAACACATCACATCACTTTTTAGATTGTTTCTACATCTAGGATAAGCTCATCCTAAGAGACACATCTACGCAGGTTAAAACTAGTTCATGAGTGAATCCTCTCATTGCTAGGTAGTCAAAATCTGTAACACATCTCAGATTTCTCTACACCTTATCACATCAAATCTTATCAAAACAAACAAGCAATTCAAAGAAGGAATTTCGGTTACATTTACCTTAAAGTGCTAGAGATCCCCATACAACACAAATCACCAATCATCAATCTTTCATTTCATCACCAACTCATCATCATCTTCAATCAACTTCAAAAACAAACTTGCAAACAAAATGGCTCAAACCCGATCACGATCAAGGCAGCGAGAAATAGAAATTGAGGAAGAAGAGGACAACCTCAATGAATTTCAAGAAGCACTTGGAGGAAATGGGAATGATGAAAACCCAAGTACTCCCACTCCTTCAACAATCGAAAGGGTTCAGCATAACCCTCATTTTAACAGATTATTTGATGAAATATTAAGGAGCAATGCGGATGCTCACTTTTTAAGACTCACTCAAGAAGGAGCCAAACTCCCCTCGGACTTTGATCTTGCCCAATTAAGACAAGCATCAGAAAGACAAAGTCGCCATGAGGAGGAAAGAGGTAGAAATCACATCAGATATAACATCCCTCGAGGTAACCCACCACCTCCTCCTCCAAATGAAATGGAGATGTTGCGGCAACAAGTCGAGAATCTCGCCCAACAACTTCATAGTGGTGTTAAGACCAATCAATTCTCACTTAACGACATCTGTCCCTATCCGTTTGATAGGAATCTTTATATGCCACCCTTTCCACGCGGGTTCGAAACACCAAAATTTGAAAAATATAGAGGAAAGGGGGATCCCCGTGATCATGTCCGAGAATTTCATTCCGCTTGTCTTGAAGTGGCATATGAAGACACCTACCTAATGCACCTTTTTCCCCAAAGCTTGGGAGGAACAACCACATCATGGTTTTCCTGACTGCCAGGTGGCATAAGAACATTTGAGGAACTCATCCAGAAGTTCCTATCTCATTACTCTTATAATATTGAACGCGACATCACCATGGCTGATCTGTGCAATACCAAACAAAAACTAGGTGAATTATTCTCAGTATTCCTGCAATGATGGCGCCAAATGTCTAGCAGACGTTCTCTTCAGTTACCTGAACGAGAACTAGTGGAAATTTTCATTTCCAACTTAAACGAAGAAATGGAATTTCACCTGGATGTCAAAGATACAGATTCTTTTAATGATATGATCACCAAGGGTATAAAATGTGAACGGGCACTCATCAAAAAAGGACTCATCAAAATCTTTAATGAACCCAAAGATGGTCCTCGCCCGCGCTTCAATAGTGATAAACCGAACTTCTGGAACAAGAACAAGAATATCGTCAACGATGGAGTTGTGGATGCTCGGACTATCCAAAATGCACAACCTATGGTTCAGTTTGTAGGACAAAATCCTCCACCTCAAAATAACACAAATGTTCCTCTTAATCAAGGTCGCATCACATCTCATGATGAACCAAGACCTCGTCCACAAAAACAAAAACGCACATACACTCCCTTAGGGGAACCCATTGAAACAGTGATGCGACAACTCATTTCTCAGAATTTAATCACTTTACCTAAGTTATCAAATTATGAGCCTCAAGTCAAACCAGCATGGTGGAGAGATACTGAACACTGTGAGTTCCATCAAGGAAGAGGACACAAGACAAGTAATTGTCACCGATTGAAAGATCTCATTCAAGATCTTATTGATCGAGGAGAAATTGAGATTGAAGGACATGATCCAAAAATGACAAATAATGATCATCAGATGTTCAAAAATCCACTTCCATCGCAAGATCAAAGGGGTCCTTCCACTTCCAGACGAGGTCCTGATACCACTGATTATACGCAAGCTGCGTATAATTACACTATCAATCACCTGTATGATGCCAGTGAACAAATTGCAACTATCACCTTCAAAAATCCCACCTCAAATTGCAATGTTGTTACACGTCGTGGCAAGGTCACCATCAAGGCAGCTCCACAAGGCACCACCTCCATCCCAAAGCAGTACAATCTTGTGGAACAATTAGACAAAATGCCTGCGCTCATATCCATTTTAGAGCTATTGCGCCTGTCACCATCTCATAAAACTATCTTGGATCAAGCACTCCAAGAGGCGTCAGTCCCTGCAAACCTGAACACGGACCAATTTCAAGCCATGGTTGGAAATCTAAAGTCATCACCTTGTCTCACTTTTTCCGAAAGTGACAACTCTTCATTCCAACAACCTCATAATGCCTCACTCCACATTGAAGGCTTTGTCAACCAACACAGGATCAAGCGAGTCTTGATCGATAATGGAGCAGGCCTAAACATTTGCACACTACAATTGGTCACAGCATTGGGATATGCAATAGAATCAGTGGATCCTCGCAAGAAGATCACCATCAAGGCCTATGATGATGCAGAGCGTTCATCCAAAGGAGCCGTGGTACTACCAATCCGAGTGGGCCCTGTGGTAAAGCACATCATTTGTCAGGTTCTGGACCTTCCTCTGCCATATAATCTATTGTTAGGGAGACCTTGGATACATGCCATGCAAGCCGTTCCATCTACCTACCATCAATGTATCAAGTTCCCACATAATGGTGCAGAGATCACAATCCTGGGTGATGCAAATCCCTTTGCATTTTGCCATAATATCAGCCATCAACCAGAGATTACTGTTCCTAATAATAGGGAAGCCATTTCCTCCACATCATATGTAAATCCCGCCTCTCTTGCCAGTTCAAACACTCCTATACCCAAGCAAGAAAAGCTTAAGATGAAATTCGCAGAGGAAGGTCCTGGAGAATACAACTTGAGTCAGCTCTTTTGTGTGGGACAAATGCCTACTTCTCCTAGAACACATGGTAAACCACAGCAGTTACTCCAGCAACCACTAATCACGCCTGCATGTGCCTTAATGCCTTTCATCCTTGGAAAGAATCAAGAGGAAGAAACACAAGATGAGGACCTAGCGGACTGGATCTATAAGGATCCCATCACCACTGACATACCGCGAGTTACACTTAATACAGAACAATATGGCAAAGGCCTCCTCATTATGCAAAGAATGGGATATGATGGTCAGAGTGCTTTGGGATACTGCAAACAAGGACGACATGAACCTCTGCTGCCAGATTTCAAGCCCAAAGGTAATACAGGCCTAGGCTTTGAAAAAGAGATCCTTCCTAAACTCAAATTCAAAGGAAAACCCAGCAAACCATTTTGCCCACCTACTGCAAAGAGGACACCGTTCATAATCAAAGCACCATCAAACACTATCCCCACTGCCCCATCGAGGCTCACAAACCCACCGCAACCATCTACAATGCCAATCATCCCACCAAACGAACCAGTAATCCCATCAATAACACCGATAGCAGCAGCAACTGTATCAGAACCCACAGCAACATCTATGGCACCAGTAGTTCTAGCAGAAGCCACTGAGTCGCCATTACCAATACTTCCAGTAACAAATCCTTTAAACCCCATCACGGTTCCTGCAGCACCAATCACGATAAAGGTACATAAACCAATCACGCCTACCGTATTTAACTCCAAAGACATCCCAGTATGGTATAGCAATCGGATGCTGGAGAGTGATTCAGAGACCGACTCACATGAGTGGGAATTCGATTCAGTGCAACTTAACACTTCAGATGAGGAAGACACATCACCACCTCTACCCCGCAAAGACATCCCTGTTTACGGAGAAGCACAGATAAAGACCACTTGGGTACCTGAGTTGGAAACATCTTCCACAGACCCTATGTCTCATCCTACGCCTGATTCTGACAAGGAGAGTACCATCAATGACCTTCACCATAACGTCTTAACCCTCACTGATACATCTCCCGCACTTAACCTAATCGATGAAGTAATGCCCATTATCCACCCTGAACTCATCGAATGGAACCAATCAAATCCTCCATGTCTTGACCTCTTCCAAAACGATGAGGCTATCATTGACTTTTTGGAATTAAGGGATAATCTACCAAGCGGGGATCACAAAGCTGGATTCGCCATTGAACTTAATAGCGCAGCATACTTTGGGGCGGATGCCAAACCCTTCAGCTGCAAAAATATAACATTAAAACATGGATCTTAAAGTGAAAACCACACTGTGGCACTGTTTGATCTGACAACAGTAAAAAGAAAGAGCGTATCCAACGGTGAAAACCTCTCTGAGGCGCCTGAGGATGAAGGGTTTGACATTCTTCCTGCTAGTACACAACAGGAACGATCAACGATTCTTATCGAAGAAACCAAAGAATACAATGTGGGGACTCCTGAAAACCCTCATATCATACATCTGGCATCTCTTCTCACTCTAGAGGAACAACCTCAATTCATAGAGTTCTTCCAACAGCGTCAAATCAACTTCGCATGGTCATATGCAGACATGCCTGGGCTTGATCCTGATTTAGTCATGCATCACCTCACCGTCGCAGAAGGAGCCAAACTTGTCAAGCAAAAGCTTCGTAAGATGCATCCCCAGATTGCAGTGCTAGTCAAAATAGAACTCAAGAAACTCCTCGATGTTGGTTTCATTAGACCAATTGATTATGCAGAATGGATCTCCAACATTGTGCTAGTCGGCAAACCAAAAGGGGGCATCCACATTTGTACTGACTTCAGAGACCTGAATAAGGCATGTCCTAAGGATGACTTCCCCCTACCAAATATCGACATCATAGTGGATCTAACAGCAGGACATGCCATGCTTTCACTCATGGATGGCTTTTTAGGATACAATCAAATAAAGATCGCACCAGAGGACCAACATAAGACAGCCTTCACATGTCCATGGGGCACATACTGCTGGAATGTAATGCCTTTTGGTCTAAAGAATGCAGGAGCGACCTATCAAAGAGCAATGACCACCATCTTCCATGACATGATGCATACCATGATGGAAGACTATGTGGATGATTTACTAGCAAAATCACTTACTAGAAAAGGACATCTCCACATCTTAGATAAAATCTTTGATAGACTGGAACAATATCGTGTTCGACTCAACCCAAAGAAATGTGTCTTTGGAGTGACCTCCGGGAAGCTTCTAGGATACATTGTCTCAAGCAAAGGCATTGAGGTCGATCTAGCAAAGGTTAAAGCAATCATGGACATGCCACCTCCAAAGAATATCAGTCAGCTAAGGACATTACAAGGGCGACTTCAATCCATCCAAAGATTCATTGCACAATTGGCTGATAAGTGTCACCCATTCACACACTTGCTACACAAGAACATCCACTTTCAGTGGGATGACAAATGCCAGCAAGCATTTCAGGCACTTAAAGACTATCTCATGAATCCACCATTGTTGATGCCACCAGATCCAAGTAGACCGTTGTTACTTTATATCTTAGCAACAAGTACAGCACTGGGTGTGCTACTGGCACAACATAATGCAGAAGGTAAAGAGTGTGCTGTATACTACATCTCTCGCACACTAGTTGGCTATGAACTTAGTTACACACCTATTGAGCGAGCTTGCCTAGCAGTAATCTTAGCAGCCACTAAACTGAGGCACTATCTGTTAACACACAAGGTACAACTCATTGCAAAGATTGATCCACTCAAGTACTTACTCAGCAAAGCAGCATTGACAGGTCGCTTGGCCAAATGGGTGATGATTCTAAGTGAATTTGACATTGAGTATGTGGACCGTAAGGCTATCAAAGGTCAGGTTATTGCAGATCAGTTGGCCGATGCACCACTCATAGGCGATCATCCTCTCATTTCCAATTTTCCAGATGAAGAGATATTCATGCTCACAGAAGTACAACCATGGAAACTATATTTTGATGGTTCATACACTAGGCACGGCTCGGGGGCAGGCATTTTGTTTATCACACCTCAAGGTGATAGCATCCCGAAGTCGTACAGGCTCACATTTCCATGCACCAACAACATAGCAGAGTATGAGGCCTTGATCACAGGACTCAGGTTAGCCATACAATGGAAATTACAAGAACTACAAGTATACGGCGATTCCCAACTGGTCATTCGACAAGCAACAGATGAATATCAGACCAAAGATGATAAACTCATGCCATACAAGCAAATGGTGGACACTCTAAAGACATCATTTACTACTATCACTTTTGAGTAGATACCAAGAGATCAGAATCGAGCTGCTGACGCTATGGCTACTATCGCATCTCTCTTAGATCTTCCACAGAATTCAACACGCTACGAGTTCTTGGTCGAACAGCTTTGGATCCCTGCTTATGATATCCCCGAATCCGAGATGATATGTCACCTTGTCGGTTCTGAATCCCCATGGTACGGTGAGTTCTACACCTATCTCCGCGATCACACCCTTCCTCCCAACCAATCGAATAACCAACGAAAAACCTTCATTCGCCAAACTGCTCGATATACCATTATTGCCGAAACCCTATACCGACATAGTCTTGATGGTACTCTCCTTCGATGTCTGGAACAAGATGAAATAACAAAGGCTTTGGAAGAGGTACATGAAGGAATTTGCGGGACTCACTCAAGTGGTCCTTCACTCGCCAAGAAACTCCTGCGAGCTGGATATTATTGGCCATCTATGGAAAAAGATTCCTACTACTTTGTCAGGAAATGCAAGAAATATCAAGTTCACGGTGACCTGATACATGCACCAGCACAGGAACTGCAACCAATCACAACACCATGGCCTTTTTGCCAATGGGGCCTTGACCTTGTGGGTAAGATTCATCCATCTTCATCCAATGGCCACAAATTCATTATTACCGCTACCGAATATTTCACAAAGTGGATCAAAGCTGTTCCACTTACCCAAGTCACCGGCAAGCAGATCGCCTCATTCATCCTCAATTACATCATCTGCCGGTATGGTGTACCCATGTCCATCGTCATAGATAACGGTCTTCCTTTTAAAAATTAGGATGTCCGTGAACTTTGTGAGAAATTTCATATCCAACACCGCTTTTCCACTCCCTATTACCCACAAGGCAATGGTCAGGCCGAAGCATCCAATAAAAACATATTGAGGATCCTAAAGAAGACAGTCAATGATGTCGGCCGTGATTGGCATGTTCAATTGAATCCAGCGCTATGGGCATATCGAACTAGCATTCGGACCCCTACAGGTGCAACTCCTTATTCATTGGTCTATGGTGCTGAAGCTATCTTACCTATTGAGGTCGAGATACCATCCTTACGAGTTTCATTGCACAATCTCATCGATGATGAAGCATACAGAGTATCTCATCTTCAGGACTTAGAGTTACTTGATGAGAAGCGACAAGCTGCATACAATCACCTCAAAGCCTATCAACAGCGCATGAGTAGAAGCTACAATCACCGAGTTAGATCTCGTACATTTGAGGTAGGTGATCTTGTTCTTCGAGAGAATCCTCGCAACCAACCAAACAGAGAACATCAAGGCAAGTTTGAATCAAATTGGCTAGGCCCATATGTTGTCACTGCTGTATTCGGGTCCGGGGCATATCAGTTGGCTACATCAGAAGGAGAACCACTTGCAGATCCAATCAACAGCATGCGCCTCAAAAGGTTTTATACCTAAGTTGTATAGAGCATCAGGCTCCCCTACATATCAAAAAAATACCAAAAACATTCAGAAAAATGTCCTAAAGAAAATACAAAAACATTCAAAAAAGTAAAGAAAAATCATGCATCCAAACGGTGAACAACCACTCCGGTGGCACCTTGGGTAAGTGCGATGGTGAAAACTTGGCAAACAGGCGCCACTCGTAAAGGCAATGGCTCCAGTATCTTTCAGGCTCGTTGCGATCACATTCATGCACACATACATCCATCCATCCCAACCATGGCTTGTTATTTGATCTGCAATTAAGAAAGTACTCCATGCGTCTAGCATCCCACCTTTTCATAATTAGGTCTACAAACTGGGGGCAATACCCTTACCCTAGTGATGGAAGTGGATTCTACATTGTCTTATATATCATTACGCTCTTCATTTAGGCAATCATCAGAAAATATCAAAAACATTCACAAACAATACAAAATCCAAAAACATTCAAAAATAACTTTCAAAATACCAAAAACATTCAAAAACAAATACAAAAATCCAAAAAACATTGAAAAACCATTGAAAAATCACACAAAAACATGGCAACACATTGTACATACTTATCCATGCCGATACCAAAACAAGCATTGATAAACTACTCACACACTGACCACTTACCAAATGACCACACAATCCACATCAACAATCAAAACTGTCTTCAACAAGGATGCATCCTTCCTTACCAAAACAAAGACAAGATGACATTTTCTTTGACAAGAAAATTATGTTAAGCTATCAAATGCTTGGTTGATTCGTGAGTACAATCGTTTGTTTATCAGTATCGGGATCTTTTAGCATTGTTTTGTATCATTTGCGCATTATTTCCGATGAAGTTCTGGGGCATCTACTAATGGTGTCTACGTGGGAAGTTCACTAGGCTACGTAATCTTATGCCAAATGCAATCATAGATTACTACGGCTTGCTGACTACAGCGTATACCTCGACCATATGAGCATGAACCATTACCAAGGATTCTTATTCTTTATTCTTTATGTCTATACTATTTGTTTGCAGGTACGATGCTCATTCTTTGGTTCCTCTTCCTCCAAATTGGATAAAGGTTTTATTTTCTTAGTACGGTATGAACTTGTCTCAGGATCTGATCAGCCTAAGATCAAGGAGGACGATCCAAGTCATGCACGAATGGAGATAATCTTTGTCTGTTCCGCAAGCAATACTCTGGTCGACTTGACCCTTATATCAAGTCGTTTGTATTAACTTGCTATATTAAAATCCATGAAAGAAATACTCAGGTCATCTTGAATTATTGTGTCAAGATGCTTGTATTCTCTTCCAACATTTTAAAGCTCAATGATGAAAATAGAGCACTATGGATCGTCATTTCACCTCATCTGTTTATATCTTGCATTCCGTTGCATATCACCCATCCACTCATTCATTCATACGTAGGCTTTTACATGCAAAAATGACTAATAAAAACTGGTCTTGGATACAATCACGACCGAGTACTCTGATACATCATCAATGCATCATGCAAAGTCTTAAAAACCTTGCATTCCTCATGATCATATCATCCTTGCATTTAGGTGCATCTTGCATTACGTCCATTCATGTCATTTTTCAAAAACATTGCATATAGTTCATTATGGACATTACTTTTCATTCAAAAATCATTTTCATCAATCATAAATAATTAGATTCATTCATGGGATCAAATTGTCTTTGGTTGTATTACATCATTTAAATCAACATTCATTTCATATCAATTATCCATTATCATTTTATTAAACTTTTCATCATTTATTATTGGCATTCATTTCTTTATAGTAAAAGGATGCATTAATTCATTACTAAGTATCTTATAATGCTCATATTAGGATTCATTTCACATTGCATTTATTATCATTACAATAAGGAGCAGTTATTATCCCCATCAGTTATCGTATCATCCCATTATCATTTATACTTACAAACATATTTAAAACGCATTTAGAATCATTCATTTAGGCATTATCATAAAAACACTTGTACTTTACATTTGTTTATCCATCTGCATTCATTTTAAAAAAAAAACAACACTTGTACTTTACATTTGTTTATCCATGTGCATTCATTTTAATATCATCATATCAACCTTGGTACTTTACATTTGTTTCTTCATCTGCATTCATCATATAAACATTTGTACTTTACATTTTGTTTATCCATATTACATTCATCTAAAACACATCTAGATGCATATTTATACATATATATCATTCATTCAAAACCATTGCATTGACATCATCACATAAATCATCTTCTCATTGCATCGCAATAGGAAACACCATCAAAATCCTGTTCATAAAATCCAGCATAAGTATATATCATCATGGCATTCCATACATAAAGCATTACATCACAAATCAAATACATCATACACATATAAACCTGCATTCATATGTCAGTATCTCACATCATAAATCATCATAAAAACATGCATAAAAGAAACATCTCATCAAATGCATACATATACACATATCCATCTACGCAAGCAAACATAATCATGTATAAAAATCCATACATAATCAAATGCATCTCATCACAATATGGGATCTCCTCATATATATCAACTCATATATCAGAGTACAATGAAGTCCACAAAATCGGCTGTCAAGAGCCATCCAAGATACAGTCCATCAAAAGACAATGATACAATACATGTATGCAAAAATGCTCTCTCAAATGCCGCTCTGGCCAGATGCTGTACCAACACCACCCCTACCTACTCCACCACTGGTACCCGCACCACCTGACCCATCTCTCCGTGGAGGCCTCATCGAACCCCCACTCCCTCCTGCATCTCTTGATCTCTCCCGCCTCAAAGGACCCATCACTCCCCCATTGCTCTGCATCCTTTGTGATCGCTCTGATCTTGTATGCCGCATCTGGGTATAACTGAGAGCTCGCTGACTGATGGCACAACCTACTCATATAAACCTCGCCAGTACTCTATCTCAGCCTGTGCTTGCCCAAACTGCCTCATAATCTCCCCTGAACGCCCCTGTGCTCCTACTCCAGCTCGGACTCTCTCCTGCAGCTCCGCCAATCTCTCCACTGCAGTATCTCTCTCCCGCAGCACCACCGTCAGCTCTGACTCACGTGCAAATAGCTGCACATCTCTAGCTGCTACCTCCGCCTCTAATCTCTCTACGCGGGTCTGCAAATAACCTATCATGTGCTCCCGCAGATCCCCAGTAGCTCCCTCCCCCATGTCCATGGCTGCCGCACCTGTATCACCCCCACCACTAGGTCCCTCCCCTGCACCACCCTCCCCTGCACCTGTATCCATCAGGATCTCTCTCTCCATCCCCCTCCCACTCAGCTGCACTCCTCCCTGCATCAAAGGTCCCTGTGATATCTGCAGAGGTAGTCCACCTCTCCCTCTCCGCTGCCTCGGCATCCCCAAACCTCCTCCACCTCCTCCTCCACCTCCTCCTCCTCCTCCTCCACCTCCTCCTCCATCTCCTCCTCCTCCATCTCCTGCTCTCCGTCCTCATCCCCGTCCTCTCTCATCCTCAAATGCTAGGATCGGCACAGCTGGGTCTGATATCCGCAGGATCGGGTGCGTCGCCCGATACTATGTATACTCTGCTGTAACCCCTGCATCCACAACCCTCGGTCGTAAGTCCCATGGTCTCGCCTGCAGTGTCCGGAACTCTGCCAGTGCCTGATCATACGGTAGCACTGGACCCCATGCATATCGCTCTCGGATCACTCGTGCATACTCCCCTGATCCGCTAGGCAGTCCCTGCTGCCGTCCAAACTGCCTCATCACCCGTCCCGACACCTGTCTCTCTACATGATAAGAGGTCCTCCCAATGAGGAATCGGGTCATGAAGCAATACGGTAGTGCCTCCGCATCATCCTCCCATGGCTCACACTCCAAGTATGGCCACCAAATCACTGCATCTAGGTCATCCAATGCCCGCCGCCACCACTCTAGCTTCCCCAAGTGGGGCTGGCTCATCATACCACTATACATAAACATATAGGGCTAGTCCACGACTTGAAATCTGAGACTCACTGGTCGAGTCACTGGTAAGTGCTCCCATGCCCACACATGCAGTAGCGTCATGCCCACTGCTAGCGACCCCCGCCCTCTGTACACTACCTCGTGTAGCTCCTGATACATGTGCGCTAACACGCACGGCCCCCAGGCATATCGGGTCCCCTCAGTCACCATCATCTCTATAACCTGTCCCCATCCCACCGCCAATCCATGTGATCGCCTGCCGGGACACAGAAGTCCTCCGACGATCCCTGACAATACTGCTGGAAGGGGCTCATATAGTGCCGCTATATCCTCCCATGTGATCGAGCCATCATCGATGTATACGTCCTCATCAAATATCCTCTGGCAAGACACCGTCCCCCAAGATCGATCATATGTCACCAGCTACCCCCGAATCGGAATCCGAAGGATACGCCACACGTCCTCTAAAGTCACCGTCATCTCGCCCTGGGCCAGATGGAACATGCACGTCTCACTGTGCCATCGCTCTGCCAATGCTGTGATTAGGCCTTGATTCATCCAAATCACGGGCATATGCATCACCTCGTAGAGGCCAGTAGCCGCAATACAATCAATCTCTATCTGCGTCAATCGATCCCGCAATCCCTGTGTCGCGGGGTGGCGCTCGCGTAACTGCAACACGCGCAGATCCTCCTGCACATAGACATTCATCAATCATCATCAGTTGTTTTGTTATCAAACTTTCTTAAGTTTAAACCTAGACTATCATCAGATACTTTGATCAAGTATCTTCGGGTCTCAACAGATAAGCAATCATAGCCGCCTAGACTTCAACAGGCATTTATCCTAACAAATGACCTAAGTCTCATCGGGCTGCTATGGTTCAAAACAACTCCCACTTCACCTCACCATCCATCAATCGTTAGGCATCAGGAGATTTATTTTGTCCAAAACTGGGGCATCTCGTTATCATAAGGCAAAAGCGCTATTTTATCTACAATAGCGCTAGTTCTACACAATAGCGCTACAACAAAACCAAAAGCGCTAAAACTGCCATACAATAGCGCTAAAAAACCAAAAGCGCTAAAAACGCTATACAATAGCGCTATTACCCATCAATAGCGCTCAATTAACCCTACGATAGCGTTAATTTGTCAAAAGCGCTAAAACTTTCCTACAAAAGCACTAATTAATAGCCAAAGCGCTCAAACTAGCCTACAAAAGCGCTATTGCGGCACAATAGCGCTAATTCATGGAGCAAAAGCGCTAAAAACCTAGTTCCAGCGCTCTTGCTCCGACTTGACTTGGACTCAGCTAAAAACATATTAAAAATGCATGAAACGAAAGTTTTCGAATTTGCGTACCGCTGGTCCATAGTCGGCTGGACGCTGGAATCGTCGCACTCGCTCAAATCAGTGCTTGGTGATCGGAAACGGCATCGTTGCTCCTCCTTGCTCCTCCCAATGTCACTGTCAGAGCTCTCGTTTTCAACTGGTCGCGGTCACAAATGATCCTATTTTCACCCCTTTCACCCCATTTATACCCCCGGCTGTCACCGTAACTTCGCCCTGCTCATCGCCGTGGTCCCCGTGAACTTCCCGAGCCTCCCATTTCTCCCAGTTTCCCCCGATTTCTTCTATTTTTCACCACTATCCCTAACTTCTTCTCTTCTATCACCCTGCCAATTTTCATTCTTTTTCAAGAGATCGCCCGATTTTTCGCAATTTTTCGGCCCATCTCTCGAGGGGGCATACCACCCCTTAAATTTACATTTTATGGGGCATTTCTTCACACCAGTTTTTCTTTGAAACGATGCGATAAACCGCACCGTCCCAAAGAGGGGCAAATGTAGTCACATAAATCTGTCCATTTTAATTAAATGAATATTTCGTATTTATTTGATTAAAAATCCACTAGCCATCAATTAATTAAATTAATATTTAATTAATTCATCCCCAAACATTCTTCTATTAATTACATAAATTACTCAATTTATTTTAATTAAATCATTAAACCAAATACAAATCAATTAAATAAATAAAATCAATTTATTTAATTAAATCCCCCTATTCCTCTTTTAAATAAATTAAATAAAACATTTATTTAAATCATTATCCCCCCCCCACTTGCATTTTCCTACAAATGCAACTTGCACACATTTTGAAATAAATGAATTTTTATTTTAAATAAAATCTTATTTTCCCTCACCCACCAAATCCACTTGCAAAATCTAATCCCCTTCTAGATTCTTCTAACCCCTTCCTAATTAGCCTAATCCATCCCCTAAATATTGTCACATTCATAAGCAAAATGGAGTCACTTCTCAAATGGCCCAAAGTCTTGGATAACCATTGAAGGTTTTCAACCTTCAACCACCAAAAACTCCAAAGTCTTTGAAAACCATTAAAGGCTTCCAACTTTCAACCACTTAATCCACAAAGTCTCCAATAACCATTAATGGTTAACCCAAACCCTCCCACATGGTTAAAACATTTGTTTTGACTCAACCTCTACTCAACCCAAGGGTCTCATCAGGTCATTAATGCTTTGACCATGATTATCTCTTAATCATTTGCACAAAGGTTTATCCTTGGATTAACTCCTAATTCAGTGGGTAAACCTAACTTAGACTTGACCCTTAGCCTTTAGATAACCATGAGGTCTTCTCAAGCCTTTAATGCCTCCAACCTCTTCTTTCAACCCAACCCTATGTTGACATTTGTCACCATTTCATTGGTGCAAATTGTGCACATGGATCCCCAACTTTCAAGCTTGACCCTTGATTAAACCTTTCAATCCTGGCCATCCATTGCTCCATTTTTCCTATAAATAGAGCCCATTTCTTCATAATCCAAATCCTGAAAACTTGTAAGCATTTAGACTATAGCCATTTTAGAGAGCATTTAGCATAGCATAACTAAATCTTGTCTTTTTGGTAAAATCAATCATTTTAGCATTTAAAAATAGCTTTTCATTTCATGTTTTGGAGCTATACTACAATCTCAATCCTCCATAAGCATCCATAGTGCAAAAAGCTGCTGAGAGCTACACTATTTTGGAACTTGGAGAGGAGAGGAACAAGGGAGAAAGGAGCTAATCTCATGCTAAGAGACAGTTGGAGATGTCTCATTGTCTTACTTCTTTAGTTAGATTCATTAGCATGTGTTTTTAGTGTCTCCTTTGGAATGCCTTCATGTTTTAATTTTTTATTGATTAACTCTAACATCTTGTGTGTTTTGTGTTGTTTGATCTTAGACAAACCTTGTGCCATTTAGGAGGGCATCAATTTGCATACCTAATTTGATTTATTCCTAACAACTTCATCGACTTCATTCAATTTATTCATGAATACTCATTTAGTACCAATAACATTCTTATCCTTAGGTCTAAGAACAAGCTCCCATGTGTTATTATTTTCAATTTGATCTAACTCTTTTTCCATAGCTCTCATCCAATTTTCATATTTTCAAGCCTCAACAACATCTTTAGTTTCAACTTAAGAAATCAAACATGCCTCTTCAATAGCCAACCTTCTTCTAGTCACCACACCTTTACTTTTATCACCAATAATTTGATTTTTAGAATGATTCAATCTTACATACCTCAGAGTCTTCTGATTGTTTTGATTTTCAGGTTCCTGCACCTCTCCATTGGCAACAACAACATCTAGATTAAATGTCTCTACCGAATTATTCTGCTTTGATTCTTCAATCTAAATAGGATTTAGAACAATGTGTTGACCATCATCATATCCGCAAGCTCTAATCTCTCTCATCCACCTTCACATTTGCACTTTCCACTATCTTTCTTAGTCTCTTATTGTAGCACCAGTAGGCTTTTCTCTTTGTTCAATATCCTAAGAAAATTCCTTCATCACTTCTTGCATCAAACTTTTCTATGTCATCATCTCTCTTGATATAAGATTTTCTACCAAATACTCTGAAATATCTCATAGTAGGAATATGACCAAACCATAGCTCATAAGGAATCTTACTGGAATCACCTTTAATATGAACTCAGTTGAATGTGTAAACATTAGTGCTAATAGCTTCTCTCTAATAGATCTTTGGAACATTCCCTTCAATCAACATAGTCCTTGCAACATCCAAAATAGTCTTGCTATTTCTTTCAACAACTTCATTCTATTGAGGGGTTCTAGGAGCAGATAATTGTCTTCTAATCCCATGCTTCTCACAGAATGAATCAAACTCACTAGAACAAAATTCTCCACCTCTATTAGATCTCAGACATTTTACTTTCAATCCTGACTCAATCTCAACCTTTTCTTTGAATATCTTGAATTTGTCTAATGCTTCAGATTTCTGTTGGCAAGTGTACACTCAAATGAGACATTGTAGGTGATTGAAGGTATTGTCATTGATGGCAACCTTACAATCATGTGATACTAGTAGGAAAGCACAGGTACTGACACCAACGGACTCTACACCGGCATACAGATCACTGACACCAAAAAAAAAGAGAAGAAGATTACTGGCACCATGGCCGACAGGAATTTTGTGTAAATGTTTTTTGTAATTAATTGTAAAATCCTTTGTAAGCTGACATGGCAGATTGTAATATGACTTATATATGTATGAGATCATTGTAGATAATTTAGTGTGCTAAGTATGAAAAGAATATAGTACACCTAATGTGAGAACTATTAGGATAAGGGTTTATGTATATTGTAGAGCTTAAACCGGTACTGAATCTGGCATAGAAGATGTTGATCTAAAGCAGTACAAGACATTGGATTTGTATAATCCAATTTTGTAAGTCAGTGTGACTTCTTTTGTAACTGAGCAGTGAGCTCTAGGCACTTGGCCTTCCTACATGTGCAGGCCCCTATTGTAAGCAGTAATATTCCCTTATTGGCCAGTAAGCGAATATTGTGGGTCACAAATCCCACCGAGGTTTTTCCCACACCGGGTTTCCTCATTAAAATATTGTGTTATGGTGTGTCTCTTATGTTGTGGTTGCTATTCTTATTTACTGCATTATTTTTGGTTTACCGATACACAGTTTTAATATGCTTTTCATGTTATAATTCAAGAAAATTATCTAACCGATCAGATAGTGATTCACCCCCCCCTCTCAGTATCTTTGGGAATCCTAACACTTTCTCCTTAGAAATGACAACCCACATCATCCTGGAATAATCATCAATTAGCAACATAAAATATCTTTCACCCTGCACACTTCTAACATTTGTAGGTCCACATAGGTCAGTATGCACAAGATCTAGCAATCCATCAGATGTATACTAATTTCTCTTGAAATAAATTCTTGTTTGCTTACCCAATTGATATTCTTTACATATCGGATTAGCAGGCTTAATAGTCTTAGGCATATCTCTAACATCTTGAATAGAACTAATCTTAATCATTGAATCAAAATTAACATGACACATTCTCCTATGCCACAACCAACTTCCATCAATATGAGCAATCAAACAACTTTTCTCACCAACATTCAAATGAAAAATATTACCTTCAGTCTTAGTTCTAGATACAATCTCTATACCAGAGGCATTTAGGATTTTGCATTTACCACTCTTAAATTGCAAATCATAATCTTTTCCAACCATATATTCAACACTCAAAAGATTGTGCTTCAAACCTTCAACATATAAGACATAATCAGTATTATGCTTACCATCAAAAGAAATAGAACCTCTACCATGAATCACATAGGCTTTGTCATCTCCAAATCTTACTATTCCACCACAGTGATATGATGTGAATAGCCAGTATCAATTATCCATTCATCTCTTTCCTCAACTTTAGCAGCTAAAGTTTTCTCCTTAATAGTGTAGCTAGTGGAATCAATAGGTATCGATCCATCTTCCTTAGTGGCAAGAAACACAACGTCATCTCCTTATGATTCTTCATTTGTAACACATTCATCTACAACATAATATCAGTTCTTCTGATTCCTATGCTTCTGGTTAGACTTGTAAGGCTTATCATGCTTCTCATGCTTCTCATATCTATCATTCCTATCATACTCATCAAATTTATCAGACCTGTCATATTTAACCATTCTGTCTGGGCATCTAGAAGCAAAATGCCCCATCTTATTACAAGAGAAACATTTCAAAGGCCATTTTCCATCATACTTACTAGCTCCCTTAGGAAATCTTCGGGCAATCAATGCTTGAAGCTCATCTAGTTCTCTTTCTTGCTCTTACATTTATCTCCTTTCTCTTTCATATTTGGATATTCTACATTCTTCAAGATCATACTTCTACTTTCTGGATACATATGCTTTAAATATTGTCTCAAACTTTCCATGTAATTCACCAAATTTGCTCAGCTCAAAAGTAGCAATCTTTCCAACCAACATATCTCTTGTTACTATAGTCACACTTCAGATCTCATCAATAGCAACTACCTTATGTTTATAAGCAGGAGGCAAAGATCTCAACACCTTAGCAACAATTTCATCTTCTTCAAGGGTTCCATCGACACATTTGATACCTAGGACAAGATCATTCACCTTATCCATAAAGGTGTTTATGTTGTCATCTTCTCCCATCTTCAGCATCTCATTTTTTCCTTTCAAACTCTGCAACTTAACAACTTTCACTTGTTTATCTCCTTCATACAGGGTCTCAAGTTTCTCCCAGATCTCATGTGTGGTCTAAAGTCCCATTACATTTGTCATCTCTGAATCAATTAGGACACTCAACAATGCTTCCTTCACTTTAATGTTATGTTTAGCTTCTTTGATCTCATCAGTAGTAACCGGTCCATTCAAAGGAGCAGAATAGGCATTTTTTGTGATCTTCCAGTAATCTTCTCCAAGACATCTCAAGTGCACTTCCATCAAATCTCAGACTCTCCTTCTTAAAGATAACATCTCCAGTTCCAGTTGCCCTCTTGGATCTCCTCAAGTGGTTAAGCCTCTTTTGGAGGATCTAGCTTTGATACCAATTGTTAGCAGCAACAATGAAGGAAAACTGAGAGGGGGGTGAATCAATTTTCATTGGAACTACAAGCTTAACCACAAAAATAGATCTGATAAACTACAACAATAAAAAAGATAAGAAAATTGATAGCACAACACACAACACCAAGATTTTGACGTGGAAAGCCTAGTTAAGGGAGAAACCATGGTGGGAACCTACCCACAATAAGATGATACTCTGCAGTAGTATGTGAAAATATTATAATGGGGAAAGCGCATGCATTCAGGCACACTACCTAGACCTCACTACTCAAAAGATAATTAATCAGAAGGCTACAAGCCTCAAGAAAGCCTCATTGACTTACAACAAGATTCAAACTACAATTCAGAAGGAATGAACTAAAAGAATAACATCTCCAAATGCCTAATTACAGTTCCAGTTAAGCACAATTGTTTTCTATGCAACACCAAGCTCTCCCCAATCGCAACGCCGAAACATGAAACCTTGTTCCCACATACACCACTCTTTGATATTGCAGACACAACCTTGATACCTAAATTACATGACAATATCACCTATTTATACAATTCATCAACCTTGATACCTAAATTACATGACAATATCACCTATTTATAATATTACTCAATATTACAAAATTACATCACACGATACAAAATCAACCACCAAACCAATATAATGATATACATGGCATAACATGGACCTAATTCAAACTCCCAAACATATAACACCACCAAAAATATTGCTAAGATCAACCGCAACATGCTACACCACCAGGAAAAAAACATAATATGAAGAACATTACCAGTTCAACAAAATCACCAATAACTCACACAATGATCAATGCAGATCATAAAAACAAATAGGAGACAATTAGGAAACACCAGCAAGGACGTTAGAATCATCATTTGTCAACGTCTGAAACTCAAGAATACTAAACAACAATAACTGTCACGAAGAAAGATAACCTGCGAAGCACCAAATCATGAACCATATGAATGAAGATACACAAGAGCATCCCAAACAATATCCTAAAATATTAATAGATGATATGATCACACTAGAATATAATGGAGGAAATATTGAACTCTACAAATCACTGATCAGAAAAACAAACTGCAAAACTGGATCATATGATATGATCAATTAAGCTCCCAGATCACCAAAACCAATATAGAAGAATATAGTGATACTACAAATAATCCATACACCAAACCATAATCCCAATAAGCCAATCTGCAATCATCAGAGCAGGAATATATTGACATCAATGACAACAACATATCCTAGTAGTAGCAATGCCCAACAAAAATATTCCACCTTCTTCAACAATGGTGGACCAATATCCCCTTCTAACTTGGCTCAAGAATCTTTCAGTCACCAATCAATTAAAATGAGTAAAAGAAAAATCAATAAATGGAATAAAGAACACTTTCGAAGAAAAAAGTTTGATTGAAATAACAACTATTTAACTTGAGCAAGCTCATAATAAAATTTGGAATGAGAATTTAGTCTTTTGAATAAGATAGAATCGTTAAAGAAACTCAAATGAAATTTATCTTAGAGAAGAAAACTATTGGTGCATAAAAAATCTATAGTTATGGTCAAATGAGGGTGATAGGAATACAAAGCTATTACATGTCTTAGAAAAATCTAGAATTGATCAAAATATCATTTCAAGCATATACTACTCTCAAGTAACCCTTATATTTGACCTTAATGATATAAATAAAGAATTTCAAAAAAAAATCTTTCTACTTCACTTGTCAATCAAAGTCCTTTCAAGTTGTTGGATAACATCCTCCACTAGTCTCTAGTGAAAAGAACAAATTAATAATGGTAATATTTTATGTGGGGGAAACTAAATTAATAGTATTTTCCATGAATAATTATAAGTGGCCTAAACATGAAAGCTTGATTACCCTTTTCTTCCATAAATGCTAGGATTTTGTGGGGAGATATTTGGCTATCCTTTGAGGAGGCTTGAAATAAAAACAAAATTTTGAAGGAAATGAATATAGTTTTTTTTTTTTTTAATCTTTGATCCCTAAAAAAGACAATACCTCTTGTTTTGAAGGCTTTAGCGCTATGTACATGTTTCCTTGTTGTTCTACATGTTATTGTTGATTCTAACTTTGGTGGATGTTCTAGCATGTGCAATTTGTTGGAATCAACTTAGGAAGACATGTTGGAATCAACTTAGGAAGGCATGTTGCAATGTGTTTGGGTCCCCTTTATCTCTTGGAGTGGAATGTATCATGTAGTTTTGGTCTGGGTGGCTAACTTTTTGTAATTCATGCTTATGTTGTTTGTGGTCGACCTTCTTGAGGGTTTCAATGTATAACCTTGTATAAATGGATGTACATATATATGAATTGAGGTATGAAATATGTGTGTATTGTTGTGAATTGGATATGAATGTTTTGCAAGCAACAAAAGTGCAAATTTTAGTTTGTCATGAGCTTTGTGGAACATATCTTCAACTAAATAGTATGTTGAAACAATGAATGAAGTCAGTGATGTTTGCCATGATTTTTTTTGCTTGACATGGTGGTTTAAGGATAATTTCATGATCAAGAGATGTTTTTCATTACAATTCATTATTCCATGTACTTGTCGAAAGACAATGATTTCTTTCATAGTCTGTGTAGTCCCTTGTATCTTTCCCTAAGATTGTGTGTCTATGTATTGCAAGTCCTTTGTATCTTTCCCTAAGGTTGTGTGCCTTAGTCTTGCCAGTCCTATCATGTGTAGTGAGCTCCTTGGCCTTGATCCTAAAACATTTTGTAATGGTGGAAAATTAGGGTTGAGATTAAATTATGATAATAAAACCACTTAATTACCTAATTAACCATTACATTAAAGAGGAGAGGAATCTAATAGATGTAGCCTTGTAAGACCAAGATTTGATCAGATTCTAAGATCCTTGAATAGGGAATTTATCTTCCTCTAAATCAAATTGAATTCAATTGTTGAAGATTAGAGCAAAATAGGTGATTATGAGAGTATTATGGCAGAAACAGTGTTACAAATGTCGTACGAAGCCACCGACCTATAATTGGGAAAAAGAATATGTTTCAGATCTATTCCCAAATGTTCGGTCTAATTTTTTTAGACCAGGTAGTATCAATTCATCATGGTCCTCCAAATTTCTCATCGTTGAAAGCTGAACATGTTCTCCTTTGTGAATTTTGTTGATCCTCTCTAATGCGGGTTTGTAAATGTTTCCTACACACAAAAAGAAGGGTAAATTATTGGGAATAGGGGTTTGCCTAAATCAAACCTCATTTTAGGAATTACGCTTGAATGAAATAATGCAAATACTGAAATAAATATTGACTATATATACCTCATATCTTCAATTATTGATGGTGATGTTTTTCTCTTTGAATGTAAGCACAAATGTTGAATGAAATGCAATGAACATGATAAAACCCTCATCACACACACATGCTAGCATAATATTGATGCAATTTTGCTCCACAATGGTGGAACAATGAATATGCAACCTTGAAGATATCTGAAAATGGTTGATAATGCTTCATGGATGCATGAATAATAGGGATGGAGACTTAGATTGCTTAGGCTAGATAAAAATAGGTCAATAAAATGTCTTTATATACGTGCTTCTAGGTAAATTACCAATTATGCTGACCTCCAACAGTCATGTATAGCCACGGGGATGAATTCCCACTGGAAAAAATACAACAACTACCCTATTTCAAATTTTGGCCCCTTTGACAGGGACCATGGCATTTTAGGGTGCCATGGTCTATACTAGGATGTACCACGCCCTATTCCCACTGCAAAAGGGACCCAAATAAGGTGCTAGGGAGGTGGGTACCACTCTGTGGGACCCACAATAAGTTACACATGACATCAAAGTTGGGTAATTAGCACAAATCAAACCTAGAGATGGGATGAGGATATATCACACTAAAATGAAAGCATAAACATGAGGTGTAAATTGGATCTGTGACAATTTATAATACTTCATTTAGGTCCCACTTTAATGGGAGTATGAAACTATGTAAATATTCACACTAAAGTAGATGAAATGTGAAAGAGAGGAGCAATTAGGAGCGTGATCACAAGGAGATAAGACATCACTAATTTGGAGGAACTAAGCCCCCAATCTTAGGATCTTAACTCACACTAATGCATGCAAGGGAACACAAAACAAGACAAAGGCAAACAAAAAACAAACAAAGGAAAAAGGAAAAAGAAACACAACACAAAAGATTAGAAAAAACAAAACAAGACCTCAAATCAACTAGTTGAAGAGACCTCAATAATCAAAATGTCTCAACCTTTAATATCATTCTTGGAATTTCATCACAAGAACACAAGCAATCACTTAAAAAGAGTAAGAGCACACATCAAACCATTAGTTAATGTTCCAAAAAATTGAGAAGGGGGGTGAATCAGTTGGAAATTAAAATATATATTACTTTTCTACATAAATAGATCCGACAATTTAAACTTCAGATTACTTAACCATGAATAGTTAATAACATGAAAGAACACACACATGAAACACCAAATATGATATGGAAAACCCAAGAAGGTAAAATCTACAGAGAATGTTAGTTCTTATAATAAAAACACCTATTAGGGTGACACTGGTTAAAGTTATTTTTACAAGATGACTCACTGCAAGTGGGCTCACTACCTAGCTAAAACTACCATAAAATGAAAGAGGGCTCACTGCCTGGAGGAAGAAAGAAAGAATCCATCACAAAGACATAACTATCACTCTACTGCAGTGCCAAAAGAAACCTTAGGATCACTACCATTGGTATCAAACAACGTCAACAAACAACCACACTAATCAACCACTTCATAACACCAAAGATAGATCCTCCTTTTACAATCAACTTCATTCTACAAATCCTTATGTATATATTTTATTACAATCATTCTTTATATACACTAATTTTGAAGATAGATTTTTCAAGTTGACCAAGGAGATAATAGAACATTATTCAAAAAATAGGTCTTCACTAATCATTCATGGGGTGGAAAGGAATGAAAAGTGGACCACACCACAATGCAACAACACATTATCCAAATGCCACAATCACCGGACTGAGAAGATAGAGCATTTGGGGTTAACTGGACCAGGTAAGAACAAATCCAAAGCACAACAACATGTGCCAAATCAGAATAACAAAGATACATTCTTTAAAAGCATAAATCTAGAAACGCAACAAGAGAATTGAAGATGCAGAGAAATACACAACTCTGCAAACTCTATCAGACAAACATCATCAACATAACATAGACTTCCAAAGGACACTTTTCAGACCACCAAAACATGAGAGAATAATCTCAAGATGGTATCCAACAACATGGCAACATATCATGAATATATCTACAATAAGTCAAAACATAAGGAGAAAGCCAAACACTAAGACATAATTAGTATATTGACATGAATGACAACTATACTGAAACATCAATTAACTTCACATTTTCAACAATCTCCCCCATCTTTATTGATGGAATCATTCATCAATGACAAACAATTTCTCCAATAGCATGTTCAACAAAAATTCTCGAAAACAGTTCTCCCCCTTAGGAAGAAAAACTATATACTTCCAAACTTCTCAAACTTCTCAACCTTCTCCCCCTTTGTCATCAAGGACAAAGGTAAATAGAATCATATCTCAGAAACCACACTGCTCCCCCTAAGAGGAAGCCCCAAATATTAGCACAAACATAAATATGCATGAGTTATCCTCAACTAATGCACTGTCAAATGCACTTGGTTCAAACTAGGAAGGGGAATAACCCCTAACAAATGTTGGAGATACTTAAAAGTATCTTTACACAATGATTTATAAAGATATCTGCAACTTTCTTTGTGGTAGGTACATATTCAAGTTTCACTTGATTTTCCAATAATTTTTCTCTTAAGAAATGACACCAAATAGAAATATGCTTTGTTCTAGAATGCAAAAATGGGTTCTCAGAGATATTGATTGCACTTGTATTATCACACATTATTGAGATAGGTTCATCGAACAATATGCCAATATTATTCAATGTTTGTTTCATCCAAAGTACCTGAGTGCAACATGAAGCAACTGTAATGTATTCAACTTTTGCGGTCAATAAAGATACAAAATCTTGCATCTTACTTAGTCATGCTACTAACTGGGAGCCAAGGAAAAATGGTCCACCGCTTGTACTTTTCTTGTCATCGACACTTCCTACACAATCTACATCAATATAAGCTTTTAGAGTAAAGCTTGATCCTTTGGGATACCATAGTCCAAAATATTTTGTTCCTTTCAAGTATTTGAATATCCTCTTTACTGCAATAACATGTGACTCTTTTGATTCCTACTGAAATCTAGCTGCAAGACAAACAACATATACATGATATTTGGTCTTGTAGTAGTCAAATATAATAATCATCCAATCATTGATCTATACTTTGTTGGCATTTTGCATAGAGATTGCATTAACGATATGTTGTCATTGATGTCAATTAAACTAGTAATGGTATTCATGTTATTGTTGATATTGTTGTTTTTGATATTGGCTAGTAACTGGTAAGAAAAGCTTTGTGGAAGATATTGTAAACCAGTATGTAAAGTTTGTAAGTTGAACCGGTAAACCGGTATAAAGGGTTAAACCTTTCTATGCAATGTAACTAGTAAACCATATCAGCTGTTAAACCCTAACCGATCAAGTTTGTTGGCTTATTATCTGATAAGCGGTAATGATGGAGACACGTGTGATCATTGTATGAGGATACGTTCAAATTGTTTTGGTGCATTTTTTTTTGTCTGTAGAAGGAGCAAAAAGGATTTCATCTAATGCACAACGCGTGATGAGTTACAAAGTCTGATGAAGCGATGATCATGGAGCGGTTGGAATTTTCTTGAAGAATGTGAAGAGATTGTCATGATTTCTAATGGTCAAGATTGTGCCGACTTGTTTGTAATCTCGATGATGAGAATTAGGTTTTTGTTGTGTTATCGACCCAATTGATTTGTATTTAAGGTCAATGAAGTTGTTTGTAAAGGTTGTTGGCAAGATTGATAGAAACCTGTTGAGTGTGTAGTTGCCTAACCAGTGAATGAATCTGAACTTTGAGTGAAGGCAGATTGAAGCTTAGAAGGTTTCGATCAAGAAAATGTAGTGCTACTCAGATAGATCAAGAAAACCTGTTGTTTTCTAACAATTACAACAATAGTGAAATCCCTTAACCGGGTAAGCTCTAACAAGCTTGGTTACTCATCAAATCCTCTAACAAGGTGGTCCATTAGCTTGGATTCTTAGATCCTCTAGTGAGGTTACTCCTAACAGGGTATTGTGCTTTTCATCAAGGCATATTTGTAAATATCTTAATTGGGTTATTCCTAACTAGAATTAGTTCTTAACATGACATTGTAAATCTTTAACAGGCTTGGCTCCTAACAGGGCAAACTTCAGAAGAGTTCAAATAGCTATCCTTGTGAGTCTCATCTCAGCGTGGTTTTTACCTATTTGGGTTTTCCACGTATACATATTTGTGTCAAGTGGTGAATGCTTTTGTGGTTATGATATTATTTGCTGATTTGGTTAACTTTTGATAAGGCATGATAAGTAGAAGCATTGAAAGATGAATATGTTGAGTTATGATTAAGCATTGTTGATGTTTACAAGATTGAAGTTGTGAACTGTTAAGTTGTCATAACAGTTAAACTAGTTGATGTCAAGTATTCTTATGAATATTGACCTTGACTGAGATATGTTTACTTTGTGTGATTGAGTTTGAAATTGGGAACTTTGTATCAGTTTTTCAATATACTGATTCATCCCCCCCCCCTCTCAGGTATTCTACTGGATACTTATTTTTTCATCATACCATCAATTGGTATCAGAGCATCTTAGGTCCTCTTAATCTAAAAAGCCTAACAACTTGAGGAAAAGATCTTGTAGATCATGATGAAGAAAGAAGGTCCCAAGTTCAACAAAGATAACTATAGAATATGGAGTGATAGAATGAAGATTTACATTAAGAGTCTTGGTAGTCAGTATTGGGATCATATAGGAACTAAGTATATTACACCTACTGGAATCTTGACGGATGATCAGAAGAAAGAACAACAAGAAAATCACCAAGAATTAGAGGCCATTATCAGTTCTCTATCTGATGTTGAATATGTAGATGTTCATGGTCTTTAAACTGCACATGAAGTGTGGAAAAAACTTGAAGAGATTGATAGCGGTGATGAACATGTTAAGATTGCCAAAGAGGAGAGTTTAAGAGGAAATTCTGATGACATGAGAATGTTTGAAGGTGAGAATATCCAATAGTATGGTCAAAGGATTGAAGAGATAGTTGGTGAGATAAAGAGTGCGGGAGGGAAAGTGGAAGATGCCACAATAATCAACAAGGTACTGAGAACCCTGCTACCAGTCTATGCTATCTGAGTTGCAGCTATTCAAGAGCTCAAATCCATTGACAAGACAAAGGTAACTCTTGACTCTATTATTGGAAAACTTACTGCTTTTGAACTAAATGGCTATGATGGTAGTGTACAGAAATTAGAATCTGCATTCAGAGCTTCTGTCTCTAACTCATTTGTGAGAAGAAGTAGAGATACCGGCCATAACTATGAATCTAGATCTAGCAGAGATGCTAAAGATGAAGACAACTTAGTGGAACTTGAAGCATTGTTGGTAAAATGACTCCCTAGAGGCACTGGTAAATATAGAGGTAAGCTACCTTTAAATTTTTTTCCATGCAACAAGATTGGTCATATAGTAGCTAATTGCCCTAATGGTAAAAATGAATACAAGAGAGACAAATATAAAAAGTATAAGGGTAAAGGAAAGAGAAATTGTCTTGTAGCTATTGACAGTGGTATTACTGATGAAGAATCTGATGATGATGCTAGTGAAGATATTGTGTTCGTAGCTATTAAGGAGGAAATATCAGATCAGAAGGCACTAGTATCCAAAATGGATAACTCTTATGATTGGATCATTGATAGTGGTTGTTCACATCATATGACCGGTGATCGGAGAAAATTTATTTCCTTGAAGGAATTTGATGGCGGTGCTGATAGATTTGGCAATGACTCACCCTATATGGTTAAAGGTAAGGGAATTATTTCTCTTAATGGGAAGAGAAGTGCTAATGATGTCTAATGGGTTGAAGGCCTAAAGCACAATCTTTTAAGTGTGGCATGCCTTAATGACAGAGGGTACCTAGTGGAGTTTAGAAATGGAATGTGCAAAATCTTTGACAACAAAGGTGAATTGATTGCAACCGGGAAACAGACCAGAGGTAATATATTTCATCTCAATCTTAAAGTTAGAAACTATTTGGTTGAAAAAATATATGATAGCTGGCTTTGGCATAGGATATTTTGTCATATAAATTTTAACAATATTGTTAAAGTAAGCAAGTCTAAGACAGTAAGAGGTCTGCCATAGCTAGACAAACCGATTAATGCTCTTTGTAAAGAATGTCAGCTAGGAAAGATGAATTCTTCAACTTTTAAGAGCAAGTCCTTCTCAGCAGAGAAGTTGTTAGATTTGGTTCATACATATCTATGTGGACCAATAAGAACAAGAAGCATTCAAGGTGACAGATACTTCATGATCTTCACTGATGATTGTTCAAGGATGATGTGGGTCACATTCTTAAAGGATAAGAATAAAGCTTTTGGTAAATTCAAGGCATTTAGAGCCTTAGCTAAGAAAGAGAGTGGCAAAAAGATAAAATGTCTAAGAACAAATCAAGGCAGTGAATTCACTTCTATGGAGTTCACTAAGTATTGTGATGATAATGGTATCAAGTGGCATCTTTCTATACCAAGGACACCACAACAAAATGGTATAGTAGAGAGAAACATCTGGTCAGTGGTTGAAGCTGCTAGGACTATGTTGATACAATTAGGTGTAGCAAAACTATTTTGGAAAGAAGCTATAAGTACAGTTGTCTACACAATGAACCAAGTTTTGGTGAAAAGAGTAAGGACAAGACCCCATATGAATATTGGTATGGGAGATCACCTGATGTTATCTATTTTAAGATATTTGGAAGCAAATGTTTTATTAAAAGAGGTGATTGCATAAGCAAGTTTGAAGCTAAGAGTGATGAGGGCATATTTCTTGGCTATTCCACCAAGAGTAAGGCCTATAAATTCTTCAACAACCAGACATAGAAAATTGTTGAGAATGATGATGTTTGTGTAGATGAATGTCCTAAAGTTTCAGAAGGAACCGGTTCTGAGAAGAAGGATGAAGATCCTTGCATTTTGCTTTTGGAACCTAAAACTGTTAAATCTAAAACCGGTAAAGCAAATCCCAATGTACTTGTTCAGCCAGAACAAATAAACTCAGAGGAAGATGATAATGAGGAAGTTGAACCTGAAGAGAATGATCATGTTATTCCTAGGTATGTGAGACAGAATCACAATCCTGAACAGATAATTGGAGATAAGGATGTCGGTGTACTAACTAGAAGGAGAATAATAGAGAACTCTTGCATGATCTCCACCTTTGAACCTAGAAGTGCTAAGGAGGCATTTGGTGATGATCATTGGGTGAGAGCTATGGAGGAGGAGTTGGATCAAATTGATAAAAACAACACTTGGACCCTGGTACCCCGACCAGTAAACAAGAATGTTATAGGTACTAAATGGGCGTTCAGAAACAAGTTAAATGAAGATGGTGTTGTAATTCACAACAAGGTAAGATTAGTATGGAAAGGTTATGCACAAGAAGAAGGAGAGGATTATGGAGAAACTTTTGCACCAGTAGCAAGACCAGAAGGTGTCATAACTTTTCTTTCATTTGTAGCTCATAAGAAGTTCAAGGTATACCAGATGGATGTCAAGTTTGCATTTTTGAATGGGATGCTGGAAGAAGAGGTTTATATAGAGCAGCCAGATGGTTATGCATAGACAGAAAAGGAAGACATGGTATGTAAATTACATAAATCTTTGTATGGATTAAAGCAGGTACCCAAAGCGTGGTATGAATGACATCATACTCATCTGATGAAGGTAAGCTTTGCTAGAACCAATGATGACAACAACATTTAACCCAAATCTGAAGGAGATGAAACACTGGTCAGTGAAGTATTTGTTGATGACATTATATTTGGAGGTAATGATGTCATGAGTAATTGTTTTGCAGATGAAATGAAGAATAAATTTGAGATGTCATTAGGAGGGGAAATAAAAAATTTCATAGGCTTATAGATACAATAGATGAAGAATGGTATTTTTATTACTCAATCCAAGTATGTGAAAGAGGTTTTGAAGACTTTCTGTATGAGTGACTGTAAACCAGTTGGAACCCCAATGGTTACAGGTCATAAATTGTCCAAGGAAGATGCATCTAAGTATGTAGATGAAAAAGAATATAGGTCAATGATTGGCAAATTACACTATGTTGTTCACAGTCGATCGGATATTTCCCATGCAGTTGGTATTGCTGCTAGATTTTAAAAGAATCCAAAGGAGGCACATCTGATGGCAACCAAAATAATTTTTAGATATCTGAAAGGTATTGTTGACTATGGGTTATGGTATCCATATGGTGGAAATTTTGATTTGAAAGCATACACAGATATTGATTGGGCAGGAAATATTGATGACCAGAAGAGTACTACTAGTGGAGCATTCTTCCTAGGAGGAAGGCTAGTTTCATGGAGTAGAAAAAAGCAGAGTTGTACTTCACAATCTATTGCTGAAGCTGAGTATGTAGCAGATTATATGAATTGCACACAAGCTATGTGGATGAGGCACATATTGGAAGGTTTGAAGATGGAAATCTTAGAACCAATAAAGATTTTGTGTGATAATACAAGTGAAATAAACATTTCTAAGAATCATGTTTTGCATGCAAGGAATAAGCACATTGAATTGAAATATAACTTCTTGAGGGAAAAAGTTCAAAGTAAAGATGTTATCTTGGAGCATGTTTCTACGAAGGAGCAGCTTGCAAATATCTTTACCAAACCTTTGCCTAAGACCACTTTCGAGTATCTTAGAAGTCAATTGGGGGTAGTCCCTCTTCATGAAGTTAGTTGAGCATGATGTTGATTGCATCAGTCCCTGAACCACTTGCATAATTTTACATGGATTGATGAAGAAGTGGGTGTATTCCACAGGGAGAGCATCAAGTTACAGAATGATGTTGATGGACAGTGAGAGAAGAATTATATTTTCTTTTTACTTTCACTTTGGAATTGCTATCAAAAGGGGAGAAGAATTATGTGTCTGATTAGGTGAACCAACGGCATGTTGAAGACAAACAACAACAAGGTGAATACTTGGTAATGTAAACCAGGACTCCTATTCACCAATCTCTGTAGCAATCAGAGGCGTTGATATTTGTATTGCCATCAATGCCAAAGGGGGATATTGTTGGCATTTTGCATAGAGATTGCATTAATGATATGTTATTATTGATGTCAATTGAACCGGTAATGTTATTCATATTATTGTTGATATTGTTGTTTTTGATATTGGCTAGTAACCGATAAGAAAAGCTTTGTGGAAGATGTTGTAAACCGGTATGTAAAGTTTGTAAGTTGAACTGGTAAATCGGTGTAAAGGGTTAAACCTTTCTATGCAATGTAACTGGTAAACCCTATCAGCTGTTAAACCCTAACCAATCAAGTTTGTTGGTTTATTATCTGATAAGCGGTAATGATGGAGACATGTGTGATCATTGTATGAGGATAGGTTCAAATTATTTTGGTGCGTTTGTTTTTGTCTAGGGAAGGAGCAAAGTGGATTGCATCTAATGTACAACGCGTGATGAGTTACAAAGTCTAATGAAGCGGTGATCATGGAGTGGTTGGAATTTTCTGGAAGAATGTGAAGAGATTGTCATGATTTCTAACGATCAAGATTGTACCGACTTGTTTGTAATCTCGATGATGACAATTAGGTTTTTGTTGTGTTACCAACCTAATTGATTTGTATTTAAGGTTGATGAAGTTGTTTGTAAAGGTTGTTGGCAATATTGATAGAAACCTGTTGAGTGTGTAGTTGCCTAACCAGTGAATGGATCTACACTTTGAGTGAAGGTAGATTGAAGCTTAGAAGGTTTCGATCAAGAAAATTTAGTGCTACTCACACAGATCAAGAAAACCTATTGTTTTCTAACAATTACAACAGTAGTGAAATCCCTTAACCGGGTAAGCTCTAACAAGCTTGGTTACTTATTAAATCTTTTAAAAAGGTGGTCCATTAGCTTGAATTCTTAAATCCTCTAGCGAGGTTACTCCTAATAGGGTATTGTGCTTTTCATCAAGGCATATTTGTAAATCCCTTAACTAGGTGATTCCTAATCAGAATTAGTTCTTAACAGGACTTATTGTAAAGCTTTAACAAGCTTGGCTCCTAACAGGGAAAACTTCAGAAGAGTTAAGATAGCTATCCTTGTGAGTCTCATCTCACCATGGTTTTTACCTATTTGGGTTTTCCACATATAAACATTTGTGTCAAGTGGTGAATGCTTTTGTGGTTATGTTCTTATTTGTTGATTTGGTTAACTTCTGATAAGGCATGATAAGTAATAGCATTGAAAGATGAATATGTTGAATTATGATTAAGAATTGTTGATGTTTACAAGATTGAATTTGTTTACTGTTAAGTTGTCATAATAGTTAAACCGGTTGATGTCAAGTATTCTTATGAATATTGATCTTGATTGAGATATGTTTACTTTGTGTGATTGAGTTTGAGATGGGAACTTTGTATCAATTTTTCAATATACTGATTCATCCCCCCCCTCTCAGTATTCTACCAGATACTAATTCTTTCATCATACCATCATACTTGCTTGCATTAGTCTTAGGAGATTTATCATTATTATCCAAGCATCTGGTAGTCATGGGAGTACATATCAGTTTGAAATATTCCAATCCAAACTTTTTCAACAATTATTTAACATATTTGTATTGAGAAATGAAAACTCCTTTACCATTTTGACTTACTTGCAATCCAAGAAACAAATTCAACTCACCAATCATAGACATTTCAAACTCTTGCATTTCACTAGCAAATTCCTTGCACATATCATCATTGCCACCAAATATTATGTCATCCACATATAAAACAACATTTAAGATCTTACTTGATTCAACTTTGAAGTAGAGATTGTTGTCAGTAGACCTATTTTAAAAACCTTGATTCAATAGATACTTATCTAACCTTCCACACCAATATCTACGTGCATGCTTCAATCCATACAGTGTCTTCCTCAATCTTTAAATAACATCTGGATCATCTAATAGCTTGAATCCTTTTGGTTGTTCAATGTAGACTTCTTCTTTCAATTCTCTGTTCAAAAATGCTAACTTCACATCCATTTGATAGACTTTGAAATACTTATATGCTACAAAATCCAAAAACATCCCAATAGCCTTCATTATAAAAATGGGAGCATAAGTTTCTTCAAAACCAATTCCTTTAACATATGTGTAAACTTTGCATATCAATCTTGCTTTGTTTCTTACAAACCAAACCACCTTCATCTAGTTTATTTTGGAACACCCACTTTGTTCCAATAACATTCTTATATATTGGTCTAGGTACCAATTCCCAAGTCTGATTTTTCTAAATTTGATCCAACTCTTCCTTCATTTCTTTCATTCAATTATGATCTTTGCAAGCTTATTCAACTATCTTTGGTTCATTCTGAGAAGGTAAACACAAAAAAATTTCTCTTTAGCAACTTTTCTTCTTTTAATGACTCCTCTATTTTTATCTCCTATGATTTGATTCTTAAAATAATTCTTTTTGCTTGTCTTCATCTATGTTCTTCTCTTCTCCTTCATTTGATTCATACCCTACTTGAATAACAACTTAGTTTGAAATATTCTCATCAACCTTCACATTTGCACTTTCAACAATTTTATTCAACCTCTTGCTATAACATCTATAATATTTTATTTTTGTAGAATAACCAAGAAATATGCCTTCATTTTCTTTGCTATCAAACTTTCCAAGATTTCCTTCTCTCCGAATATAACATGTACTTCCAAATTTTTTGAAATACTTTACAAATGGGATCCTTCCATACCATAACTCATATGATATCTTGCCAAACTTCTTTTTAAATATAACTCTATTAAGGGTATATACAATAGTGTGTATAGCTTCTCTCCAGTAAACTTTTGGTAGATTTTCTTTCTTGGTCATAGTTCTTTATGCCTCTGGAATAGTCATGTTCATCCTTTTAACTGCGTCATTCTGTTGAGGTGCCCTAGGAGCTGATAACTGCCTTCTCATTCCATATTTCTCACAGAAAGTATCAAGTTTATCAGAATAAATTCTCCTCCTCTATCAGATCTTAGACACTTAATTCTTCTATCAACTTCATTCTCAACTCTAGCTTTAAACATCTTGAATTTCTTTAATTCTTTTGACTTTTCTCTTAGAAATGTAACCTGTCATTCTAGAATGATCATCAATTAAGATCATGAAATACCTCTCACCTTGCAAACTCATCATTTTGGTCAGACCACATAGGTTTGTGTGTATCAGATCCAACAATCTAGTAGAAAATTGTTCCTTTCCTATAAATATTCCTTTTGTCTGCTTTTCCACTTGACAATCTTTGCAAATAATGTTATCCAATTTAGTCAAGCTTGGTAAATCTTTCACAAATTTTATCATACTGGTCTTCACCTAATTTTCAAAATTGATATGACACATCCTTTGGAGCCAGAGCCAACTCTCATTGATCTGTGATAATAAACAATCTCTTGTAGTAGCTTCCAATTGATATATGTTTCCACCTGTCTTTTTCCCCGCAACAATAACAACTCTGGATCTCACAACCTCCATCTTGAAAGACAACATTGTAACCATTTTTGCACATCTGTCCAACACTCAAGAGATTATGATGCAATCCTTTTACACAGTAAACATTGTCAATGTTATGCTTTCCATCAAAGGTAATAGAACCAATTCCAACAATTTGAGCAGTCTGATAAACTCCAAATCTAATAGAACCACCATCATATTTCTCAAGCTTTACAAACTTACTTTTGTCACTAGTCATATGATTTGAACATCCACTATTAATCAGTCATTCATTTCTATCTATCCTATGATGAAATACTAAAGCAACAGTCTCAACAATCTTAAAGTTATTAGATTTAGGTCCATATTTCTCTACCATGAATAAACAATCACCATCCTCATAATCTGACTCATCATCTAAAATACCAGCATCATCTATAACATAGTAGGTTTTCTTATTGAATTTTCCTATTTCATCCTTAAACTTTTGTTTTGATCCTCTTTCCAGACATATAAATGCATAATGATAAATATTTCCAAATTTAAAACATTTAAGGGGTAACATACCTTTATACTTGTTAGTTCCTCTCTTCAGTTTACTCACAAAGTTTGCTTCCATCTCATCCAGGTTCTCATCATCTAAATCTTCATCTACAACTTTTAATGCTTTAAAGGTTGTTTCTAATTTTCATTTGTCTCTGCCAAACTTTCTCATCTCAAATGCAATCAAGGTGCCAAACAACTATTTTGTAGTGAATTTTGTTGGATCATAGGTCTCCTCAATAGTTGAAATCTTATCATTATAACTATTTGGTAAAGTTCTCATGATATTCTGTATCACATCTTTATCATCCAAGACACCACCAAGATCTATAATCTCATTTACAACACTGTCAACCTTCTAAATAATAGCTTGCAACTCCTTCACCTTTTTCCATTCTAAAATTCTCATGTGCCCTTAGTAGTTTGCATCTTAGATAATTTGACTCTTTCATTTCCTTCATAAATACTTTTCAATCTTTCCCAAACTTCACAAGCAATGTGTAAAGCAATAACCTTCATCGATTTAGTTTTAGATAAAGTACTAAAGATAGCATACCTTTCTCGTTCATTTTCTTCAAAACCTTCAATCTTATTTGGTGTGGTAGGTCCATTTGCCAATGCTAAATACTTGGTCTCCACAACCTTCTAGGTCTTGTAACTTAGAGAAATCAAATATCCTCGCATCTTTACTTTTTAGAAACTATAGTCACATCCTTCAAAGGTAGGGATAGTTAATTTATGTGTCATCGGATCTCCTTGAGCAATTAGTCTCCCTTTCTAGGAACCAAAGCTCCGATACCAATTGTTGAATATTCCAGATAGTTTTGAGAGGGGGTGAATCAGTTGTAAATTAAAACATATATTACTTTTCTACAGAAATAGATCTCACAATTTAAACTTCAGATTACTTAACCATGAACAAACAATAACATGAAAGAACACACACATGAAACACCAGATATGACGTGGAAAACCCAAGAAGGGAAAAACCACGAAGGATGTTAGTTCTTAGAATAAAAACACTTGTCAGGGTGACACCAATTAAAGTTATTTTTACAAGATGGTTCACTGCTAAAAATTCTCACTATAGGTAGGCTCATTGTAAGGAGGGCTCACTGCCCAAAGGAAGAAAGAAAGAATCCACCACAAAGGAATATTTGTCACTCTGTTGCAATGCTGAAAGAAACCTTAGACTCACTGCCACCAATACCAAACAACATCAACAAACAACCACGTTGATCAACCACTTCACATCACTAAAGATAGATCTTCCTTTTACAATCAACTTCCTTATACAAATCCTTATATATATATTTTATTACAACCATTCTTTATATATATTGATCTCCAAAATAGATTTTTCAAGTTGGCCAAGGAGATAATAGAACATAATTCAAAAATAGGTCTTCACTAAGCATTCTTGTGGTGGAAATGAATGAAAAGTGGACCACACCATAATGCAACAACATGCTATCCAAATGCTGCAATCATTAGACCAATAAGATAGAGCATCCAATGTTAACCAAACTAGGTAATAACAATTCCGGAGCACAACAACACATGTTAAATTAGAATAACAAAGATACATGCTTTAAAAGCATAAATCCAAAAATGCAACAAGAGAACTGAAGATGTGGAGCTCTACAAACTCTAGCAGACAAACATCATCAACACAACATAGACTTCCAGAGAACAATTTATGGACCACCAAAACATGAGAGAAGAATATCAAGATAGTATCCAACAGTGTGCCAACATATCATGAATATATCTGCAATAAGTCAAAACATCTAGAGCAAAAACCAAACACTAAGACATAATCAATACATTAACATCAAGGACAACCATACCGAAACGCGAATTAACTTCACATTTGCAACAACCATGAACCACAAATAGAAAAGCTATGAGTTCATGGAGAGAAGAAAGGAGGAAGCATGGATATCACGGGCTAGATATGTTTTTCTAGGTGATCTATGTTGGGGTGGAGAGTCGAAATAGTCTAGCTATGTTTTGCTAGTTCCACTCATTCTACTATGTATGCAACTATCTGGTTTCAGGTGTTAATCATCTCATATAAGAGTTTTTTTTCTTTGGTTTCAAACATGCAACAACTTGTATAAGACATAACATGAAAATGCAAATGTGTGTCTAGTTTCGAGAACATCTCCTGTAAAATTTTATATTCTCTAGTTTTGAGTATGCGTAACCCCATGTAAGACAAATATATGTTTTCTTTTGAGGACGTCTCATGTAAGAGTTTGTTTTCTCTAGTTTCATGAATGTGCACCCCATATAAGACATAAATGAATGTTGTGTCTGGTTTTGAGCATGAAGCATCTCATATAAGAGTTTTTTTTCTATGTTTTTGAGAATGAACACCCTATTTAAGACATGCAATATAGTACAAAGAGGGAAATATGTATGCCCCCCCTCTCCCCCATCCCCCTTCCCTTAATATACATAGGCCTATTTTGATGTCTTAAGGAAGCTAGAAACAAGGATACCCACCTTCAACACCAAGGAGATATCCTTTTAGGAAAGAATTTTCTTAAAACAAAGCTAAAGAGGTAATACTCTTGTAAGCAATGTCACAACCCCCTCACTTAGAATATTCAAAAAATCTATTTGATTAATATTTTGGTTAGGTTGGAATCGATCAATTATTTATTTTTAATAAATAAAAAATTAACTAAGAAATCAAACAAATTCAAATAATAAATGTATTAAATTAACTAATAAAGTTGATTAAATATAATAGCGGACTGATATATATAAAATTAATTTTACTAAGAAACCAAAAAAAAAATGTATATATTCTTTAGATTATAATAATAAATAGATGCAAGTAATCAAATACTTATTTAATATTTATTTTAATGCATATATTTCTTACTAAGCACACAGTGTAGCAAAAAGGGGAAGGCCAAGACACTTGGCACAATTGAAAAGGAAAGTTATTATAAGCATATTCTATGAAAAATGGAAGCTACAATATTTATTTATTTTTGAAGGAATAAATACTAGTATTACTACATTCTAAAAAAGATACGTAAAATAATACCGAGAGATGTCACATAATTGTCTTGCGTGTTTATTAGTTGTCAAGAAGGACATGAAGTTGAATAATGTTGCACTCTTTCACTCTCATTAAAGATGTAAAAATTTTATATACTTAGAGACAAGTGGAAATGATTCTATTTTATTCAGAGTAATAAAATAATACTTATAGAGAAACTGAAACATGCATGCATTTACCAGTCATCTACATGTCAAATTTATTCAAAATCCATTTTTTGTTTATGGATATTTGTATGTCATTGTAGATGCCTCTCGACATAATTATATTTAGCAAATGCTATGACATGGAAGTTACAAATTAATTATATGAAAAGAATATCTCTATTAATGGTAATTTAAATCTAACTTCTTGAAAGGCTACTCAAGAAATAATAATTTCCAACTAGTTGATTTGTTTATTTTCATTCTCAAGCAAAATTTTCTTTCAATTATGTAAAATTAAAATCTTAGTTTCAAATTTCAAGCAATAATTTACATATAATAGTTTCATTTTCATAGTTGTTTTATTATGATGTTTACATAAGCTTTCATGATTTTATAGTTTAATTCCTAGTTAGTCAATTAAATAAGAAGAGTTGAAACCCAAAACTTAGTAGTGTTCAGTATCTATGGTGCCTCTGGGTCACACTTATGGGTAATGTCACAGTGTTGAACTATTGTACTTAATGCCTAATAAAGTTGCAACAATGACATATGTGGCATCGTCCCTATGAATCAATAGGGAGAAATAAGCGTCATTTGGAAGTTAAAATACAAGGGGTGGGTAGTCCCCCTTGGATCGATAACCCCTAATGATAAATTTTAAATGAACTTACATCCGTTCAATTAAACTTTAGAAAAAACCATTAGGGTTGGGTTGTGTGTGTTGATTTTGGAAATTATTTATCTTGATGGAAGTTTCTCTAATAAAAATGGGTCAAGGGCAACGCAAATAATAGGAAATAGGACTTAGTTGTTTTAGGCCACAAGCGGAAGGCCACCTTGAGCCATTTTGCTATAGAGCTACCCTTGTGGGTAGCAACCATAGAGAAATTGTCTGGGACATTGACCCTAGAAAGGGTTGCGTACTCACCAAATAGTTTACATTAAACCATAGTTAGAAACTAGAACTACATAATTTACACCATGATCCCATCTTGAAATGGGTATGTAGGCAGTCTAGGGATGGAGTTATCGCAAGTAATTAGGTGTTAAAGGATGGGGATTAGGATTTGGTTAAGGATGAGTTGTTCATTTTTGAAGCTCCTTAGTCCTTCCATCAAAGAGTATAGATAATACTAATTGAAAGGTTAAAATTAATTCAATGCACACTTGGAAGGAATCCTATATGGATTTTCTTGACTTCTCGAGGATTGAGGTCGAATTTTGAGGTAAAAATCAAGCTTGATTATATAATTATTTTCATATACTCCTAAGGACAGTGACCTCGGTGCACTCCTAGTAGGGGAATGTAGTCTTTAGAGAGTAACTCAGGACCTGGATGGTATCGATGAGTCTAAGTCTTTGGCCAAAGCATTTCCTATTCATATGAATAGATGCCTACTTCATTTGGGTAGATGCCTATCCCAAATTGAATAGATCAAACCCCTTATCTTTTATGGATAGATGCCTAACCCATATGGTTGGATGTTTGTCCCGGTTGGATGGATGACTATCCCATTTGGATAGAAGTACCCGTGTATGCAATTGAATCAAACACAAGTAAGAGCAAAGAAAATTGTGAAATTTTTTGGTTAAGTTAAGTGGCTCATTACAAGAAAGGATAAGATAATTGAAAAAGAGATATCTTGCAACAAGTGTAAATGGAATCCTTGGAGGAGGAGATATCTTTTCTCAAAAGACATCTACCTCCAAGAGGAGATTTTGAACAAACATATAATCTTCTACCAAAAGAAGGGAAGGAGAACAAGAGTGCCTACCTTCCTCCTATTGCTAAGTGAAAGGGATTCTTGATGAAGGATGACACACTTTTGACCCAAAGTGAGGGATTTGTTTATAATAGATATACATTGCCAAGTGTTAGTCAATTACACACACCTCTTGTATAGGAGAGAATACTTGAAGAAACAACAACTTCACACAAGGAATGACATCATATTGTAAGCCAACACCACTCAACAAAGGAAAAGTGAATTCTTATAACTTAGGATAGAAAAAATCAACACCCCCCAAGCATAGGGACAATGAGAAGAATTACACAACTTCTAAGGAGATATATATAAGAAAATGCACTATTCCAAGCAAAGAAAGGTCCTAAACAAGGAACACACATGTACTCACATGAAGGAATATTCAATGCAAGAAAAGACGTTGTGTTATGCAAAATAAAACTCTAAAGAAGATAAAATATTCAAAGAGAAAGAGGGAATTATATTTGTAGATTCCTTTCCCCCCAAGCAAAGAAACAAGGAAGGAAATATATGTGTTTCTTCCCCAAGGTGTTTGTAATTAAAATAGTATTACCACTCATGACTAAGAACCCACAATTAAGTTAACTACTAATGTCATAGAGTGAGGAGTGACATGGAGGGTGAATGGAGCATTAAGGTACTACCTCTTCACCAAGGAAGAGTGCAAGATCAATTATAAGAGCTATGTGAGCTCTATGATATTGGTCTTGAATAAATGTTTTAAATTCTTTGTATTTTCCAAGAGAATTAGAATAACTACGATGAAAAAGATAATTTTCATCACCTTCCTTACGCTTATAATTGTGATTAATTTTAATGAAAGGAAAAACAACAATATTATCATAATTCAATTTCGAAAAGATTCTAGTAGCTAATTTCTTTTGGTTATCAATAGGAGTAGGTCTTATCTCTTGATATGTAGGACAAGAGTTGCTAGAATATGATGGATTATTTTCTATGATTTTGACTATGCCGTCATCAATAAGTCCTTGCATTCCATTTTGAAAACGTGGACAATCATTGATGGCATGGTCATTAGGTTGATGATATGAGGAAAAAGGAGTATGTGAGGAAGAAGCACCTTTAGATGGATGATAGAGTTTATGTTTTCCAAAGTACTCCTTAATATTTTGAACTCTAAGGAGATCACTCATTGGTGAATTATGAGAATTTCCTAAACCTTCAGTACTAGATTGTGTGGGAGGGTTTATAGGGACTTTGATCCCTTCTTCAAATTTTCCAAGTCGTTGTCCTCTAAAACCGTGTTTTGCTATTATGTTATAACCACTCCTATAATAGATTTTTAATTGAGAAGAAAGAGTAATATAATAAATTTATTTAAAATTTCAAGTGTAAGTACATCTAGAGGAAACAAAGGGAGAAGTAGATGAAGGAATATCCTTGGTAGGGAATTTATCCTTTCTATCAGCATGAATATCCTCTTTGATAGGTTGGGAAGGAAGATCCTTATCATCTAAGCCATCATCTTTACTTAATGTTATATGGGGAGATAGATCATGAATGAAATGTGTAACATCATCTTCTCTACAAATGTTTTGATGGTTAAGATAAGTTCTAGGAGAATAAGGGGGATCTAGAGAGATTCAAATAACAATATTTTGACCTTGCCCCCCTTGCACTAGGGTATGTGTATGAGAAGAAGATGAACTACAATGTTGCTCTTCAATTCTTGGTCTCTATTAGAAAGATCATTGATAGGAGTATTAGCTCTATCTTCTTTCACATGAGATACCCTCGGAGAAGTACAAGTGTTAGGTTTTTCATTAGCATCTCTAGGATTATGATCTACAAAATCTTTTATGTGATCTACATATGTAATACATTTTCCTAAAAATATCACCATAAAATAGCATGCATCATGGATAAAAGCTTTGAGGTTTAGTTGATTAGAGGGAAAATTTTTGGAAATTCTAAAAATACAATATTCCAAAGGGCTATGAATGAAAAGAAGCAATGTGAAGTGAAAGAAACCATTACCCAACGCACGAGTTTGATAGATATAAGTGAAAAGAAATGTAATCATTTGTGAAATGGAAAGTAAATCAGATCTATTAAGTGTCATTATGAATGCCTAAGATCAGATCTAAAAACAAAAGTTACAAATTATGCACCTCACAAATAAAATTAATTAAAATAAATTAGGGTTTTTATGAATTTAACCTCTAAATTTATGTGATTTGATTAAACATATAATGTATGAGTGCAAAATTAAAAATAAAATGCATACAAATTAGATCCGAGAACGCAAATAAAAAACAATGGTGTAAGAAGTCAGGTTCACCAAAAGGTAATGGTGTAAAATTAGGGTTAAGGTTAAATTAAGATAATAAAACCACTAAATGACTTAATTAACCATTACATTAGGGAGGAGAGGAATCTAATAGATCTATCCTTAAAAGATCACTTGGATTCTAATCAAATTCCTAGTTCCTTTGATAAGGGATTTCTCCTCCTCTAAATTGAATTGAATTGTTGAAGGTTAGGGAAAAATAGGTCATTATGAGAGTGATATGGTAGAAACAGTGATATGGAGCCACTGACCTAGATCTAGGCAAATGAATATGTTTTGAATCTATTCCTAGAAGTTCAACCTGATTTTTTGGCACCAAGCAGTGTCAATTTGCCATGGTCCTCTAAATTTCTCATCGTCGATAGTTGAACCAGTTCATCTCTATGAGTTATGCCAATCCTCTTAAATGTAGCTTTGTACCTATTTCCCGCACACAGAAGGAAAGGGGAAATTTTTGGGAATAGGCGTTTGCCTAAGTCAAACCCCGGTTTATGAATCAACCTTAAATGAAATAAAGCAAATACAAAAATAAATGTTAAATAGATATACCTCAAATCTGTAATTGTTCTTTTTTTTTTGGAAAAAGTGGCAAGCCATTAATATATATATATTGATAAGAAAACTAATTCAAGAGCTCAATAGGGAAAGAATCAGGAAGAAAACCCTATATCCTTGCTCAGATACAATGAAAAAAAGGAAAGGAGGCTATGAGAAGAAGCCCCCCGAATCCGAAGAGATAGGTAGGGTCTACCCGTAGAATGAGCCTCTTAGGGGCCAAAATTGGAGTAACAGGTCGGGACAAGACTGGAGGAAACCATAAAAAACTGACCCCCACAACCAATTGCCATGGAGACTGAGAAGCAGAAATCTGGTTGTCGAAACACTGAAGAGCTGCCATGATTGATTTTCGGTTATGTTGTACTGGTACTTTGATATCGGTCTGTTGTCCTCATGACCGGTTCATAAAAAGAAAAGCCTCCAATACCGATGCTAGCCGACAAGCTAAGAAGATGACTCCTCTACCAGTTCTGATATACCAGTGGAAATAAATGCAAGAGCCAACACCAAAAAGCAAGGGGCAGTCAAATGTTTTTGGGTCATACCGGTTGCCATTAGATTTTCCACCTGTCAAAAAGGAGCATATTCTAAGTAGTAAAAAACAAAGCCAGAATAACTTTACTCATCCACGACGGCATCTTCCTGGGTCTGAATTACAGTGGCATCGAAGGCGGGCAGAAAGGAGGTAGTCCATCCCATGGCTTCATCTTGCACTAGTACATTGAGGTCTGGAACCCTATCTGTAGCCCGTCCCCTTTCCACAAGTTGCAAAATTGGCAAACAGGGGTCAACATTTTCTATTTCTAGGATATCCATTAGAGCCCCAAGTTTTATTTTGACTCTATGCACAATGTGGTCATCCAATTGTCTGCCGAATTGATGCAGACCGTTCTTCACATGTGGAAGTTTTTTCGTTCGAGGGCATGTTTTATTCGGTCATAGAGTACCATGTAAGCATGGCTAGAATGAATAAAGTGACGTGGAAAGAGGCCCCCAAGGAGAGCCAACCCCTACCATAGATTATATTTTGCCAAGGCTTCATGGAACGAGGCCAGAGCAAGCACATCTTGTCTTACTAACTTGAAGAACACTAATTCAAGTAGAGGAATAGATTGCAAGAGATCCAGAGCATTTGACATAAAGGAACTGAGAAGTTGATAGGGATACAAAATCCTTTTGGCTTGAGGGGATAACATCTCCTCACCGATGAAGTCTTTGACAACTCTTCTCAATTGTGGATTGTGTAGAAGAAAAAGTTGGTCGAGGCCCCTATCATTGATGTGTCCATGAAAAGCCGCCGAAGGTTCTGAAATTTTCACTGAAACCCAGTCTTTCCATGGAATATACTCCCAGCTTATTTTCCTGTATCCTCCACAAGAGCCATTCTCCATATTGCAGAGCACTGAGATACTTCAAAAATTTAAATTTTTGAAAATTTCTGCTGAGAGCTGTGTGTATAAGAGTAGGCTTGTTCCATTTATAAACAAAAATTACCATCTCAAAGTGCAATAAATGATCGAACTTTAGGATCATGTTTGCGATTCTTGCATTAATTTTGTGACCGTAATGTAGTGGAGGGGATGTGTGAGAGGCCTAAGTCTATTTTGCCCTGTGTGAAGTGACATTATGAAAATCCCCAGGTACTTCGCACTAAAGTTACATACATACCATCTACAAAATGCATTTAAAAGCATAAATGCAAGTGTCCTGTCAGCCTTCTTTTTCACAGGCACTGGTTAAATGCTTACATGTGAGTATTTAATAGGAAGTAGCTTGTGATAAGAGTGTTGTACTTTCCTTTTGTACTAATTCGAGCAATTTGGGAAAAGAAGATAGTTTAGTAGGAATTGTGACCGACTCCACTGAAATGCCATCACAACCCATATTTGCTAACATGTCAGCAATGGAGTTGCCCTCTCTTAGTGTGTGACTGACAATGTAGTCCGAGAAAGTGTCGAGAAGATCCAAGGTGTGCTTTAGAACATAAGATAGCTGCCAGGTCTTAGATCTTTTCCAGGTAATTGAGTTGATAATAACTAATAAATCACCTTCTATGTGTATATTGGAGAAGCCACACTTCCTTGCTAACACCAAACCAGCTAGTAAGGCATTTGCCTCTGCCAAGTTATCCATACTTAGAGGGATGGGTGAAGCTTGGAAAGCACACATTTTTCCAAATTGACCTCGAATGAAAACTCCAATTCCTGACATCCCTGGGTTTCCACGGGAAGAGTCATCAAAGTTGATCTTAAAGGAATTAGGTGTTGGAGGTACCCATTTTATGGACGACCTATCTCTCACATGAATTGAGGACCAGTTCGGGGGAATCCCTATTGGCAAAATAATATCATGCCATAATTTTGCAATCGCTTTATCCCACCGGGTAAATGACTGGATGTCCTTGGAATTAGTGAGATAATAATTTATGATTTCTGCAATCGAATTTTCCAATTTTATCAAAACTTGATCCAAAGAAGAGGGTGTTTTTCTGAAGATTCTTTTATTCCTCTCCCACCAAATGGCCCAAATAATGTGAGAAGGAGCACATTTCCAAATGCCTGAGAAGGTTGATGGAGGAAATAAATGAGGCCAAGAGTTAAACATATCCCACAGTGATTTCAGAAAGGGAAACATAACTTAGAGTTTATTCATGATGAAGAACCAACATTGGGAGGCAAAGGAGCAATGTAGAAATAAATGATCAACTGATTCTTCCTCTAAGTCACAAAATACACAATTAAAAGCTTGTGTAATGCCTAGTTTTACTAATTTGTCTATTGTTAGGATTCTTTTGTTCAATGTTAGCCACGCAAAACAACTTGCTTTTGGTAAAACAATGTCATTCCAACAGAAAGAGTATGCCTGACTACTTACCTTACTGCTGCAACCCTGTTGTAGGGCATTGTAACATTCTTTAATTGAATATTGCCTTGATTTTGAAGCTGCCCAAAATAACACATCATCTCTATTAGACATCATAACTGTCCTATTCAATAAAATATTGGCCAATGAGGAAGATTGCTGGATGGATATTGGAAGAAGAGTGGGATCTTTCCAGATTATTTTCCCTGAAAATATTTCTACAACAGACACATAGTCACTCAATTTTGTACCCCAATGAGCTATAGTTGTATTCATAATGTCTTCCATGTTATCCAATTGAGCAATAGGAGGATGCCCACACCATGAGTCTATCCAGAAGTTAGCACTGAGACCATTATTGATTTCCCATGAAACATACTTAGATATTAGATTCCTTGAATCCATCATAAAATTCCAAATAGCAGACCCCTTTGGAGGGTCTAAAATTGTCAACACTCTTGATGGTTAAGTGTTGTCCAAATATTTAGCTTGCATAATCTAGCACCATTTGGAGATAGGGTTAGTGTACATTTTCCAAATCAGTTTCCCTCCAAAGGCCTTGTTGTGATGCTTCAAATTGTGAAGTCTCACCCCCCCTTGGGATTTTTGGCATGACATATTTTCCAGAGAGGTTAAGGGGGTTTTCCTTTCATTTTTCATATTACTATTCCATAAAAAATCTCTAACGAGTTTCTGCAATTGTTGGATGACGGATGAGGGAGCTTTGAGGACAGACATGTAATAGTTTGGTATTGTTGTTAGCATTGACTTGATAAGAAGGATTCTACCTAATAGTGAAAGCCACCTTACTTTCCAAGCTAAGATTCACGCTTGGATTCTACCAATGACAATAGACCAATAAGATGGTTTGTTTGATCCCATAAAAAAAGGGATGCCAATGTAGGAAGATGGCAATTGGTCCATTGAGAAGCCCAAAGTCTTGCATATTCTTAGTGATAAGATTGAAGGTGTGTTGAAAATGAAAATCTTAGACTTGGCAGCATTAATTTTCTGACTTGAAGTAGAAGAATAGATATCTAGTGTTTGCTTGATGAGCTTGGCTTCTTTTAGAGAAGAGTTGCCAAATAACAATGTATCATCAGCAAAAAGAGAGTGAGTTACTATTATTGAAGTACCTGGAAGAGTGACACCAATCCAAAGCCCTTTTAAAGATTGAAAATTGATGTATCTGCTCAAGGCATTTGCCATGAGAATGAAGAGAAAAGGTGACAAAGGGTCGCCTTGTCTTATTCCCTGTGTACCCTGAAAAAACCCTGAGGGATGACCATTTATTATAATAGAAAAATGTGCGCTTGAGATGCAAGTTTTGATCCATTTGCACCATTTGTCTGAGAAGCTGAATTTTAATAATACTTTAAAAACAAAATCCCACTTAACCCAGTCGTATGCCTTCATCATATCAAGTTTGATAACAAAATTTTCTTGTTGGCTTTCATGGACAAAGTGTAAAACCTCATGCACTACTAGGGCTCCTTCCATAGTCTCCCTACCAGGGACAAAACCCCCTTGCTCTTGCGAGATGATCTTAGGTATAAGGTAGTGCATTCTAAGGTAAATGGCCTTAGTTACAATCTTATATATTGTGTTACAAAGAGAAATAGGTCTGAACTCTGCGAATGATGATGGGGAAGGGGTTTTTGGGATGAGAACAATATTTGTTGCATTAATTTTTTTTAGCATTGCTCCCCTTTTCCTGGATTCTTCCATTACCTCTAAGAGGTCAAAACCAATCACATCCCAACACTTTTGAAAAAATAGGGTGGTGAACCCATCCGGACCTGGGGCTTTATCTAGGGAAAGGGAAAATACCACTTTGTGGACTTCCTCCATAGTGAAGGGGGCCAGTAGGGCTCTGTTATCCTAGTTGGAGATCAGAGGTGGGATAGATTGCAGTAGAAGCTCAACATTATCCTTCCAAAAAGGATCTAAATTAGAAGGTGGGGGGCTAGAAGATTCTTAAAAAAACTTTACTCCTTGTTCTTGAATGTCTGCTAAATTTTTAGTCAATACCCCTGAGTCCTCATGCTTGATTGAGAATATAGCATTAGATGCTTTTCTTTGTTTTGTGGAAGCATGAAAGAATTTTGTGTTCTTATCTCCCTGCTTTAGCTAGAGCTCTCTTGATTTCTGTCTCCAATATTCTTCTTCTCTCTTACAGACTTCTTCCCATTCACTTTGAAGACCCTTTTGTGTAGAGTGAAGGAGCTGATCCAAACCCTTGGAAATTATGTTTTGGTTAACTTCTTCCAGTTGTTGAGCAATGATTTTTTTTTAGCAAAAACATTCTTAAAGATCTTTCTATTCCATTCCTTAGCTTGGACCTTAATAAACTGAAGTTTCTTAAAAAATTGGAACATCTTTGTTCCACTACATGTAGGGGAAGATACCTACCATTGTCTTAATAAAGCCTGAAAATGTGGATGTCTAAACCACATGTGCTCAAACTTGAAGGAGGAGCCAAAAATCGGCATGGGGTTTTGTTTTTGCCATTCAAGGACAATTTGGACTGGGAAGTGATTTGATTCAGAAATAGGGAGAATGTCTGAATAATAACTGACCTGATTAAGGCGCCATTCCAAGGGAATGAAAAACCTGTCAAGTCTCTCTGCAATATGAAGGAAGCCCGACCTCCTGTTAGTCCAAGTGAAGAGACCATTATTGGGGATCACATCCAATAAGTTATTTTCTATGGTGAAACTGAGAAAATCTTGCATAGATCATGGGGGTGGGCAGATTCCTCCTTGTTTCTCCTTATGAGACAAGATTGCATTAAAGTCTCCTCCAATGATGAAATTTTGTGCTTCTTGTTGTTGGAATAACAGAGTCAGTTTGTCCCATAGGTCTTTCTTTTCCTGAGTGGGGATGGGGCCATAAACATTGAATACCATAAAGGTCACGTCATATCATACTGCTTTCAACATTTGCCAGTTATGATCTTGTTCTAATAAGTGAACTTGAACTTTTTTAGGATTCCATAATGTAAGCAATCCTCCTGAGGCTCCAACACCTTGCATGTGGGCCGATCCAAATTGTGTCCATTTAGCCACTATTTTGTGATACATTTCATGTGATGGCTTCGTTTCTTGGAGTAAAAAAATATCAACCTTTGAAGAATCAAGGTGAGATTTGATTCTCCCTCTTTTGTTAGGGGCATTAATGCCCCTGACGTTCCAAGAAATCATTTTCATTGTGAAAAGGGAGTGCCTTTTGCACTCCTTGTAAATCTTTTTGATACTTTAAATTTTTCGTCTAGAGTACTCTGCACACCTGCCTCTATTTCTTCTTGAATATTCACAGAGTTTGGTTTTCTACCTCTCTTTTTGGGGGTTGTAAATCCATCTAATTTCAAACTGGGGCTCTGCTCAACCAATAAGGATTGTGCATAGTCAAAAATGAATTTTTTTGTCTCACCATCTTGTGAAGGGGTTTCCATTTCTTCCTGCCTAATTTCCAAAGGGAGTTCCCCTTTATATGAGATGTCAGTAGTTGAACAAAAGCACCTTGTTTTCTTAAGGGACACATTAGATTTGTCATACTAACACCTTCCTCCTCTCCAATTTCCTCAATCATAGTGGCAACTAAAGTGGACAGGATATCATTTGCTACTTCCTGGATATGACCCTCCTTATTTGAGATAGCTATCCCTGAAACTGATAAATTTTGCATTAAATTCTGGATATCAATCAGGGATTCATTGAAAATTAGGTCCCGAACTATAGTTTCTCTGTCATTAGATGTTTTGTCACATAATTGGAGAACCAATGTGGGCATGGAGGAAGATTTATAGCTATAAAGAATCTAGCTATACATGATAAAAAAAATGGGTCAACTAATTAATCCACTGAACGTAGGATGGTTCAAAATTTAAGGCATCTTGAGTTTCAGAGGGATCATTACATGATTGTATAGGATCAGAAGACAAAACTACCTCATGTTGATGGGCAGTACACAAAAGAGGGTCTGAGTAGTGATTTTTACAGACTAAAAGCTCTGAGCGCTCACGACCACTAAAGGAATTCATGAAATGGCCTAATTGTTGCTGATATTTGTAGATGACCTATGCATTATCCAATACAATGTCTTGATGCCACAAACCCCATTTTGATGAGATGGTTAAGTGCTTTGGTAGGGTCTTATTTGAGGCAAGGAGAAGGAAGACCCTAACATCTCTCTGGATTGTTTCAAAGGGTATAAGATCATGAGCAACAAAGATTCTTAGTTGATTGGCCATGGTCTCCATAATATTCGGGTCTCTGTATTCCAAAGGAAAACCTGGAAAAGAGATCTAGTGAGGATAAAATGTACAAAGATTAACATCTGGTTTAAAATTTGGAATCCAGGATAAGGTAAAAAGACCAGCCCCTTCACAAAACCAGCCTTTGTTTTTATGAACTGCATCTCTATCTTCTGATGAAGAAAATAGAGCTATTAAAAATTTCGAGTGGCTGTCGATGAAGAAAATATCACGAAGACCCAGCCAATGACTGTTTGCCCATGAAAGCAGGGTTTGAAGAGGGATTGAAGAATTAAACTTACCGATGAGAGCCGATTTCTGGAGAAATGAGACCGACTGGGAGAGAACATGGTCAGGAAAGGATATCTTGATATCGGAGGTGTTCTCAACTGGAGCCCAAGTCGAAATGGGGAAAGAGGAGTCCGTCTCTTTAAACTCTGCCAGTTTTCTTTTCCACACAAAGTGCACTGGTTTCGACTTGAGGGGACCTCCATGATCTCCTTGTTGGTTTGCTCCAGTTTTTCCTTCAACAAGGAAAACCTTGAGAGAGGGCTAATGAGGGACAGACGGAGATGCTTCACAGATGTAAAAAATTGGTTGTTTATTTTGGTGTTTCAATCGAAATGGATTTGGAAGTGGAAGCTTTTTGAAAGGATTTTGAAATTTTTTTTCCCGCCCAAATGAATTTTGAATTTTTTTTCCCGCTCGAATGATTTTTGAAAAGGTGGACGATGGCCTAGGTGTCCTCTGGGGACCTTACGAGCCCATGGTTGAGAGAAGCTCCATGGACATAGGTGTTGGAGTTCAAATGATTATGCAGGTTACCGTTTGCTTTGTGAGGATGGGAATGAAATGAGTGGGTCAGATGAGTAAGAGGACTATTGAAAAAAGTGTTGGGGCTATCTGACTGGTCTTGTAGACATGTGAAATGATTCAACCATCAGTTTTTTGAGGGTATGTCTGAAATCGGTTTGATAAAAGGTTTATCCCTGAAGATTTTGACGAAAGGGTTGATGCCAAATTTTGAATATTGGCCAAAACAAGGGGCATCCTTTGATTTTCCTTAGCGAGCTTGATGGGGGACACTGAAACCTTGCCACCATCTACCATTCCTTGTAGCCCTGCTTCGAAGCCTTGCCTGCCATCCTGCACTGTCATCTTGCCACCATCTTCCATTCCTTGGAACCCTGTTCTGAAACCCAAGAATGCTCGAACCTCCTCCCATGTCTACAATCCAAATCTTTAATTGTTGATGATGATACTTTTCTCTTTAAATGTAATCACAAATGTTGTATGAAATGGCATGAACATGAAAAAACCCTAATCACACACACATACTTTAATAAGATTGATATAATTTTACTTCATAATGGTTAAATGATAAATATGCAGCCTTGAAGATCTCTAAAATTCTTGATAATGCTTCACAGATGCAGAATAGTAGGGATGGAGAATTAGATTAGGTTAGATGAAAATAGGTTGATAAAATGTCTTTATATATGGGTTTCTAGGTAAATGACTGATTAGGCTGACCTCCAATGTTCATGTATAGCCATAAGGATGAATTCCCATTGGGGAAATACAACACCCACCCTATTTCAAATTTGGGCCCCTTTGAGGGGGACCATGGCATTTTAGGGCACCATGACGTAGACTAGGATGTACCATGCCCTGGTCCCACTACAAAGGGGACCAAAATGAGGTGTTGGGGAGGTGGGTACCACTCTGTGAGACTCACAAAAGGTTGCACATGATATCAAAGTTGGCTAATTAGCACAAATCAGACTTAGAGAGGGGATGAGGATATATCACACTAAAGTAGACGCACAAACATGAGGTGTAAATTGGACCAATGAAAATTTATGATGCTATAAATTGTAATCAATTATTCATTTTGTGAATGTGATTCTCACCGTGATTTTTTTATTCTTGGGTTTTCCACATAAATCGGGTGTTATTGTGTGTATCGTGCTTTATGCTTTCATGCTTCATATTAGCAGTGATAATTTAATTGTGGTTTGAAAGTTAAAGGGTAATAAGTGAAGTCTTTTAAGCTTCTGAATAATCCCCCCCTCTTAGTCCTATGTTGTGTTCGCATCAATGGCAAGTTGAAATCAATGACACCACATATCACACATTGCCAACAAACAATCTCCAACACTTTTTGAAGGTGTACATAGATTATTACAATGTAAGAAGATAAAATATTTAATATTTAGTATTTTCCTAGAATATTAAAATTAGTTTTCATATGCATTCATAAGGGATGTGGTTCACTATGGTAAGGATTACATTTGACTTTAGAATTACCAAATGTTATTCTCTAATTCTAGGTTCTAAGATTGAGGAGTGGAGAATCTTGTCGTAATCTAGATGGGATGTAAATGACTTATCATCTCAATATTGAGGTGTTGGAATTGTGGGTGTGAGTTTTGAAGGAGTTATAAGTTAAATAATCCTTTGTGGTTACATATGTTATTTGAGGATACATAGATAGTGTCTATTTAATTCCCATGTTAATTTAATGATCTTGTTGACTATTTTCAAAACCTAATCTCCAATGTGGATGTGAGGTTTTTGTATGCTCCCATAGTTTTAGTATCCATTATTTTGGTCAAACCATTTATTATTTTTCATCTCTTTTCCTATGCATTGGATGCAAGAGATAATATTTTAATATTATATTTTACAACTACACAAGAGCTACTAGAATGTTGTCCAAGTGTAAAGTGAAGTGTGTTGATATTTTATCATTTTGTATTGATTTGGTACATAATTGTCCTCTTTCATTATATATTTTATTAATATGTTTCCACATATAACATTTTATGATAATCCAATGTTAAGAAATAAATTTAAAATTTACATACACTTTAGAAGGGTTTTATTAGACCAATTTCACTTTGTTTCTGAACATACTCTACCATGAAGAACAATAAAGAAGAAATTAAAATCAAAAAAATAACCTTTCAATAACCAACACACTCCTAACTATAAAATCACTCCATATGGGAAGCCACATAGAAAGAGGCTTCAAAGTTGATTATCCATACATCCTCGCATAAATGCATTTACAAGGCTACAATAGGTACATCATCTTGATAAGCACACAAATATAAGTATCTCTTTCTTTTATATTTTTAGATTCTTCATCTTGTAATCCTTCTTTTTTGTCTTGTAATAGCTCCAACACAATCTTGGAGATTTTCATACTTTATCCTTTTTATTATTTCTCATACCTTTATCCTTTAGTTGACCTTTGAAAATCAATGTATCCTTGATATAATATATTTTTTTCTATCTCAACCTCTTTGATAAAGAATCGATCACTTATTGAATCTTCAAATTAGAAAAAGTACATTATTGATTACCATCAATAAGTTATCACATGAGTTCCACAAAGAATGCAAGAAAATAATAAATTGATCATCATCATTAATTTGCATGCATATATAAATTATAACTATCTCACGATGATATTACATGTTGAGGATACAGATCAGATTTTTGTTGATTTATATATATTGATATATTATATCAATGTATCCTTGATATAATATATTTTTTTCTATCTCAACCTCTTTGATAAAGAATCAATCACTTATTGAATCTTCAAATTAGAAAAAGTACATTATTGATTACCATCAATAAGTTATCACATGAGTTCCACAAAGAATGCAAGAAAATAATAAATTGATCATCATCATTAATTTGCATGCATATATAAATTATAACTATCTCACGATGATATTACATGTTGAGGATACAGATCAGATTTTCGTTGATTTATATATGATATGTATCCTAAAAATTGGAGAAAATTTAGTAACACAACAACAACAACACTCTGTTCACACTTCTGATTGTAACCTTGCGGGGTCCCTCCCGATTGATCTCTCTTTTGATGGTCCTAATGACAACATCGACTGGGATATGGTTTCTCACAGGCGGAAGGGGAAGTCTTCTCCCCTCCATTAAACCCCCCTTTGTCCAGATTTGTGTGTCTCTCCCATTCCTTGATTGGGGTTTTGGGTGTTTTCTAGTTTGACAAGGTTTTCTTTGGTTTGTCTCACTATGTTTTGTTCCTTACTGCCTTCAGGTTGTTGTTTTTGTTGCTGGTGCAAGAGCACCTAAGGTCTAATCAATTTGTCAATTAGGTGTTTTGAGTCTTAGGAGTTAGGGTTAGTTCTATTTTGATTCAATAAGGTCTGTTAAGACCATTTGTAATGTTATTTCATGTTTTTGGGTTTGTTTGTCAAAATTGGAGTCATGATTTTCAAATTTGTAAAGTTGCCCAAAGTGTTGTCATTTCTATCATCGAGATAAGCTATATCGATAAGATGTCATTGGGATAAGAAGTTGTCATTACTGTTATCGGGTAGGTTACACTATCAGATTTACAAAATTCTATTCGTCCGACTTTGAATGGTTATTCTGATAAGGTATCAATATTCACATCAGGATAGTTAACCCGATAAAGAATCATTGTGGTGAAAAGTTGTCATCGGAATAGTTAATCTAATAAGGTTGTCATCGAGATAATTTACACTATTGGGATTGTAAAATCTTGTTTAGACAACTTCGATGGGTTATTCCGATAGGCATCCACATGTCTTGTTCAGCATAAGCTATATCGAAATGAGTGACATCGGGATAGTTTATTCTATCAGGATTATTAGAATTTGTTGCTCCATCTTGAAGAGTTATTCTGATGGGAGATTGAAAGTCATGATCAGATTTGTTATTCTGATATCGATACCTAACGTTGGTCTATCAGCTCGACATCACTATTCTGACAGCTGTGTCTGATAGTGACTTATCAGTTCTTGAATTTGAATAGTCATGCAATCCAACTATCATGACAAGAAAATTCAAATTTGGTATAAATTGTATGAACAACGAACAGAGAGAGAGATAACAGGGAGGGTTCTGCAATATCAATTATGTAACAGTTTTTCAAATTTGAACTCATTGGAAGTCAATTTTCTGTCATTCACTTTGTCTCTGAAATTTGTTTTGTTTTCTAAATTTGTATGGATTCAAATTATTTATGTGAGCACATGTGGGTGCATTATGTGTGTTATCATCAATTCGTTGATGATTTGAAATTCTGAGTTGTTAAAAAAGACTGCATGTTTTTCACAAGATTACCTAGTAGTTAGGCTAACTAGGGTTCTAACAAGAATTTTGATAGTTTCTCCCTGATTCGATTGTCAAAACACATTGAAACTCAGTGTGAGGACCCATGAGGGGTTAGAGGATAAAATTAGCATTAAGGAGAGGCATCATTTCAATTAGGGATATACTTATAATTATGTGTTGCTAATTTGATGAGCAAATAAGCTTAGATTTTGTTGATTTCCGTCTGTTTATGTTGTAGCTAAGAATCTCTAAAAGGTTTTCTATGTTTTGAATTTTGTGAGTTTGAAGGAAGGAGTTTTTGTATTGCATTAGTTGCCAACATCATAATTTTTGGTGTTGTTTGTATGCGGTTGATAGTTTTTGACTATGTTAAGGGTCAACGCCCTAGTTAACGTTGCTTTACTAATTAGAAATAATTGTGTGACATCTCTATCCTAAGCATGTTTAGGGGCCCAGATAATGCAAAAATTTGATGCCCCCATGATGCACAGTGAAATTACATATCAAAATAGAAGCATAATGTATTCTTCCATTAATTTAGGGCATATCCTTTCAAACTATTTCATCTTCTAGAAAAATGATCATGCATAGTATAGTTGATTGGATATCCTCTTTGATTTTTCTCCTAATGCACAATTGACTCAGACACTCCATGCTCTTTCTATCTCAACAATTATTACACAACTTCCAATTGTCATGGTTGCTTTTAGAAAATTTCATGGAATTAAATGATACTCCCCAAACATATATACAAAGTGATTTTAAGTTCTATCTTAAGTGGGATGCCTTAATATGTGGATATGTAAACAATATAAAACTACTATATAAGATATTAGGATTTGCAATGTGTTTGCCACTTAATTCTAGAATGACTAGTAGTTGGAGTTTGAGATTAGTTTGTGTTACCAAAGAAACCACCAAGATTTTAGATGAAGACTCCCCATAAGAATCATACTATTATCTTCTTCAAAGATTGGAGAACCAACAAGAATCAACAAATTCAATAGATATTTAAAGTTGTTGATGTGTGACAATATTGATTCTTCATCAGACCTTCATAAATCAATGATTTCCTTTGCAAGTAAAACCTTGTTGCCACATCCTTCATGTCAAATATTTGACACAATGTATTCCAAACCTCCTTAATGGTTTTCACACTACCTATTTGTGATTGGTAAATATCCTTTTGGTTGAGCAATATTGCGGCTAATGTTTTGCCATCTCTTTGCTCACACCTAATTACTACATCTCCATTAATGGGTTTTAGTTGAGTCTCATTATTGATCTTCCATTGATTTTCTCTCCAAGAATAGTGTTTCATCTTCACCTTCTATAAGTGGAAGTTTTCTTCATTAAACTTCTCTACCATTTTGATTTTTTCACCTATATGTGATCATCCATTTCAAAGAATTATGTATTCGCTTCAAACTTGAGGGGTGGGGGCAATAATCCCAACTTCAATTTGAAAGGGTAAACCTATGCACTTAGTAATATTTGATCTCTTATAAACTTTACTAATAAACTTAAAGATTATTCTATCTTAAACAATATTTCAATTCCTTGTAACCTTTATAACTACTTATTATATTATAATTGAACAACATTCTTCAATTAAAAAAATGAATGACCACTTAACACTCACAACAATATATTATTATAAACCAAAAAAACAATACAATATTCTTCATGCAAGTTGGCAAGGTTCATTTTCAATATAATTGCAACCCTAATTGAAACAATAATGTATGTATAAACTCTGACTATTTCTACTGTGTTGAAACAATAATATATGTATAAACTCTGACTATTTCTAGTGTGCAATAAATTACAAGGCAAGGTGACGACAGATGAGAGTTGAGAGTGGGTCAATAGAAGCGTCAATTTGCAATTTGCTCTTGGCTGCAATAATTCTAAATGTCGTTTTCTATAAATATAATATAATAAAAATAAGTGGCATTCAACCTTATGTTTGGATTTATGGAAACTAGTTATAGACTTGTTATAGACTTTTAATCAGCTGGTAAACTTGTCGTCATAGTTCTTAGACTGATTCAAAATATTCTGCAAAAAATTGAATCAGTCTAAGAGTCACTCAAAGCACTCGTTCAAGATATAAAATGGATAAATTATGGGTAGAAAAGCATTTAAAATAGCACCTACCCAAGTTATATCTCTTAAGCATATTGCACATTTTCTATTCCTTGAAATAATAAATGCATTATAGATATATTTGTGGTCAAGATTTAGCTTATATCATATTGGGAAAATAGTTTGTTTAGTATTGGAGTTTATTGCTTAATTAATAAAAATGGTGTTTGCATGCACGACTATGTGTGGACTTGGAAGGGGCTACGAAAAAATGTAGTAATGTGCAAGAGTTGTTACAGGTGAACAAATTGAAGATGCATTGTTAAAAAGTAGGCGAAAAGATGTATTAATGAGCCCAACACACTCAACATCATGTATGTAATAATATAATGGATGGAGATATTATAAATGATGGAATTATTTTTGAAGGAGGTAATGGCTGACTTAGAGACAAATTGCTTCAACATTTTGTTTTATTTTGAATAATAACTCCTTTTTCATTTTTGTCTACTTGGTCACCATCTTTATCTTCTTCTACATAGAAAAGGTCAATTAAGGGGTTATGATTGTTCTACAAACTCAAAACTTCCAACCTCAATTGCAAATGCATGGTAATCCCTATAAAACTGAAGCATCGATAAGGTTTTTGGTTACCATACCCTTTGATACTACTCTCAACTACTTGTTTTTCTACTTTTAGAGATATAGTTTAAAAATAGTAAATATAAAAATTTATTTTGAAAAGGGAACACTTTAAAATATGTGCTTATCAATAATGATGAAGTGTTGCTTGATAAAGTGTTAATTAGATAATGGAATGAATGATGTTATACTCCTACAAGAAACAAAAAAAAAAATAGTAGACTGAAATTACATTTTCTTCCAAGGTAGTTGAAAGGAGATTTGTATTAGTTGAAGCTAAGGGGGTTTTGTTACAATTTCTTGCCTTATTTGTCCAAAATAGGTGGTAATTTCAAGCTTCCCAAGTTTTCAAGTAGACTTCAAGTAACTTGATGTGTTTTAGATGGTCTCTTAGCCTATGTGATAGTCACAGATCATGGATTAATGCATTATGCTTTTTTATCATCTTGTTGTAAAAGGGACACCTCATGCTATATATGTACATTGGAAATAAGCTAAAGGTTTAAAAAAATCTTTTATTCACACTCACTTGGTCTTTATGAATAATCTTTCATATTGCAAACAATAGTAGAGGTCACTAAGATGTCCTGGTTATGGCAATCAAAGGTCAGGAAGGAAAATCTTGTCATGCGCTCCTTCCTTTAAAATATCCAAAAAACAATGGATTAAGAGGGAATTTTGTTTCTGATTTGAACAAACTCATTTATTATCATTTATCCATGAAATAGATGATGTCATCAATCTAGAGTTCAATTAACCAAAGTTAGTCTAATTATTGAAGTTAGAATTTTAGGTTTTGAGGATTGAAACTCTAAGCTCCATAGCATTTTCCATTACAAATCTTGAAGAAAGCCTCTTTGTAGTTTTGGTTTTTAAGAATTCATGGATAATAAGGAGAATCATTAGATGTCCTAAGTTTCAATAAAGTTGGAAATAGGTCAAGGAGTAGGAATTATGAGGGCTTCGTGATTGGTGTTATCTTTGTCAAGAGAGGTAAGATCACAATGTGCACGTGGATTCTAAATCTCTAAGTTTGCTTGGGATTGATATCAAGAAATGTGTTGTTCTAAAGCCTTCATTCTAACAGTATAGCCTCCATGTTGTATTATAACCATTTGCATAGTCTTATAATAATGGTTATGTTCATTCATGCTTTATGAGTAATTAATATATTCTAACAAGCCTTGCACATCATAGTAGTACTCCAAAGCAAGAGATAGTGATATATATGCTAATGGATGATAGTCTCAATCTTGCAAAGGAAGAAAGATTCATGAACCCAAGGAAGCTAAAATGAAATAACAAGGTGTTAGCAAGAGTACAAGGATGCCTACCCACCACTCGAAGGTAACACCACATGTCCAAAATAAATAATCATTGATATAGTCAGAGATGATGGAGAAACAATAGTAGTAGATTATTAGGTCCAAACACACATAGATGAGACGGCCAACCTTAAACAACACACACTAAGCAACATATTAAGTCTAGAGAATGTTAGTCAACTCTGAGTGTTTAACACTTTTAAGTCTAGAAGTGTATTCTTAGTATGACCGCACACCTTAATCAATATATTAAGCTTAAAAAATATTAGTTAACTCTGAGTGGTTAACACTTTTAAGCCTAGAAGTGTAAGCTTAGTGTGTGTGATTTAAGTTGTTCCATATGAGACTATGGGAGAATAGGGGAAAGGAGATGGTAGAGAACAAGTACCATATGGAGTAGACAAAGTGAAAAAATATGAGAGATTAGAGAAGGAGAAGGAGAAGGTATTAGAGAAAAAAGAAAAATATACAGATGCTACAACTAACAATTTGGAGAGGAAAGAAACATAGAAAAGGAGGAATAAAATAATGTGGAAGCAACAAAAAAACGTCGGGATGAGGAAGATGAACTCTCTGCAGAGGCTAATGTAATCAAGACATTTTTAGTAGAGAACTGGTAGTTGTAAGTGCAACTGCAACTCCTTCAAGTCCCAATGGTAGGACAACATGTTGATATGTCTAGCATATCCCCACTACAACTAGGGGACTATTTTCATGCAATAACAAGAGAATAAATTTTAAACAAGCATGTACATGACATAGAGTAGATAAAAGAAGCACTCTTGAATTTAAAATATATTTTTTCACGTATAGAGGGACACAAACCTACTGGTAGTACAACAGCTAAAATTTTTGGTCAATAGTTTGAAGGAAGATGTACTAGTAGAAAAACAAAACATCCAGAAGGAGACATAGGAAGAAATTATGTAAAAAAGAAAAGATGAATATATACAGAAGAGTACTACAACACAAACTATATTGAATTCAAAAATTCAACATTTGTAGGATGCAGTGAGGGAAGTCAGAGTTAAATACCAATTTTGTGGACAATGGCTAGCCATGATAAGAAGTTTAAAGGATGAAATTTTGCAATTGGGAGATCAAACCACTGAGGTAGGAATAACATACAATCCCCTAGTGGACATAAATGGAGTGGAGAAAATAAAGATAGAAGCATCAAACAGGAAATTGCTACAATCCCACATACAGAGGGAGCAATAGAAGGGATAGATAAAGGAGCTTTCGGGTATGGTTCACACAAACTTTCAACATTTGCTAGGGTCATTGGCTACTACTCAAGGATGGAAACAACAACTTTAGAACCCAAAAATAATGATAATGGTAGAAATGGCTATAATTTGGATAGAGGGCCACATTTCAATAATGCGGTAAAGTGGAAAATTGGAGTCTTAGTGAATTCACCATGTGGAAGGGAGAAATCACCAAGTCAATTTTCACTTGGAGAACTTTACTTTCAAAAGAGAGGGATGAATCTACTAGATCCAATCCTAACTGATGCAAGGATTGAATACTAAGTAGATTGGTTGTGTTTGAAATGTGTTTAACCCTCTTTTGTAAGTTGAATAAGTAAAGTGTTGGAATTGAAGACAAAATAGGTGGAAACAGTGAGCTACAAATTCGAGATTCAATCGTGCACCAGGATCTGAGAAGTTTGAGATAATTCGGAGCTTCTCCACAAAATTGGGCAAAATTTGTAGGGACCGTGTGTCTAAACAGGGGTGCCCTCCACTTGGTCCTCCAAAATTTCTGTGATTCGAAAAGGGTTTTTTCGTCTCTGCAAATAAAGCTTAATTCCAGAAGTACAGTTGCGCACCTACTTCCTACACACAGAAAGAAGAAGAAAGGGGTTGGGATAGGGGTTTGCCTAAGTCAAACCCTAGTTTGGATTCAACCTTGAATGAAACACTACAAATGCTTGAAATAAATGATGGAAAGGTGTAGCTTCAGATCTACAATAGATGATAATGATTTTTTTCTTCTTAGATGTAATCACATATGTTGTATGAAATGACATGATCATGAAAAAACCCTAACACACACATGCTTGCAAATGAATGATGTAATGTTGCTTCGGTGAAGAATATGCATTCTTGAGGAATGGTAGATGATGAATTATTGAATGCTTGATGATTGAATGTAATCTCCTTGCCTTCTCCACCTTGTCATGCTCTCACCTTATGATTGTGTGTTATGCCAAATGAGAGGGGAAGACCTCCTTATATACTTGCTTGTCGTTGATTGTTTAATTTTTTGACATAGGCCGACATGGGGAAGTAATTTCTCACTCAAATTTTAGATAGGGCCTATGGTCTAAAATAGGTCTTGGTTAGGGAGGACTAGGGGACTAGGGTGCCACGCCCTGGTCCTACCCTAATTTAGGTTAGGATCAAGAGCTATGCAAGGTGAAATATGAAAAAAATGAGGTTTGGTTGCATAAGGGAAGCATAAACAAGTCCCAATCAAGCATGGGGATGAGACCGGTAAGGTGAGGGCCCAAAATATGGTCAAAATTGTGAAGGGTGCAATTTTAGGATGCTACATTTAGCTCCCACTTTAGCAAGAGTATGAGCTTACGCAAATACTCACGGTAAAGTAGAAGAAGAGAGAAGAAGATGAGGAATATGGACGAAAATCACAAAGAATATAAGATATCACTAATTTCAAGGAACTAAGCCCCTAATCTTAGGATCTTAACTCACTCATACATATGCAAGGGCACATAAACAAGACAAAAACACAAAGACAAAAAAGTCAAAATGAAAGGCAAAGACAAAAAGCCACACAAGATCCAAAAGCTAAAGAGCAAAAACAAGACCTCAAGTCAACTAGCCGAAGACACCTCGATATCAAAATGTCTCAACAACTAATATCATTCTTTAAAAATGCCATCTCACGAACACAAGCGATCATATAAAAGAGAAAATCAAGAATCATCCATGAAATATTAATAGCAAAACTATGAGTTCATGAGAGGAAGAAGAGAGAGCATGAATACATGCTAAATGTGTTTATCCAGGTGATCCATGAGAAGAATGATGAGAGAGAGCATGGACTAATAGCCCCTAGATTTTTTTATCTAGGTGATCCATGAAAAGAAAAGGACATGGACAACTTGCTCCTAGATGTTTTTACCTAGTTGATCCATGCGGGGAGGAGAGTAAGAATAGTCTAGCTGTTTTTAGCTAGTTCCACCCATCCTTGTGTGTGTGTACAAATGATGTTTGGTTTCAAGTGTAAAGCAACCCATGTGAGATTATTTGCTCTATTTTTTATTGTGCTTCAACTTGTTTAAGACATGTAATGTAAATGCAAATACCAAGGGGCGATTTTATGTTCAAATCTGTAAATGCCAAGTGATGAAGATACATGCTTGGTTTCGAGGCCATCTCGTTTAAGACTTTGGTGTTTTTGGTGATGTGTAACCTCATCCAAGACATATATTAAATGTTGCGTCTGGTTTCGAGTGTGAAGCATCTCTCTCTAAGATTTTTTACTCTAGTTCCGAGAATGAACACCCCATTTAAGACATGCAAAAATGATATGCAAGAGCATAGTACAATATGGTACAAGGGAGCGATATGGGTGCCCCACCTTAAGATGTCAACATAGTTTCATATTGATGTCTTAAGGAAGCTATAGACAAGGATACCTTACCTTCAACACCAAGGAGATATTCTTTAGGCAACAATGTCATAAATCCAAGCTAGAGAGGGAATACTCTTCAAGCAAGGATAAGATAGTTGAAAAAGAGACATCTTGCAACAAGTGTAAAGGGGATCCTTGGAGGAGAAGAGATCTTTTCTCTAAAGACATATACCTCCAAGAGGAGATATTTTTAACAAACATAACATCTTCTACCAAAAGAAAGAAAGGAGAACAATAATCATACTTTTCTCGTATTGCTAGGTGAAAGGGATTCTTGATGAAGGATGATGCACTTTTGACCCAATATAAGGGGTAAGTTTATCATAGATATGCATTGCTAAGTGAAGAAGAGGTTGTATCCAAGTACTTACACCTCTTGTATAAGAGAGAATCCTTAAGAAAACAATAAATTCACACAAGGAATGACACCCAATCATGAAACAAACACCACTCCACAAAGGAAAAGTAGATCCTTAGAGAGGAGAGAGAGAGGAGGAGAAACCAATCATTGCCCCCTAAGTGTAAGGACAATGAGAAGAATTACACAATCTTTGAAGGAGAGATTAAGCATAAGAAAATTCACCACAAACTCACATGAATGAATATTCAATGCAAAAAAAGACATTAGTTTTTGCAAAATGCATCTCAAAAGAAGTGGTAATCTTCAAAGAGAGAGAGAGGGAGAGAAAGAAAGATTACATATTCCCCTAAGGAGAGATTATTCATAAGAGATGTATTGTTCTAGACAAATAATAGGTCCTAACAAGGGACACACATATACTCGCATGAAGGATAATTCTATGCAAGACAGGACATCAAGTTATGAAGAATGCAATCCATAAAAGAAATGGTGAAACTTTAGAAAGAGGAAGGATAATATTCTTTCCTCCCAATCATAGAGACAATAATAAATAGACTATTATGTTTCTCACTAAGTGTGATTGCACTTGAAGCTATACCACCATGAATGAGTGGGTAGACTAACAATGTCACATTACTATATTTGGCATCATTTCTGACGAATGTTTGTTGAAATATCAACAAACTTTTGTCGTATTACCGACAAAACACCCTTACATTTTTTGTCGAAAAAGCAATGAACCTAATTTCATCAAAAAAGCGAAGAACTGATTTTCATCAAAAAATTGACGAAAACTAATATATTTTAGTCATCAATTTGGTAGTATACTAATATATTTAGTGGTTAATTTAGTATTGATTCTTGTTAACTGGTCATTTACTTAATCATGGTAGTCATTTATTTAGTCATTGTAATCATTAATTGTCATTTAAATACAAATTGATTTATGTATATCGATAGTATATTTAGTCATTTGTATCAAAATAGTTAAGAGATAGTGACTATTATTCATAAGTTTGGATGTCATCTAGATATGAAATGGTTAAATTCATTTTAATTTTGAATATTGCAATACTATTTTTTTAAGGGCAAGCGCTTTTGACTAGAGCTATGAACCAGTGAGATCACTTGGGAGGACCTCATCTCCATGTCGTGAGCCAACGCATCCTTGATGAAGCACCTGTATGGCTTGAGATTATCAGTCGTCATTTCCATTTGCCAACAAACAGAGACAAACCATTGATCGATCCGCTGACAATGAGAGTCGACATCAAACTTTACTCTAAATATGTGCTAGGCCTTCCTCGCGGTATGCGCTACTAGATTGGTTTGTCAGCACTAGCAAGGTAGAGAAGATGTTTTTCTAGGATGGGGGACCTACAAACAGTCACAATTAGTGGGGGGTGGGATAAACCTCCACCTCACCATACCGCCCAGCTTGGACGGCACGACGTGAGGTGAGCAACTTACAACCACTGCGATATGGGGGCAACCCCAAATATTGCAATACTGTTACTAAAATGTCCACTATTATTAAATTTAGTGTTCAAAAAACACTAAAAAAACTTCACCAAAATCTCATTCATCTATAAAACCTTTTTCAAAATTAACCTTCATTATTAAACTAATACACACACACACACACACACATATGTATATGTATATATATACATATATGTATAAATATACATATATACATACATATGTATATATATGCATATATATGTATGTATATATATATATATGCATATATATGTATGTATATATATATATGCATATATATGTGTGTATGTATGTATATATGTATATATATGTGTGTGTGTATATATATATCTATAGATATATATATACATATATATACATATATACATATATATGTATATATATATATATGTATATATACATATATATATGTATATATACATATATATATATATACATATATATGTATATATGTATATATATATGTATATATGTATATATATATGTATATATATATATCTACATATATCTACATATATACATATACATATACATATATACATATACATACGTATGTATATGTATATATGTATATGTATATGTATATATGTAGATATATGTAGATATATATATATACATATATATATACATATATACATATATATATATACATATATATATATATATATATATACATATACATATATATATACATACATATATATACATACATATATACATATATAAGCTTGAGAAAATGTTCAAATGAGAGAATAGGGTTACTTTCCATCTTAATATATGTTAGGGTTTTCCTTTGAAGCCCTAAGATCCAACAGTAGAGATTTAAATAATCTAATGGATGAGATTCTTTACACAACCCATTAGGATTGTGGCTGGAAGTTTTTTATGGAAATTAAAATAATTAATTATGACTAGTATCATAGTGTGGGACTATGATATTAGGTACCCATAACTTGGTGTAACTTAAATATATATTTTTTAAAAGATATATATTTATATATACATGTAATGCCCTGCCAGGAAACCCCGAAGGGATAAGCCAAAATTACAAGAATAGAGTGCAAAATGTTTTTTTTTTTTTAAAGTTACAACACATAAGATGCAACAAGATATCAAACATTCAGATTACATAGCGGAAGACATCAACTAGCACCTAAAGAGTTTCCCAACGAGATTACTTAAAATTTCACAATTCACTTAACTCACACAATTAATCCAAAAGCTGAATATCTTAATAACGAGATAATTCATAATCAGGATAATTTCTTTCAAAAGGTGGAAATATAAATCACACGCAAAGATTCATCCATTAAGATCTATTCATAATCTTCATTCAAGCTTTTCATAATAATACAAGCCATACATCTAACATTTTAATACACTAGATTTTATCATAACATAAGAGATCTTTCCAAGCATATTTAAATTCCTTAACAACCACTGAGTATAATTCATTACTCTAAGTTACATTCTTTCATATTCCAACTTATTGCATTCTAAAAGATGATTGCATACTAGCATCAACGATAAATCTCATCCAAACCACTTATGCATTCGATCAACATGGCATCCAAGAAAGGACTGAATATGAGCATTAAAAGTTAATTCCATTTATCCACTTAACCATTCTAACATAAGCTAATCATACATTATAAAGCTGAATAAAGGAACATAAGAGAATACATCACATAACACCATAATGATCTCGGAGTTCACCCCTAAAGGGCTACATCTCCGGGTCTGCTCAACTGCAAGACCCCTCTGATAAATAATAAAGTTAAGAATACAAGAGGTTACACTATACAATCCAACCATCAAGGCGAATCATAAACAATATACAAACGACCGCATCGGTCAATTAATACATAAGCGATCCTTGAAAAGAACAGGATCCAGCTGAACATAACCAGACTAATACAAAGGTCCAGAAGAGCATCCACAAGACTGAGCCATCACCACCCAAGGTCTAACATGAAGCCGATACTCACAAGGGTAGAGACAAATGGACGACTCTCGAAGGTACTCAAAACAGGACAAAACGACAACACACTAGCGAACGTAGGGACAAGTGTCATCACACAACCTGGTATGGTTACCATGGCAAGTCTTCATAGGTCCCGGCCCCATACACTGGGTTACCCTGGCGACCTAATCCGAGCTTCCGGCCCATCCAAGCCTCATGTGGACCCACACATCCTCTCGTGAAGACAAGGATGGTGGTTTGCCATTTCAGGCCTTCCCACAGCATGTCGAGTCTATGATAGCACTCATCCCATTTGTGAGGCACATTATCTTATTTAGAGATTACATTCTAATCTACTTAAAGGTTATCCCTTATTAGACTCACTTTCGACGGGTTACCCAGCAGCCACTTTGGGCGCGGCCCCCAATCGAAAGCCACTTTCCCATACGACACTAGAGTAAACTCAGGCGAACTCAAAACCAAGGAATACACATGGTCAGACGAACGGAGTTCAAGAAGAAGAAGACAACCATCGGGTCAAACACGACTCATAGATGCACACTTACTGACAGTACTCTAACTAGAGGCCTGACCAACAATGGTCAACCACAAATCATCATTCGACTCACACAAAGAGGATATGATCAACAACGACACTACCACAATACAACAGTCAACTCAGAACCGAGGACTAAAACAGGTACCCCAAGTCAATCCATACGACAGGGTCCTACTAAACAAAGCAAAACATGCCATTTCATAATTAAAGGCGAATACAGAAATTAAACTCGCAAGGCAATAATTAGAAAAGACAATATTTCCTCAAATTGATTTAATCATTACAAGTCGATCAAGTTTTCTACAAGATCTAAATCAGCTTACAGTTATCTACCTCAACTAGGGATAAGTTGTTCTTGGTTTTCTAACTCCTAAGGTTCAAAGCATCGAACAGGCAAATTAAGCCATAATGAGTTTTTAACCAATTCATATTAATAAAATTCAGACAACCATTAATCAACTAAAATAAGATATTTAATCTCCAATCAAAACGTCATTAACATACTGGTCTAAAACCGACCTCTACAGTTTCGTATTTTTCAATTCCAGATACATTATACGGATTACGGAAATAAAAATGTAGAAAGAGAATCTAAATGGAGATAATCATTTCCAAGCATATCGTTTCAATTCAAATACCCAACGATAAATATTTCACTACTTCTCAATTACTCAAATGATATGTTCTGGAACACTATTTAACATCATCAATTAGTAATTACATCGTATTTCAACGATTTTCCAATAAAATATTATTCTATTTTGTTTTTAAACAATACTACCTCAACTAGCCATCTTCCCTAATCAGCCAGAAGGTAAAATCTAAATTTATTAATCCAAGATCAATCGGAATGACATCAATGATATTCAGTTGCGAAGTTAACAGTTTTAGAACTTAATTAAAAGGAGGCATAAGTCATGAAATGAAGTTGAATAATGCTTATTCTATAAACTCCATTATAAAATTAAACAATACCAATTTAACATTTATCATTTTTATGCCCCTTAATCATAATTACGCAACTAATTAAAGCTTAATATTAAAATAATATTTAAAAATATTATATGCATCTTTATTTTTTTTTTATACTAAAAAAAAATGCATAAAAAAAAACATCTTATAACTGATTTAAAAGGGAACGCATTAAGAAAAGGCTAGGGCGGGCCGTGCCCTAACCCTAGCCACAGGGGAGGCTCGTGGGCGGCGCCACGGTGGTGCCCGCAGGTGCCGCGGCGCCCTGCGGCCACCGCCGTGAGCCGCAACCACAGCCGTTGTGAGCGAAAGAAAGGGAACGTGCGGGGGGGGGGGAGGAGGAGCGGGTGGAGCTCCGCTCCCCGCCTCCAACCCCAAACTAAACCAAGGGTTTCGATGAGCATAACGCCCAGCTCGGTTTTTAATAATAAAATTTGATTAAAAAAACGCACAGTCCGAACTAAATAACACACGGTTCAGTTTTATTCACGGTTTTGGTTTTTATAAAAAAAAAACTCGCCCAGCTCGGAGTTAAATCAAACGAAAACCCCAATCTCAAATTTGCTAAAAATAATTTTCGATTTACTATGAGTTCGGATTCAAAGAACTGCGTTTTGGGTATCATATTATCTTGATGGTTTTCTCATCCTTAACAAACACCCAAGGGTTTCAAACGCCCAAAAGAAAAGAGGAATTAACAACACCTCCAAAAACACTTCCAGCCAAGCTAGATAATTTACTAAATCAGTTCATAATCATGGCATTCAATGGAGAATCTAAAACCAAGAGCAAGAAAACATTCAAAACCCCATTTCCATTTTAACCAATAACTAAAATTGAGAATTGAATCCTACCTGATCTCGCGTTCCTGGCAAGATCTGCTGAGGAGTCCCAATCTCCAGCTATCCAAAACCCTCTTTCTCCATCCAAAATCCCCAAATTCCTTCCAAAATTTCTCTCCAACCAAAAATTTTCCAAATTTGTCCATCCCCCAATTTTCCCCAAATTTTGGGTTATATGGAAGAGTTGACCAAAAATTCTATTTTTGGAATTTAAAATTTTTATTTACAAATAATTCTCAGAAATTAATTCTTTTCAACTATAGCAACAATTAACTTGCTTTTTAATTCCTAGAGGTATTAATGGAATACGAAAGAGCCTAGAGGTATCACACAATTGGCTACTTCTTTTTGTGAAAGAGAGAGCCACGGGCTACCTATTAGGGTTTCTATTCATTTGTTGTAATTGAAAGGTAAGATTATGCAAGTTCAATTCCTAACCCTAAAATGCAAGTATGAGCTAACAACAAGATTGCAGAATTGAACTTACACAATGGAAAACTGTAAACACAAGGATAAGACAAGAATGCAAATGCGTACCCGGAGTCAAAATCTGAGTGGAAATGTTCGGGACGGGGGCGCGGGCGCCACTGTCCTGATTCTGCACCTGAAACTGCACCTAAAACCACTGTTTTTGCACTCTGGAAACTGTCCGAAATGCTGTCTGTCAGGAGGACCAGGGCGCCCAGTGCCTCTGTCCCAGGGACCAGGGCACCCAGCGTCCCTGTCCTAGCAGGACCAGGGCGCCCCACGCCCCTGTCCTAGTGTTCTGCTCTGCAATTTGATGCAGAGTGTTGTCTCGACCTGTTCTCTCCGGATCTGTATCCTGCGGCGTCGTCCGAGTCCTGAAACCTACACTTGTATCTGAAAAAGGGTGTATGGGCGGCTATATAGGGTTTTTCCTTAGTCAAACCCCCGCTTCGGTGATTTCCACCTCCACGAATAGCCAAGTTGTTTTGTAAAATGTATTGTGTGTGCAGACCTAGTGTGTGTGCAAGGTCCTAAAATGCAAGAAAGCAAACTAGAGCAACCTAGAAAGTAAACCCTAATTGCTTGTAAATGATAATGTAAATGCTCTAAATCAAGATGCAAAGTGATCTAAAGCATGAATGAAGGATATATTGAAGCTTATGCAAAGACATGAAAACAACATGAAATCATACCCAACCCTCAAGGGAGGGGTACAAGCCAATCTTCAGTCGGTAATCTCCTATTGTTCTTCAATGTCTTCCAAGCCCTAAATGGATGAATGGATTTGATAAATTATTGATAGAGGGATGTTGAAAGTTGTTGAAGTCTTCAAAGATCTTCTCTTTCGCTACATATCAGGTTCCTGAAAACAAAATTCCGATCCCTTCAAACGAAGAAAGAGAGCTCTTATGTATGAAACCCTAGGTCATAATTTTGTCTTTTGGCCGACCTAGAGATTGAATATCCTGCCAATTTCTTGGGGCTAAGCTTTATTTTATGATTGGATCGCGCTCCTAAAATTTCGGGAAAAATGTTCGGGACCGTGTGCACTCTGGGTGCCACGGTCCCGACAACTTTTCACCAAATTTTCAGGGCCGTCAGATATGATGATTTTAGAGAGAATCTCAAAGTTACAGGTGATTTCGAGATGTTTTGACCCCCGAAATCAAGCCCCCAAGCTCAGAATAGGGCCTAATTAGGGTTTTTGATTAAGTAGTGTATTGGAAGAATAAAATGAAAGGGGCATGCTTTAATGAAAGGGCCCGACTTTATGATGTGGAAAATGATGAAATAGAACCTTTAGACCTAATTAATTTATTAATTAAGTGCTAAAGGGGAAATGCAATGCAAAATGCAATTGCGCCAAGGCGGGTGCTAAACTAGGTGTTAAATTGTACTGTTTTAGCAAGTGCGTACAATTTATGACGTTACATTTAGCCCCCACTTTAGCGTTCATATGAGTACTACGTGCATATGCAAGCTAAAGTACAGAAAGTAAACATTATTTGAAAAAGGATATATCCATAAGTTGTCGGACGAAGCCCCCAGCGGTATCTGCAGTACACAGTTAGGAACTGCACCCTACAAAACACACGTTAGATCACAAAATCACCTAATGCTTACTAAGGAAGGTGATGAAATTTGCGAGTAGCTATATGCCCCCCCCTGTTTCGACTTGCTTATTAGGGAGGTGAAACAGGGTAGCATGTTTACTTATGACAAATTGTGTAAGAGAGTGTTGATGAGGGATGTTCACTAAAAAGGCTCATCAGAGCACTTTTTGGAACATCCCGAGAGTAGGGGAATGAAAATACGATTCCTACGCAACAAACGGTTTGAAAATCGCATCTCCCAAACTCAAGTTATGATGAAATGAGTGAAAGAGGAAAATTAGGGTTTTGAAAGTAAATGTAAAGGAATGAACGTATATACCTTGAAAGAGACATTTGCATTTGTCACTTTGTTGATTCTGAGTATTGTTCATTGCAACGGAGCCCACATAGCCATCATCATGCCTTCACGACGACCAGAGTGTCCCACGAGGATTGAGATCATGCGACAGGCTGTGATCGACGACGAGCCACTAGACGAGGTGAGTTGACTGAACGTTGACTTTTGATTTTCTGCTTTTGACTTTTTGTGATCGTTTGCGGGCCCTGGAACCCGACTGTGGGTCCCACACAGGGCGCCATGGTCCCTGTGGGGTGCCATGGTCCCTTCAAGGCGCCATGGTCCCTGCCAGGGCGCCATGGTCCCTTCAGGGCGCCATGGTCCCTGACAAGGCACCATGGCCCCAATCAGGTCTTGGCGAGAGATGCCAGGGTTAGCATACGATGTTCAACAGTTTTGCATGAATGATTTTTGATGATTGAGTACTAATTATAGTTATGTTTTTGTGATGCAGGGTCTCCCGTATATGAGAGAGCACACGGCAGGACAGATTCTATGCAGTTTGCGAGATCAGATTCCCCGACTCACTTAGGCAGAGAGAGACACATTGTCGATAGTAGGTTTGTGGTCTATGATTCTTATGTCAGCCATCCGATTTCATCCCATGATGCTGATGGCATTCATGGAACGGTGGGATCCTGACACATGCACGTTCCAGCTTCCAGTAGGGGAGATGATGGTGACACTTGAGGATGTGTACCGCATTCTTTGCCTACCGATCAGAGGAGCTACCGTGACATATGCGACCGATCGGTCAGTAGAGGATCATCAGAGGGAGCAGGTATATTGTATAGGGAGAGTCATGCTGAGCGAGACGAGAGGTCGTATCATGGTCAGCTGGCTCTTACATCCTACAGGAGAGGTGCCCCTCATGAGACGTCTTATGATAGCCATCATTGTACTAGCTATCTACCCTAACGAGCGAGGTACACGCATGCATGGGGGTCTCACGTGGTGCATCAGGGCTATGGAGAGACACAGGAGAGTATATGCCTGGGGTCAGAGTATGCTTGCACATCTCTATCACGACCTCGAGGAGTATGTTTTCGGATAGGGTTGCAGCTTGATGACATGCACACTTCTGCAGGTGTGGATATTTGAGCACTTTACATGCACCAGGCCTGTCGGCTATCCGATGAGTACGGCTAGCGAGTGACCTAGGGTATTTGCTTATCCACTTACCAGCGAGTGGAGATTTGGAGATCTATTGTATTGGAGAGTGATAGTTGACAGATTGACAGCCGAGGTGACCGTGTGGAGACCATATCTGCGGATGCACAAATGGGATGGGATGGAGAGACAGTTAGTAAGCCTACAGAGGAACCGCCTACTAAGAGGATGATATCCACACATCATAGTCCCATTCTACTTCAACCGAGTACGGAGGCAGTTCGGGCTAGAGCAGCGTGTCCCAGCCGATGTGCCCATCTACACTCGACACTCGCGAGTCCTTCCTAGACCCAGAGCAGTAGTGAGACCGACAATAGATGATATCGAGATCACAGATATAGAGGGGTCCGATCAGGATGTGGTCACTGATTATGCTGTAGACCCCGGGGCACAGCGCAGGTATCATTCCTGGTTTGTGAGATCATACCCAGGGCCTATCTTTCCACCAGATCACCCGACAGGCCATCCAGGTCCATGGAGGCATGGAGACCAAGATGAGGATCAGGGATCCAGGTCAGAGGAGCCAGAGGAGGGAGAGGGTCATGAGGAGGCAGGAGGTCTTGATCCGCCTATAGGAGATTAGCCTAGTGCCGAGGAGGAGGATGAGGATGACGATGAGGAGGAGAGAGATGATGATGAGGAGAACGAGGATGCAGATGAGGATGAGGATGAGGAGGAGGAGGAGGATAGAGATGATGAGGAGGAGTCAGATGCAGCTCCTCACCATTCAGGGGATGATACCGTAGCCTTAGATCCTCCCATTATTCCCCAAGAGGGGGAACACGAGGCGCTACGAAGACCTGCACCTATCGCGCATAGATCGTTTGAGCGTGGGGAGCCTAGTAGTTCCCAGTCACAGATGCTACCATATCACGATCCCTACTGGCGTGAGGGAGATCCAAGTATAATAGGTTTATATTGATTGATTGATGTTTTGATGATATAAAATGGTACTAACACAAAATCTGTTCTACTGCTACAGCTAATGTGCAGGAGTGGTGTTCCTTGATCCAGCAAGCAGTGACAGATATCTCCACGACAGCGCAGATCCCTAGTTCCTCACAGGTTGCTTATAGACCTCAAGGGAACACGGGTCGGCATGATGATTTGTTTTCCCCATTTCAAGTACAGGTAGAGATATGGAGGGAGAGAGAGTGGGCTCTATCAGAGGACCTTCAGCGAGCACAGCGTGATCTAGTAGCAGCTCAAGCCGAGGCTACCTCGTATCACGCTATCCTTATGGACAAGGATCGTAGGAGTTCCTCTCGGAGCCATTCACGATCTATATCACAGTATACCCCCATGGGTCCACCTGCACGGCCGGATCAGGAGGGAGCATCTAGTCGTCACTCTCCAGCCACCAGCCCCAGGGATAGGAGATGATTTTATGATGTAGGGTAGGTCACATTTTGGATGTGTAGTGACCTACCTTTGTATATTGATCTATATATATATATACATGCTTCTTTGTCTCAAATGTGTTATCTTTAATGTCTAAAAACAATGGGTATTTTGATTAAAATTAATACATTTGGTAGATGTACATGTATGTTCTAAATTTAATTTCCATGTGATTGATTTCTCAATGCTCCATGATTAAATTGATACATGTGTGACTTAATTAAAATATTTAATCAAGTACTACATTGATGATAAGGAAGAAAGTATGTATTAAGCCTACGAATCATATAACCAATGTGATTTAATTTGAATTTAAACACAACATGACATGATTCAACTTAACACATAAAAACATTGTATAATATGTCAACATAATGAAAATGTAAATCTTTTGTAATTTACATAAATGAATTCAAGACAAACCATAAAGTAAAGAAACATGCTTGTCAGGAACGAAGCAATATAGATTAAACAAAACATCATTTAATTCTACTTGCTCTAACAAAGATATGTTAACATATTATCCAATTTTGAAGAAGTGAGAAAGGAAATAGATAAATGATAAGGAATGAGGCATTAAGCATAGTATCTATGCAAGTGCATAGCGTTTATAGGGTCTTTAAGAGGCGTACCGTCTACATCCGCTATTTTGTAAGCACCTGATCCATAATCTTCAATAACGATATATGGTCTAAGCCAATTAGGACTGAATTTTCCCTTTTCTTCAGGTAAGGCATTCACATTGCGCTGATTCTCATAGAGCACTAAGTCACCCACTGAGAAGGAACGCTGAATAACCTTATCATTATAGTTTCATTGTAGAGTTTTGTGATACGCTTGAATATGCTCAAGAGCATTTATACGCTGTTCATCAAGCATCTCAAGCTGTTGAAGTCTTTGTTCTCTATAGGAGTCATCATCTATTATACCTTTGAGAGAAACTCTAAGTGATGGAATCTCTAATTCTAAAGGCATAATAGCATCAGCGCCATAATAAAGATTATAAGGAGTAGTTCTCGTGGCAATTCGTACACTCGTTTGGTAGGCCCAAAGAGCATAGATTAGCTGAGTACTCCAATCCTTACCATGCTTATTCACGGTTTTGCGAAGAATTTGTTCGATTATTTTATTGGATGATTCGGCTTGACCATTTGATTGAGGATAGTATGGTGTAGAAAATCGATGTTTGATATGATATTTCTTGAGGAATTGCTTCACGTCTTTATTCTTAAATGATGTCCCATTATCAGAGATTATAGTGGAAGGTATCCCAAATCGAGGAATAATGTTTTCTAGAAGAAATCGACAAATCACTTCAGCTGTAGTGGAGCGAAGAGGAATAGCTTCTACCCACTTTGTAAAGTAATCTGTTGCGGTTATAATGAAAATATGTCCTTGAGATGAAGGAGTAGAGATTTTACCGATGAGATCCAACCCCCATGCAGAGAAAGGCCAAGAAGCTACCTGAGAACGGAGTTCTTGGGCAAGAGCATGAATCAAATTATTGTGTTGTTGACATTGATGACATTTCTTAACAAATGAAAAAGAATCCTGCTGCATAGTTTGCCAATAATATCCCATATGAAGTAATCTTTGAACCAAGGATTTACCTCCAAAATGCCCCCCACAGGCACCTGAATGCGCCTCTTCAAGAGCAATAGGGATTTCTGATTTGTTAAGACAGCGAAGGAGAAGACCGTTATAACCCCTTCGGTAAAGAACATTAGAAAGAATGATATACCTAGTAGCCAACTTGCGAACTCTAGCCCTGGTGTTCCTATTGGCGGAATCAGGAAAGGTACCATCAGTCAAGTATCTTATGATATGTGAGTACCATTCATCTGAGTCTATGAAGTCGCAACATGTCACCAGGTTGGAATCATCTACAATAGCTGGAGAAGTAAGGTTGTGAATAACAAATTTAAGATCAACCACAGGGTCCTCTAAAGATACAAGAGAAGCCACACATGCCATTGCATCCGCATGTCGATTATCTTTTCGAGGAACAGGTTCTATGGTGTAAGAATCAAATTTTTGTAACAAAGAGATAGCAAGGTCTTTATATTGTGATAACTTGTCTTGTTTCGCTTGATACAGTCCTGTTACTTGTCTTATAATCAGTTGAGAATCTCCAAAAATATGTATTTGTTTTATATTCAAAGCTAAGGCTGCCTTTATTCCTGCTATAAGAGCCTCATACTCAGCAATGTTATTGGTACATAGGAAATTGAGACGGTAAGATAAGGGAATGGACTTATTTGTAGGAGAAATCAGAACAACACCTGCCCCCGATCCCGTACGACACTTAGAGCCATCAAAGTATAACTCCCAAGTTTCATCTTTTTTTGTACAAAGGATGAAATCATCAGGAAAAGACTCAAGGTTAGGGAAGGAGAAAGGTGAAGGGGCCTCAACTAAGTGATCAGTCAATGCTTGCCCTTTAATTGCTCTTTGTGAAACAAATTTAAGGTCAAATTCAGTTAACATCATAACCCACTTAGCTAGGCGTCCTGATAAATCGGTTTTAGAGAAAAGATGCTTCAACGGATCAAACTTTACCATGACATGGACTTCTGAATTTAAGAGATAATGTCTCAATTTTTAAGTCGCAAACACCAAGGCCAAGCATTGTCTTTCTATCACAGAATATCAGGTCTCATAATCGAGTAAGGTACGACTTATATAATATACCGGACACTCCTTACCATCTTTATCATGTTGTGCCAATAATGCTGCAAGAGCATGAGAGGACGTAGCCGTATAAAGAAGGAAGGGTTGAGAAGGTTCGGCCGGTCGAAGGATAGGAGGATTAGCCAAATACATTTTTAAATCTTCAAATGCTTGCTGACAATCCTCATTCCATTGAAAAGTGATATTCTTTTTGAGAAGTTGAGTGAAAGGAAAAGTACGATCCGCAAGTTGAGATACAAACCTACGAATAGCTTGAATTTTTCCTTGTAAGCTTTTGAGTTGAGACACATTTCTAGGAGGTGGCATGTTGACAATAGCATCTATTTTCTTAGTATCCACCTCAATCCCACGATGCGAAACTATGAATCCTAATAGTTTTCCACTATCCACACCAAAAACACATTTTCGGGGATTCAAGCGCATGTGATATTTACGAATCCTTTCAAAGATTTGACGAAGGATCTTAATATGATCTATGTGAAGAATGGATTTGGCTAAAACATCATCAACATAGTCTTCTAGAGTCTTATGCATGTAATCGTGAAAGATAAGGGTCATCGCTCGTTGATAAGTTGCGTCGGCGTTTTTAAGTCCGAAAGGCATCATTATCCAACAAAACGTACCCCAAGGAGTGGTGAAAGCAGTTTTGAATTGATCTTGAGGGTTAATGAAAATTTGATTGTATCCTGAAAAACCATCCATGAAGGATGATAAGGCATGTCCTGCCGTAGAATCAACTATCATGTCAATGTTTGGAAGAGGGAAATCATCTTTTAAAGAAGCCTTATTTAAATCCCGAAAATTGGTACACATTCTTATTTTATTATCTGGTTTAGCCACAGCGACAATATTTGAAATCCATGGGGAATAATCAATAGGGCGGATAAATCCAGCCTCCAATAACTTTTCAATCTCAGCCTTAACAAGCAAAGCTACCTTAGGATTCATCTTTCGAATCTTTTGTTTCACGGGCTTAGCATCAGCGACTAAGACAATATTATGAGTAACAATCTTAGGATCTATACCAGGCATGTCAGAGTATGTCCAAGCAAAGATCTCGGGGAATTCATGCAATAAATCTTCATATTGTTTTTGTTCCTCTTCATCCAAACATTTTCCAATTTTAATAACTTTTTCTTCATTGCAAGGATCCATCTTAACATTAGTGGTGTCACTTATGAGAAGATTACTTTGTTGAGGAGTATCCTTTAGCTGAGGGAATTCTTTCACAATCTCATCGTTATCCGTCTCTTTTCCAAAATAGGCTTTAGTGTTCAAACAATAAGGGAGTCCCCTATTGTGATGATAACGAGGAAGAGTATCATATGCTCCTAAAAATTCAGCTAAAGCATCATCGGTAGGGAAAACATCAAAAGCACAAGCACACAAAGGATCCTCATCAATGTACTTGGGGTGTTGCATTGATAGAGAGGTAGAAATAGCATTACCACTAATACATGGTCTTCTAGAAGCTTTAGTGCGCTTACAGGGATTATAGCCAAGTCCAAAGGCATGGTTGTGAAGATTATTCTCTAGAGGAACCTTTATTCCTTGTTCATGCGCACCACAACCATTTCCATGATACCCATGCTTAGCAAAAATGCGAAAACCACAACCATAACGATCAGCCATTTCAGACAGAGAAGGCGGTTTTTCATAAGACAAAGAATCAAACTCTTCAGAATTAGAGGTGCGGGGAGAAGAAGTTTGAGAAGCGGCCACAAAGTTATTACTCATAGGCTCAGGTAATGTTGATTGATTTTTAGCTTCTTCCTTCTTTTCAGCTTTAAGCTCTCTAGAAGGAACCTTATATTCACCTACAAAGGTAGGATTATAATCAAGGGATCCCCAATCATCATCTGCGAGAACCTTCTCAGGATCAAAATCCTTCTTATGTGTAGTTTCAAGTCGAGAAGAGTCTTCTTCAGGAGCTCTAGACTCATCCAAAGAATTTTGATCATCAGAGAGTGGGGATTCATTGATAGGTATCTTGTTTAAAGAGTCATCACTAGACGAGGAAGGCTTAGAAGAACCCCCTTTGGAAGTAGATGTTTGCAAACAAGCTTGAAAATTGGTATCACCTAGCAACGTATATGTCTTATTGTTGTAGATAAACTTAACTTGTCTGTGCAATGTAGAGGGGACAGCTTGCATACTGTGAATCCAAGGTCTCCCTAATAACAAGTTGTATGTTAGATTTCCCGACATAACATGGATAGGAGTAGGCAAAGTAACATGCCCCACTGTGATGGGTAAGGTGATAGTACCTAATGAAGTTTTAGCCACATTATCAAAGCCTTGAATAGGATGAGAGTCCGGCTCAATTAGAGATGTATCCACATTCATCTTATGCAAAAGATTAATGCTACACACATTAAGACCAGAGCCATTATCTACTAGTGTTCGTCTTATAGCAGTGTCTTTCATGATAACCACAATCATCAAGGGATCATATTGATGTTGGATTTCACTAGTAGGCAACTCATCTTGGGTAAACACAATTTGAGCTTTAGGATTCATCAAAGAGTTAACCAAAGATTCTATATTACTAGATGTATTTGGTGGAGGAACATTCAAATCTTTCAAGGCATCTTGTAACATTCCATGATGAGCGGAAGAAGTTTGAATCAAATCCCAAAGGGATATCTTAGCAGGGGTAGCTTTAAGTTGTTCTATGAGATCATATTCCTTGCCAAGAACTTGTGAAATACGCGGAGCTTGCGGAAGAATTGGTTGAGGATTCGGAAGAGAAACTGGAATAACAGGAGGAGGACTAGGCTGCCTATTATTTTTGGTATGATAAGTATGGGCAACCGCATGATAACTCTCTCTAGTTATTTGCTTGGCATAACTATAAGGACTTATGGGTTTTCTTCCTTGCACAGTGATGATTGGTTTATTCGGAGTACGAAAGGAATCATGATCATACCCTCCTTGGACAGTAAGGAGAGGTGATTTAGGAACTTGAAAGGTGGGAGAAGGATAAGCACCTTGGACTTCAAAGAGAGGCTTTTTATGCTCATTCAAGTTTATCATGTTAACCAATTTAGAAGTTTTGTTTTTGTTTAGAGATTTCGATAAGGCCACAAAGTCATCAAGAGCGTCATCCAACAAAGCATGATCATATCTATTAAAAGGTTTATCTTTTGATTCAAAAGGAGACATCTCCTCATAGAGGGGATTGTTGAAAACAACCATGTTACTAGATTTAGTGGAAGAGTTGATAGGAATGTACCCTTGAGAGGACTCATTCAACTTATCTTTCTCATCACAACGAAATGGCATAGTAACAAGGTTTATGAGTTTTTGGTAAAATGAAGGTTTGGCATCTTTAGGGTTCAAAAAATCATCTAAAGCTTCATCTAATTCATCTTGGCTATACTCATAATAATCATCATAAGCATGAACATTTTGCAAATAAAAGTCTGACATTTTGAAATAAAAGTTGCATGAAATTTAAACACACAATGCAAAGAAACACACTCTTTTTTTTTTTTCTTTTTAATGAAAATGAAATGAAAACACACTAAATCTAGATCTAGATCTAACAAATACAATGCAAGAAGAAGCAATGATAGATTCACGTCGGGTTCACCAAAATGTGTGGGGGAAAAAGCGAGACTAGGTTATCATGCCCTAATCCTACCTTTTATCACACATTACGGAATACGAAAGAGCCTAGAGGTATCACACAATTGGCTACTTCTTTTTGTGAAAGAGAGAGCCACGGGCTACCTATTAGGGTTTCTATTCCTTTGTTGTAATTGAAAGGTAAGATTATGCAAGTTCAATTCCTAACCCTAAAATGCAAGTATGAGCTAACAACAAGATTGCAGAATTGAACTTAGACAATGGAAAACTGTAAACACAAGGATAAGACAAGAATGAAAATGCGTACCCAGAGTCAAAATCTGAGTGGAAATGTTCGGGACGGGGGCGCGGGCGCCACTGTCCTAATTCTGCACCTGAAACTGCACCTAAAACCACTATTTTTGCACTCTGTAAACTGTCTGAAATGTTGTCTGTCAGGAGGACCAGGGTGCCCAGCGCCTCTGTCCTAGGGACCAGGGCGCCCAGCGCCCCTGTCCTGGCAGGACCAGGGCACCCCACGCCCCTGTCCTGGTGTTCTGCTCTGCAATTTGATGCAGAGTGCTATCTCGACCTGTTCTCTCCGGATCTGTATCCTGCGGCGTCGTCCGAGTCCCGAAACCTGCACTTGTATCTGAAAAAGGGTGTATGGGCGGCTATATAGGGTTTTGCCTTAGTCAAAGCCCCGCTTCGGTGATTTCCACCTCCACGAATAGCCAAGTTGTTTTGTAAAATGTATTGTGTGTGCAGACCTAGTGTGTGTGCAAGGTCCTAAAATGCAAGAAAGCAAACTAGAGCAACCTAGAAAGTAAACCCTAATTGCTTGTAAATGATAATGTAAATGCTCTAAATCAAGATGCAAAGTGATCTAAAGCATGAATGAAGGATATATTGAAGCTTATGCAAAGACATGAAAACAACATGAAATCATACCCAACCCTCAAGGGAGGGGTACAAGCCAATCTTCAGTCGGTAATCTCCTATTGTTCTTCAATGTCTTCCAAGCCCTAAATGGATGAATGGATTTGATAAATGCTTGATAGAGGGATGTTGAAAGTTGTTGAAGTCTTCAAAGATTTGCTCTTTCGTTGCATATCAGGTTCCTGAAAACAAAATTTTGATCCCTTCAAATGAAGAAAGAGAGCTCTTATGTATGAAACCCTAGGTCATAATTTCATCTTTTGGCCGACCTAGAGATTGAATATCCCACCAATTTCTTGGGGTTAAGCTTTATTTTATGATTGGATCACGCTCCTAAAATTTCGAGAAAAATGTCCGGGACCGTGTGCACTCCGGGCGCCACGGTCCCGACAACTTTTCACCAAATTTTCAGGGCCGTCAGATATGATGATTTTAGAGAGAATCCCAAAGTTACAGGTGATTTCGAGATGTTTTGACCCCCGAAATCAAGCCCCCAAGCTCAGAATAGGGCCTAATTAGGGTTTTTGATTAAGTAGTGTATTGGAAGAATAAAATGAAAGGGGCAAGCTTTAATGAAAGGGCCCGACTTTATGATGTGGAAAATGATGAAATAGAACCTTTAGACCTAATTAATTTGATTAATTAAGTGCTAAAGGGGAAATGCAATGCAAAATGCAACTGCGCCAAGGCGAGTGCTAAACTAGGTGTTAAATTGTACTGTTTTAGCAAGTGCGTACAATTTATGACGTTACACATATGTAATGAATGATTCATCTCTAGGGGAAGATCATGAAAAGAAGGTATGGTATCACTAGGATAAGTAGCCATAATATCATCCTCTTGCACCAAATAATCCTTATAAGGAACACAATTCTCCAATGATTCATCTTTAGGAGGGAGATCTTTGAAAGAAGTGTCCATATTCCCTTTTTGCACCAATGTGCCCTCATTAATAAGATCAATTTTGGGAGAGGGTAATCATAGCTATGGATGAAAGGGAGAACTAAATCATCAGTATATGCATGAAAGGGAACATCATGAACATCTTTAATGTAACTTGAAATTGAATGAGCAAAATAAGTTAAGAACTCCATATGCACTTATGATTAAACAAGAAACTCATATGTCATTTAACCATAATAATGTTCATCCCATACATGCATAGCAAATTGAATGGAGGAGGGAAAATGGAATTTGAATTGGAATTTTGAATTTTGAATTTTGAATTTTGAATTTTGAATTTTGAATTTTGAAATTTGAATTTGAAATTGTGAAATTTGAATGTGAAATTTGAAACTTGCAAAATTATAGGAAAAATGATTACTCAATTAAATGAACAAATTGATTGAAAGAATAAAGAGCAATAATGCAACCTCCTAGGAAATTGAAATATAAAATTAGGATTAAGTAAAAATAAAAAACCTCTTTATTTAAAATTTAAAATTATCCAAAAGAGTTTGAATTTTTAAAATTAGGGCCTTGTGGAAATAACCTCTTAATTTCAAATTTTCAAATTGAAGGAATTAATTTAAATTTAAAAATTAAGGCTCTTTTAATTAACCTCTTAATTTTAAAATTTAAATTTGAAATTGTCCACAAGAGATTTAAAATTAGGGCCTTCCAAAAAAGAACCACTTAATTTTAAATTTTAAATTGGCTCTAAGATTGAAATTTGGAAATTGAAAAATTGGGAAATGCACAAGATTAATTTAAACTTAAAAATTAGGATTTGTTTTAACCACTTAATTTTTAAAATTTAAATTTGAGATTGTCCAAAAAAAATCAAATTCAAAATTAGAGTCTTGTAGAAAGAACCACTTAATTTTAAAATTTAAATTTGAAAATAGATCTAAGCTTGGAATTTGGAAATTGAAAAATTGGGAAATGCACAAGATTAATTTAAATTTAAAAATTAGGGTTTGTTTAATTAACCACTAATTTTAAAATTTAAATTTGAGATTGAAATTTGATCTAAGATTGCAATTTTTTATTTGAATTGAAATTAGAAACCAAATTTGAAGAGGGAAATTGAAAATTTAAACAACTCACAAGCTCAATTTTTAAAATTTAAAAAAAAATTAGGGTTTTTGAAATTAACCAATTTATTTTAAAAATTAATTGTGAAATATGTCTTCTAGATTAAATTTTGAATTATGAAATTGAAAAAGTGCTCAGATATGGAATAATTGATCCAAATTAAATAATTGACAAGCTCAATTTTGAAATTAAAAATTAGGATTTTAATGAAATTAACCTCTAAATTTTTAAAATTTGCAAGGAAATCAAACCTGTAAATGAAAATTTGAATTTTAAATTGCATACACTCAAATCTGATAACAAAAATCAGAATTAATGGTGTAAGGAGTCGGGTTCACCAAAATGTAAAGTGGAAAATTGGAGTCTTAGTGAATTCACCATGTGGAAGGGAGAAATCAATAAGTCAATTTTCAATTGGAGAACTTACAATCAAAAAGAAGGGGATGAATCTACTAGATCCAATACTAAATGATGCAAGCACTGAATACTAAGTATATTGGTTGTGTTTGAAATGTGTTTAACCCTCTTTTGTAAGTTGAATAAGTAAAGTGTTGGAATTGAAGAGAAAATAGGTGGAAATAGTGAGCTACAAATTTAGAATCCAGTCGTGCACCTGGATTTGAGAAGCTTGAGATGATTCGGTGCTGCTCCATGAAATCGGGAAAAAGTTGCAGGGATTGTGTGTCTGGACAAGGTCGCCCTCCACTTGATCCTCTGAACTTTCCATGTGTAAAAAAGTGTTTTGTTGTCTCTACAAATAAAGCTTAATTCCAGAAGTACAGTTGCGTACCTGCTTCCTACACACAAAAAGAAGAAGAAAGGTGTTGGGAATAGGGGTTTGCCTAAGTCAAACCCTGGTTTGGAATCAACCTTGAATGAAATATTGGAAATGCTTGAAATAAATGATGGAAAGGCATACCTTCAGATTTGCAATAGATGATAATGATTTGTTTTGCTTCTTAGATGTAATCACATAAGTTGTATGAAATGTCATGAACATGACAAAACCCTAACACACACACATACTTGCAAATGAATGATGTAATGTTACTCCAATGGATAGATCAAGAATATGCATCTTTGAGGAATGCTAGATTATGAGTGCTTGAATGCTTGAATGTAATCTCCTTGCCTTCTCCACCTTGTCATGCTCTCACCTTATGATTGTGTGTTATACCAAATGAGAGGGGAAGACCTCCTTATATACTTGTCTATCAATTGTTTAATTTTCTGACATAGGCCAACAAGGGGAAGTAATTTCCCGCTCAAATTTGAGATAGGGCCTAGGTGCCAAAATAGATCCTAATTAGGGAGGACCAGGGTGTGGCGCCTTGGTCCTAGTGAGGACTAGGGTGTGGCACCCTGGTCTTTCCCTAATTTAGGCTAGGATCAAGAGCTATGCAAGGTGCAAGATAAAAATAATGAGGTTTGGTTGCATAGGGGAGGCATAAATGGGTCCCGATCAAGCATGGGGAAGAGTCCAATAACGTGAGAGCCCAAAATGTGGTCAAAATTGCAAAGGGTGCAATATTAGGATGCTACAAATGCAATAGACCAAGAGTGGCTATAAGAGTTTCAAACAATTGAAGATAGCCTATCTGGGACTCCTACCTTGAGTTTTATGTCTTCAAGATAAGACATCATTTCAAAAGGGGAGATGATGTTAGCAGGAGAAGGACTAGTACAAAGCTGACTAAGCCTACCACATATGGTTTGTATTATAGAAATAGACCTTTAGGCTAGCTCATAAAGTAATATCCTGACTTGAGAAATGAATATTGTGTATGTTGAAATGTAATCTATTTGTAAACCCTAATAAATCCAACCACTAACCTAGATCTACAAATGCATTCAACAAACAACTAATAGTGAACTATAAATGCATGCAAATAACAAGAAATAAACAAATTTATACCTTCACATGCATAAGAGGCTTGTCTCCATTTTTCTCCTATCCTCTATGATCCTACTTTTGATGATGTATGTTCTCATATTTGTGTTGCACTTGCACAAGAGCTCAATGAAGAATGGATGTGGTTGTGATGAAGTATGCTCTAGAATGATTTTGGTAGAGTGTAGGTACATGCTCTAGCTATGTGTGATGGGTTATGAGAGGAGGAAGCCTCTTTTATAGAGATCACCCTAAAAATGGAGGGTTTAGATTAAGAGGTGAGATTATGAATGGTCGGGATCTCATAGGTGAAAGAGAATGATAAGATTTGAGGGTAGGTAGAGTTGAAGGGAGTGGATTAAGAGGTGGGTTGAATTTGGAGAAAACACAAAGTGAATGAAGAGACAATTGACACTTGTTACATGCCTACACATTTAGATTATGATCTATGTGAACAAGTTGGAGAGCTAGGATCAAAAGAGAAAAAAGGTACTGAATTAATTAAATATATAAAATTATTTATTTAATTAATAGAAGAAAGGGCTAGAAAAATTAAATAAATATTAATATTTATTTAAATTAGAAAGAAGAGGCTTAGTGAATTAATTAAATAAATAAAATGTTTATTTAATTAAAGGACAACATTAGGTGTTTACATTTTGCCCAGGCTCTTTGAGACAATGTAGTTTATCACATCGTTTCAAAGAATAAAATTTAACTAATACGTGCATCTATTTGCCCCAATAGGGAAGGAAGTATTCCCCCTCGAGAGATTAGATGAAAAATGGGAAAAAAGTTTGGACAATCTCTTGACAGGAAGAAAAGGATAGGCTAGGTGGAAACAACAGAAAATGGGGTTAAATTGGAAAAGAACATGACCAAGATTAGGTCACTAAAGTTATGTGGGAGTGTGATAGGTTAATACGGATGATTAGGGTTACGACACCTATATATAGTATCTTGGAGGGTTAGTTTCCTCATTTACATCCATCACTTTCAGAGATTCGACCCAAAGTAGAGCAGAGTGAAGGAGAGCTACATAGTAACAGAGATGGTTGGAACCTATGTGTGAGATCACCAATTTGAGTGAGTGAGATAGTATGATAGGCCAAACGACTAGAGCCAGATGGTATGCATCTAACCCAGTTGTCGAGTTTTTGTATTTATGGAGTCATTAATAGGGTTTAAAAGTGGATTTGCAAAAACACATTAGGATAGTTTCTATGTGTGGGCTAATGATGTGTTTTTGATGTGAAATATCGATGAAAAACCTTAAGATCCTCAATGCCACATAATAATGAGAACATCCAATAAAGAACAGGGTGAATTCACAAAGTTGGTTCCCACTTTTGCCAACAAAGGAATTTGGCGAAAGTGGGAACTTTGATTTTTTAGGTGTTCGAGCGAAATAGTGGTATTCGCTCAAACTACCCCAGGGAGTCTGAACGAACCACATTGCGGACCTGGGTTCGCTCGAACCGCGGGTGACTTTGTACGGACTGAAATCAAGCCTATTGGTTCGAGCGAATGCATTCACTTGAAGTACTGTTCATTCAAACCCTCTAATTTGAGGTTTCTCCCAAAAATTTTCTAAATTCTGAAGAATTAATGACTTCGGAGCTCTGGTTCAAAGCACAAATGAAATAATCTTGATAACCCAAAAATATTAGATTGTAGTACTCAGAGCAAGCTTTCCAACGAGTATAATTTTGTTATATTTTGAATTTATTATGTTCTTGTTTTTTTAATTTTATGGAAAATTGGTTTTTCATCGAACATGAACTTCTCTGTTCAACGCATAGGGAAAAATAAGAAACTAATTCAAAAAAATTCTGAAAAATATCTATGCCCCTAGTATTGATGTCTTCTTTCTAACAAAAAAAAAAATTGAACTTCGATTTATATAGAACAAGTTATGTGTTCAAATGTAAACCTATGTCTAAATTATGACTAGTCGGACTTCTAAACTTTATAAAATGAAAAATATTGAACATATCACTATAAAACCAAATGCAAGCCCTGGATATTGATGTTACAAACCAAAATTCGAAATAATTGAGTTTTTTATCATTTATAGAAAAAAAGTTATACGTTTCAGGAGGCACCTCACTCTTAAAAAATGTAGTTTGTTGTAAAAAACTACTTTTCGAGGGAGATGGAAAATTTTTTAAAAAATCCTTCCAAAAAATTTGAAAAAAATGTATATAGAATCTACAAACAAAATTCTAGAAATCACTAATTTACATCATCTTCAAATTTTTAATAGTTTAAAAGTTATAGTTCTCGGAAGTTGAAGATTATTTCAAAAATGTACATCTCAGTGTCAAAAGTGGCAAAAAAGTGCGAACCATTATTGTGAGTTCACCCAACATCTATACAACCTAGAACCTCCATTGTATGGGCAATGTCAAATTTGAAATCAATAAATAAATCCAATAGACTACCAATAGCAATCACATAGAGAAGGTGTAGAAAATCTCACCTATATCATTTAGTACCAAGGAACATTCACAATGATATACAAACATGTAAACTAAACAATTGCAATATACCTCCCTCACCCATAGCTCTCCCAATTTATCCTCATTCACCTAATCAAAGAGTATAAAAAGCCTCCATATTCTTACTAAAAATAATGAACTAAAATAATAACGCATTACCACAAACTTAGTGATCGCAATAGCTCCATATAAACCTTAACTCTAATGTCATGTGAATGTAGACCTCCAAGATAGAACACGAGACTATCTAAAGAGAAACTATAAATCAAAATCATGATTATTTCTTACCAATACCTATAATTATTGTGACAAGTGAAATCTCTTTCACAAAACTCCAAATAGAATATCCTTGTAAATCAAAAGACCAATTCATCTCAAAGATCAAACATATAATGTAAATCAAAAGACCATCTGAGACGTTAACCTATCAAATTACAGTAAAATCAAACCAAAAGACACATTCTTGAAACATAGGGAATAAACCCAAAACCATCCTAACACTCAAAATTTTAAAAAATAGGAAATAAGAAAGTCCACCTAGAATATAACTACCTTGTATCAAATATTACATATAAAAAAACTCAGTATTATGTGTTTCACATCTCTTATAATTATTTAATTATTTGAAATAGGAAATTAAGAAGTCCACCTACTTGTTTCAAATATGAATTGATATTACAAATTTAAGAGTTTTATATTTTGAAGGAAATCTCGACTCTTCTAGAACTCAGAATCTCTGCTAAAATCAATAGAATGTGATGGGCAATCATCCCTGACTCTTTTTCAAGCCTTCGTACAACACGTGAGGATCTAAGCTGCAGAATCTACTGTGAAATCTGCCGAATATAAGATGAAATCCATCTTGATATGGAGATTGGTATGTGTCATTTCACATCTCTTCCTCTACTGAACGTTTAGCTTACAGAAAGAAGGGCATAAAAGAGACACCATACTTTAAATAGAAAAATGAAAGCAAGGCAACTGTCTCATAATCTCCATTCATCCTCTCATTGCATGATATTTTGCTGACAATTGCAGAAGAATCAGCAAAGTATTGTAATGTTTGAAGATTCTGCAATCTTTAAAGAACTAATCCGAACTATATCTCACCAATACTTGTGCAAGAAAGTACGGGACTGTCAACCCTACTAGATTTTAACCAAATTTTGGGCAATTGGGCATTGGATTTTATCATTGCTTGGAGTGCCCTTCAAAGAGATTACTTTTAAAATTATTGCAGTGGAGTAATTTTTTAGAAAATGATTCACATGCAACTCTTACAACATTTGAAATATAATATGTTTTCTTCCCCTCACCAGACTAGATAGTACTGTAGAGATTAAGGTCATCCTCTGCCCATTGGTTCAGTTGGAATTTCAACTGAAGGCCATAATGGACAAGCTCCTAATCATTGATTTAGATAAGTCTTTTGAAAGCTTGAAGAAAAAAGGATGAGATATCCTTCTAATGCTGAATGAGGACAGCTCCAAGTAGTCCTGGATAGAATGTAGGAAATGGATTCTTTACATCTTTTCATATTTACATTCATTTAAAAAAATGAGTGTCCTTCCCATACCTTTGACAAGAGAAACTCATTCTCCATATAAAGCCTTATTTTCCATTCCATATCCCAAATCCTCATATCATGTAAATTCTTTGTAGACTTCATCTCCAATTACAATCCTTCATCCTCAAATTCTTTGTAATCCAACCCATCATAATCAAAACTCTAATCAACCAAAATATCCTTCTTTGTAAGGAGTCGAGTTCACCAAAATGTTAAGTGGAAAATTGGAGTCTTAGTGAATTCACCATGTGGAAGGGAGAAATCAATAAGTCAATTTTCACTTGGAGAACTTTACATTCAAAAGAAGGGGATGAATCTACTAGATCCAATCCTAAATGATGCAAGGATTGAATACTAAGTATATTGGTTGTGTTTGAAATGTGTTTAACCCTCTTTTGTAAGTTGAATAAGTAAAGTGTTGGAATTGAAGACAAAATAGGGGAAAATAGTGAGCTACAAATTCGGGATTCAGTCATGCACCTGGATTTGAGAAGCTTGAGATGATTCGGAGCTGTTCCACAAAATTGGGCAAAAGTTGTAGGGACCGTGTGTATGGACAAGGTCACCCTAGACTTGGTCCTCTAAACTTTCTGCGTGTAAAAACGTGTTTTGTTGTCTCTACAAATAAAGATTAATTCCAGAAGTATAGTTGCACACCTACTTCCTACACACAGAAAGAAGAAGAAAAGAGCTGAGAATAGGGGTTTGCCTAAGTCAAACCCTGGTTTGGAATCAACCTTGAATGAAATACTACAAATTCTTGAAATAAATGATGGAAAGGTATACCTTCAAATTTGCAACAGATGATAATGATGCTTTTCTTCTTAGATGTAATCACATATGTTGTATAAAATGCCATAAACATGACAAAACCCTAATACACACACATACTTGCAAATGAATGATGTAATGTTACTCCAATGGATAGATGAAGAATATGAATCCTTGAGGAATGCTTGATGCTTGAATGTAATCTCCTTGCCGTTTCCACCTTGTCATGCTCTCACCTTATGATTGTGTGTTATGCCAAATGAGAGAAAACATGGGGAAGTAATTTCCGGCTCAAATTTGAGATAGGGCCTAGGGGCCAAAATAGGTCTTGATTAGGGAGGACTAGGGTGTGGTGCCTTGGTCCTGGTGGGGACCAGGGTGTGGCGCCTTGGTCCTGCCCTAATTTAGGCTAGGATCAAGAGCTATGCAAGATCCAAGATGAAAATAATGAGGTTTGGTTGCATAGTGGAGGCATAAATGGGTCTCGATCAAGCATGGGGATGAGACCAATAAGTCGAGGACCCAAATTGCGGTCAAAATTGCAAAGGGTGCAATTTTAGGATGCTACAAATGCAATAGACCAAGAGTAGCTAGAAGAGTTTCAAACAATTGAAGATAGCCTATCTGGGACTCCTACCTTGAGTTTTATGTCTTCAAGATAAGATATCATTTCAAAAGGGGAGATGATGTTAGCAGGAGAAGGACTAGTACAAAGTCGACTAAGGCTACCACATATGGTCTGTATTATAGAAATAAACCTTTAGGCTAGCTCATAAAGTAATATCATGACTTGAGAAATCAATATTGTGTATGTTGAAATGTAATCTATTTGTAAACCCTAATAAATCCAACCACTAACCTAGATCTACAAATGCATTCAATAAACAACTAATAGTGAACTACAAATGCATGCAAATAACAAGAAATAAACAAAACTACAAATGCATGCAAATTGTGAGATTTTGCCAAGATCAAGAGCTCAATGAAATGTACAAAATAGAGACACAATATAGGACAAGAATAAACTATATTCTCATCAATAGAAAATGATCAATATCAATTACGTACAATGTAGATGAGCCTGCTTATATAGGCAAGGCTAGGGATATGTGAGCACACAAACATGACATGTGGCTCAATAAGAAACAAGGGTAGGTAGGAAATAGGTGTGGGGAGGTAGGAGAAATAATATAATAGTCCACATGAGGTGGATCACCCACCGAAGGTGGAATTATCACTCCACAATAAGTGGATATGATAAAGTAGTAACAAGATCAACACCATAAAAGGTGGAATTTCTCCTACACACACTATCCCAATGTGGCACAAACACCCAAGTGTCTCATACCCAAACTACTATGAAATGCATTTCCTAAGTAAACTTAAGTAAATGTAATAATATCCAAGATGAATAATTATTTACACCAACACCCCCCCTTAAGTGCAACTTAGGGGAATGCACTTAAGTCTACAATACAACTAAGCAATGCAAGATGGGTCCCGGCTACGAGGCCATGTTAGGTACCCATGTACAAATGCAAATGCATGCAAACCAATGCAATGAGAACTCTCACAAAGTGGGGAAAGAGAGCAAAACCCAATGGGAAAAAACCCTCCCCCAAAAGAGAGATGAAAGCTATACAAGAGAAATCTCATAGAAGAATGTGAAGAACAAAACCCCATGTGAGGAAAAAGTCCCCCCCATATGAGAGAAGAAGAGAAGCTAGGAAGCCCCCCCTCAATGTGGAATCTGCACCAATGATAGAAGCTTGATGTATGAAGAAACTGCTCCACGAACGTCGAACAACATTCCTCCCCTTAGGAAGAAACAAAACCAAAGGTGTATCCATGAAGTCTCCCCAATCATGAAGGGAAGATGTATGAAGAAAACTCATGATGAATGGAATCTCTGAAAACTGCTCAAGTGTCCCCATGTTGATGCTGAAAGATACGCCCTCCAAAGGTGGTAAACTGTGCCACACTGCTGAAAAAGGCACTCCAAGATTTAGTGGAGATGGATGTAGAACATATCCCAAAGACTCACATGTCTCCTCAAAAAATAAAGAGACCTCCTCCAACTGTTGTACATAAGTATCCACAATCATGTCAACCTCGAAAGAATGATCATGTAGAGAATGAACAAGAGGGTCAGAGTGTTCCCTCGCAACAATCAAAGAAGGACCATCTTCATCAAAGAGAAGATGAATGTCATCAATGATGTCTCCCAAATCTGCAATGTAGGATTCCACAAACAAACCTGCAATATCTATCAAGTAATCATCCCATGAATCTGAAGCTGGAAGACAATGAATATCCTGCTGCACTGAATCACATGAAGGCAAAACTGTCGTACTATCCGCATCATCAGGTGCAATAGGTGATGTGATATCAATATGAGGAGATGAAATACACGGCTCAAGAATGGGGTCACATGTGAGAATCCCCATGTTCAAGTGCCCAAAGTTCTCCTCAAAATCTGAACCATCACAAGAAATGTGATCATCATGTGTAGAATCATCAAATGTGAAATCATCATCATCAACAAAATCTGAAAAGGAGTATAACCGAGATGCATGATCAACCAACCCAGTTGCAATGATAGCTCTAGTCTCCAAGTCTCTAATGAAAACTGAGTCAGATGTGAACTCCACGACTCTCTTAGTTGCGCCATGTGTGATTTGATAGATAGAAAGGAGATTGTTTGTCAAGTGGGGTACACACAACACATCATTGAAGGAGTTATCCCCAATGTCAATAGATCCTTTCCCAATCACATCCATGTATGTATGATTGCCCATCAAAATTTGTGGCATGGTGCAAGGCTCAAATGTAGAGAACATAGACTGTGAAGATGCCATATGATGAGAAGCCCCTAAATCTAGAAGCCATCTCTCTGAATCATGACTGGTAGTAGCACATAGAGCTTTTCCTTTTCTTGTTCCAAAAGAGTGAGTCTTCCCACTTGTAGAAGCCATGAATGCTTGTCCTTTTCCTTTTGAATGTGAGGAAGTGGAAGTTGATGAATCATCCTTCTTGTAGACTTTAGGCAAATCAATGTTATGCTTTTTGATGATGTGTGTGAGCTCATCAATCTTCTTAGAATGGCAACGATGCTCCTCATGACCAATCTTTTTACAATAAGCACAAGTAGGTCTCTCCCTCTTTGGTGAATTATCTCTCTTGGAAGAGGATGAATCTCCTTGTTGTGGAGAAGATGGTGCTTTTTCTTTAGGCTTTGATTGCCATTTCTTCTTGTTTGAGTTGTCCTTTCCTTGATTTCCTTTGTTCCCTTGATTTGCCACTAATGCTTGAGACTTAGAAGCCCTAAGAATGCCCATGCTTATCAATTTAGTTTGTTCCATCATCAACATTTCATTGAAAGCATCAAATGTAGGCATTTTGTAGCTTGAACCCATTGTCATCCTATGGGTTTGGAAACTAGAAACAAATGCTGCATATTCTTGTGGAAGCTTGCCTATCAAGTTGAATATCAATTGAGTATCCTTCTTATCAATGCCACAATCTTTGAGTTGTGCCCTCAACTCATTTTCCTTAGTGACATAATCTTGTATAGTATCAAAGTTCTTGGGATCTAACATGGTGAGATCACTATCAATTTGATATCCCCTAATCTCATCAACTTGACCATACAAGTCTTGAAACTTTTGCCAAGCATCCTTGATTAGAGTACACTTCTCAATATGAAAAATGAGATCCTTTGATACATACTTTCTTAAGGTACCAATTGCCATGATATTTTTAGTGAGCCAATCCAAGTGACCAACTGGATCAACCTTAGGATCAGCGGGAGCAACAATAGTTCCATCAATGTAATGAGTGAGTCCTTTTTCCATAAGTTTACTCCATGCATCAATTTTCCAAGTAGCATAATTATGAGGAGTTAAGAGAGGAAACTTAGAAGAACCCATAGCAACAAAAAGGAAGGAACACAAGAGCACAAAAGCACAAGAGACACCCCCCCAAATTCACTCAATCAAAGTACCCCCCCCCCAAAGTGATGATTTTGGCACTTTATACTTAGTGCGATTACAATGAGCCACTTGCAAAACAAGGCAAAGTGGACTTATGATGCAAATTTTACAACTTCTCAAATGAGATACAAGAGACTTCAATCAATAGTGCAATGAATCTAACTGGGATTCAAGCAAATATACAAGTACCAAGAGAGCCAAAAATGGCCAAAATCTGAAAGTACAATTTTTACTTACAATGGCATCAATTTGATAGCATCATGTGAAATTAGACAAAAAAATACGCACTTTCAAAAAAAACGGCACTAGAAAAGGAGGTCGTATGACCCTAAACGAAGCCTCTGAAGTTGCAAAAACTGGGATTACTCAGGTACAATCACCAAAAACTGCATTTTCTGAAAAATCTGTGCATCAAAATCAAAATATTTCTTCACCACTGCGGAGAGCACGAAATTCTAGCTCATTTCAAAAAAAATTGCACCCAAAAAGGAGCAAAAATGAGCAAGTTATGGTCATTTGAAGTTGAACTGTAAAATCAAAAAGCTCAATGAGAGGGGCCTGCAAAATTTTTGAAAAATGCTGATGTGGCACTGACATCAGCAATTCACTATGTTAAATTTGAAGATTGTATGACCGTCGCAAAAACTTCGCCTCCCTGCTGACTGTGCGTCCGTACTGTACGGACTGCTGACGTGGCAGATGGTTGTGCAAGTGACTGTGCAATATGGAAATCTGATGTGGCAAGCAAATTGGGCTGATGATGTGGCGCCCGTACGGATTTTACCCGTGGGCCAGTGGTCGCCTGCCACGTGGCGGATGCGAGTCCTCCTGTCTAGTTGACCGCCGGTGGAGGGAGTGGCCGAAGCTGAAAGGTCGACGGCGGTGGCTGAGGTAGCGGGCGACGGAGAGGAGGTAGCGGGCGCCGGACGTCCGGCGGGGGAGCGGCGGGTACCGGCGTGACACTAGTCTCGGCGGCAGGAGATGCAGAGCGGCCAGCGGGAGGTGCACGCGGCGGCGGCAGAGTCACAAGCAACGGCGGAAGACGGTACGTGGTGCGGGCTGACAGCGCTACAGACCTGCAGGGTACGGCAGGTCACGGGGGGGGTCTACGGACCCCCTAAAAACACTTTTTTGTTTTTTTTTAAATTTTTTTGATGATTTTTTTTCTGACGAAAATTTTTCGAATTTTTTTTTTATTATTTTTAATTTTTCGAAAAAAAAAATTCAGAAAATAAATTTATTTTTTTTTGAAAAATATAATAAAATTTTTTTGAAATCCGTACAATACTAGCAAAATTGGCGAAAAAAAATTTCTCACCAAAATAGGCCGACTTTATAACCAAAATTCATGAAAACGACCTTCTAAACGTAATGACGGGGTCGGATCTGGTCTAGGACGCCTCCAAAAGATGTTGCTCCTCAGATCTGCCTCTTGACATCACAAGAATGCCTCTTCAAGACGAATCAATGAAGCCCCAATGGCTCTGATACCATGTGAGACATGGACTAGCTCTGATACCATGTGAGATTTTGCCAAGATCAAGAGCTCAATAAAATGTACAAAATAGAGACACAATATAGGACAAGAATAAACTGTATTCTCATCAATAGAAAATGATCAATATCAATTACATACAATTTAGATGAGCCTGCTTATATAGGCAAGGCTAGGGATATGTGAGCACACAAACATGACATGTGGCTCAATAAGAAACAAGGGTAGGTAGGAAATAGGTGTGGGTAGGTAGGAGAAATAATATAATAGTCCACATGAGGTGGATCACCCACCAAAGGTGGAATTATCACTCCACAATAAGTGGATATGATAAAGTAGTAACAAGATCAACACCATAAAAGGTGGAATTTCTCTTACACACACTATCCCAATGTGGCACAAACACCCAAGTGTCTCATACCCAAACTACTATGAAATGCATTTCCTAAGTAAACTTAAGTAAGTGTAATAATATCCAAGATGAATAATTATTTACACCAACACAAATAACAAGAAATAAACAAATTTATACCTTCACGTGCATAAGAGACTTGTCTCCATTTTTCTCCTATCCTATATGATCCTACTTTTGATGATGTATGTTCTCAAATTTGTGTTGCACTTGCACAAGAGCTCAATGAAGAATGGAAGTGGTTGTGATGAAGTATTCTCTAGAATGATCTGGCAAAGTATAGATACATGCTCTCGTTATGTGTGAAGGGTTATGAGAGGAGGAAACCTCTTTTATAGAGATCACCCTAAAAATGGAGGGTTTAGATTAAGAGGTGAGATTATGAATGGTCGGGATCTACTAGGCGAAAGACAATGATAGGATTTGAGGGTAGGTAGAGTTGAAGGGAGGAGATTAAGAGGTGGGTTGAATTTGGAGAAAACACAAAGTGAATGAAGAGAGAACTAACACTTCTTACATGCCTACACATTTAGATTATGATCTATGTGAACAAGTTGGAGGGCTAGGATCAAAAGAGAAAAAAGGTAAGTGAACTAATTAAACATATAAAATTATTTATTTAATTAATATAAGAAAGGGCTATACAAATTAAATAAATATTAATATTTATTTAAATTAGAAAGAAGAGGCTTAGTGAATTAATTAAATAAATAAATATTTATTTAATTAAAGGATAATATTAGGTGTTTACATTTTGCCCAAGCTCTTTGAGACAATGTACTTTATCACATTGTTTCAAATAATAAAATTTAACTAATACATGCATCTATTTTCCGCAATAGGGAAGGAAGTATGCCCCCTTGAGAGAATAGATGAAAAATGAGAAAAAAGTTTGGACAATCTCTTGACAGGAAGAAAAGGATAGGCTAGGTGGAAACAACATAAAATAGGGTTAAATTGGAAAAGAACAAGACCAAGATCAGGTCACTAAAGTTATGTGGGAGTTGCGACACCTATATATAGTAGCTTGGAGGGTCACTTTCCTCATTTAAATCCATCACTTTCAAAAATTCAACCCAAAGTAGAGCAGAGTGAAGGAGAGCTATATAGTAACAGAGATGGTTGGAACCTATGTGAGATCACCAATTTGAGTGACTAAGACTATACAATAGGCCAAATGACTAGGGTCAGATGTTATGTATCTAACCCAGTTGTCGAGTTTATGTATTTATGGAGTCATTAATAGAGTTAAAAGTGGATTTGCAAAAACACATTAGGATAGTTTCTACATGTGGGCTAATGATGTGTTTTTGACGTGAAATTGCATATTTAGTAGTTTGATATTGTATTTTTTATTGTTTGTGTGTATTTGTTGCATGAAACCTCATTTTTGTAAAGATGTTGTGTTTTTGGAATGCAAATGCGTTTTTGGTAGCTTGATGTTACATTTTTGCTTGAATCTGCATCACCATTGCAAATATGGCCCCTCTCATCCTCCATCACAAGTTAATGCATAAAATTTTAGATCTAACCAAAGAGATTCCACACTAACTATCACATTGAAGCTTCATTAATCATATCTCAACAAGATATCCAAATATAACCACTATATCCAATGGTAACAGATATGATTGACTAACTACCAAGAATTAATCACCATAGATGGAATAGCAACCATAGCTAGTTGCTAGCACATGTCCAGCTAACCATACCTCAAACCGAAGGTGCAATAATCATAATAGGTAAACCTTGTGCCATCTATATTCAACCTAATGTAAATCTTGATCATAAGTCCTTAAATATACACTATATTGCATAAATAAGTTCTCAAAGGTAACAACATATAAATATCAATGAAAAACCTTAAGATCCTCAATGCCACATAATAATGAGAACATCCAATAAAGAACATCTATACAACCTAGAACCTCCATTGTATGGGCAATGTCAAATTTGAAATCAATAAATAAATCCAATAGACTACCAATAGCAATCACATAGAGAAGGCGTAACAAATCTCACCTATATCATTTAGTACCAAGGAACATTCACAATGATATACAAACATGTAAACTAAACAATTGTAATATACCTCCCTCATCCATAGCTCTCCCAATTTATCCTCATTCACCTAATCAAAGAGTATAAAAAGCCTCCATATTCTTACTAAAAAATAATGAACTAAAATAATAACGCATTACCACAAACTTAGTGATCACAATAGCTCCATATAAACATTAACTCTAATGTCATGTGAACATAGACCTCCAAGATAGAACACGAGACTATCTAAAGAGAAACTATAAATCAAAATCATGATTATTTCTTACCAATACCTATAATTATTGTGACAAGTGAAATCTCTTTCACAAAACTCCAAATAGAATATCCTTGTAAATCAAAAGACCAATTCATCTCAAAGATCAAACATATAATGTAAATCAAAAGACCATCTGAGATGTTAACCTATCAAATTACAGTAAAATCAAACCAAAAGACACATTCTTGAAACATAGGCAATAAACCCAAAACCATCCTAACACTCAAAATTTTAAAAAATAGGAAATAAGAAAGTCCACCTAGAATATAACAAGCTTATATCAAATATTACATATAAAAAAGCTCAGTATTATGTGTTTCATATTTCTTATAATTATTTAATTATTTGAAATAGGAAATTAAGAAGTCCACCTACTTGTTTCAAATATGAATTTATATTACAAATTTAAGAGTTTTATATTTTGAAGGAAGTCTCAACTCTTCTAGAACTCAGAATCTCCGCTAAAATCAATAGAATGTGATGGGCAATCAGCCCTGACTTTTTTTCAAGCCTTCGTACAACACGTGAGGATCTAAGCTGCAGAATCTACTGTGAAATCTGCCGAATATAAGATGAAATCCATCTTGATATGGAGATTGGTATGTGTCATTTCACATCTCTTCCTCTACTGAACGTTTAGCTTACAGAAAGAAGGGCATAAAAGAGACACCATACTTTAAATAGAAAAATGAAAGCAAGGCAACTGTCTCATAATCTCCATTCATCCTCTCATTGCATGATATTTTGCTGACAATTGCAGAAGAATCAGCAAAGTATTGTAATGTTTGAAGATTCTGCAATCTTTAAAGAACTAATCCGAACTATATCTCACCAATACTTGTGCAAGAAAGTACGGGACTGTCAACCCTACTAGATTTTAATCAAATTTTGGGCAATTGGGCATTGGATTTTATCATTGCTTGGAGTGCCCTTCAAAGAGATTACTTTTAAAATTATTGCAGAGGAGTAATTTTTTAGAAAATGATTCGCATGCAACTCTTACAACATTTGAAATATAATATGTTTTCTTCCCCTCACCAGACTAGATAGTACTGTAGAGATTAAGGTCATCCTCTGCCCATTGGTTCAGTTGGAATTTCAACTGAAGGCCATAATGGACAAGCTCCTAATCATTGATTTAGATAAGTCTTTTGAAAGCTTGAAGAAAAAAGGATGAGATATCCTTCTAATGCTGAATGAGGACAGCTCCAAGTAGTCCTGGATAGAATGTAGGTAATGGATTCTTTACATCTTTTCATATTTACATTCATTTAAAAAAATGAGTGTCCTTTCCATACATTTGACAAGAGAAACTCATTCTTCATATAAAGCCTTATTTTCCATTCCATATCCCAAATCCTCATCTCATGTAAATTCTTTGTAGACTTCATCTCCAATTACAATCCTTCATCCTCCAATTCTTTGTAATCCAACCCATCATAATCAAAACTCTAATTAATCGAAATATCCTTCTAGTAAATTTTCCCAAGAATATTAGCAAAGTATCCCGATCCTCAAAGAATAAATGGGTTTATGCAATCCCATCACATTTCTAATCCTATACCATTCAAATTTAATCACCATCCATGAATTCATTAGTCTTAAATACTTCCATTATACATTCCATAAAAAAATCTCTCTTCCATGTATATGCACAACTACAATAATACCTCTATTCACTAATCACTAATATTACAAAACATCACTTCATTTCACCCAAATAAATTTGAATGTCATTTTTATTAGATTTCTACAATCCATGACAATGTAGTATGCAGTTTTTCGATTCAAGATTGTAAGCAAGATTTTTTTATCATCAATGTTTTGGATCACACTTTGTGATCCATCATTAGATTGAATGCGAGTTCAAAGAGATTAAAGATAGTTGGTTGCAGACTTAGGGTGTCAATATAAAGAGGGGTGAGAGTGTGGGGGGAGGGAGAGGAGGGGTATGGGGACGAAGGATAGGAAGAGAATAAACTGAAAAATAAAAATAAAAACCAACAAGTGAGAGAAAAGACAAACTATAGAGGAAACCACCTAATGGAAAGTTGAGAATAAAGGGCACAAAAGGAAATAAGAAAGAAACAATACAAAAGAAATCAAACCAATGAAAGACAACATCCTATGGTTCTTATCTCTCCATTAGATGGGTTTCTTTGTAGTTTATCTTTTCTCTCATTTGTTTCTTTTTTTTGGTTTTTCTCTTCCTATCCTTGGTCCCTATGCCAACCCCTCCTCTCCCTCCCCCCATACTCTCACCCCTCTTTATATTGGCACCCTAGGTCTGCAACCAACTATCTTTCATCTCCTTGAACTCTCATTCATCTTGATGATGGATCACAAAGTGTGATCCTAAATGTTGATGATTAAAAAATATTGCACACAATCAAATCTAGAAACTGTATACTAAATTTGAATGTGCCAAAAACTTAATCCAAAGCATGCCCAAAAATGTCCTCATAAATATAGATACAAGTGTAGCGTCCTAAAATTGCGACACTTGCAATTTCGACTGCATTTCGGTCTTCACGATGGCGACGCAACACGCAACCTGAATGGAGACCCCGAAACCTGATTATGACACTGAAAACTGCATTTTCTTGCACCCTGGCCTGAACCTCCTTTGCACCCTGCTGTCCCGGGAGGTGGGACCAGAGCGCCCAGCGCCCTGGTCCTTCAGGACCAGGGCACCAAGCGCCCCAGTCCCCCAGGACCATGGCGCCCAGCGCCCTGGTCCCTAGGTCCTATTTTGGGCCCGGTCTCTTTTGGACTTTGGGTCTTTATGTTTGCAAATTGGAAAATTATCTTTCCTGGTCGGCCTAAGGTCGGGAAAATCAGTCTATCAACCCTAATTGACAAGTATATAAACTACATTTTCCTCTTTCATTCGATATGAGGGAAAAAGCGTGGAAACTATACTCAAGCATTCAAGCATTCAAGCATTCTTTCAAGCAATTGATCATTCTAAGTCTCCATTCAAGGCTAAGTGTTGCATTCAAGACAAGGATTCAACCATTGAAGAGGAGATCACATACTACATGCTACATACAACATACAACATACAACAAACAACAACATCTATACCTTCGCACATAAGGATACAAACATCCTTACAACAAGGTATTAGTACTTGTTTTACATTACATTTACAGCATTTCTCATTTCTTGGTTAATTCCAAAACCGGGGTTTGACCTAAAGGCAAACCCCTAATCCCTAACCCCCCAATCATCTTTGCTTTTCTGTGTGTAGGTTGCAGGTACGCGGTTGAAATTGAAGATCTGGAATCCTTGTGCAAAGACGAACAGATCCCCCTTCGTTTCGTGGATTTTTCGGAGGACCGTGTGCACGCCGGGCGCCATCGTCCTGACAACTTTTGCTCAAATTTGTAGGACAGCGCCGTATCGACATTTTACTGCTAATTCCAGGTCCGCAGCTTCATCCTATATCCCTATCTCAATTTATAAGCGAATCTTTGTCACTTTCTATGCATTCCTAGCTTAATTCTTCTATCAACATTCTTTACAAAAGAGGGTAGCCTTGCTTTCTTAACCCTTGAAACACATTTAGCATCCAATCTTGCATTGTGTGGGATTGGATCTTGTGGGTTTCAACCCCTCTTTTGAATGTAAAGTCTCTCCCCTAAGTGAAAACCATCAACCCTAGTGAATCTCCCTTCTCTCTCCTTGGAGTTGGAAGAGGGGAGAGCAACTAGGGTTCGATCGCAATTTTCCGCTTTACATTTTGGTGAACCCGACGTGAACATCCTTTCTGATTATTCATAATTAGATCTGAAAATTGGATTCCTTGATTACATTTCCATGTTTGATCTTTTGCAAAATTTTAGAGGTTAATTGCATAAAAACCCTAAATTTTCTTTTTAAGTAATTAAACTTGTGAAATGTTTAACTGTTAATGCTTGTTTCAGATCTGCCCTTCTATTACAAATTATCAATTCATATTTGTGCTTTAATTTTGAAAATTAAGTGGTTAAGTGTCAAAACCCTAATTTTTGAAACCCTCTTGATTCAACCTTTGTCCGACAATTTCACTAATCAAAACACTTCCAAATCGACTGTAACTTTGGATTCCGCAATAAAATCACAATATCTTTCATCCTTGAAAATTTGGAAAAAAGTTGCGAGGACCGTGTGCACTCCGAGCGCCATCGTCCCCGACATTTTTTCTGAAATTTCGGGAGCGAGATCTTACTGTATTTTCCTGCTAAAATCCAGAATTTTGGCTGATTTTATCAATTTTAACACCTTCAAAATTACAGTCAAAGTTGGTCTTGTGATTGCTTGGTTTAAGGCTTCTAAACATTCAAAAATTGTTGAAATTGAAATTTTGTGTCAAAATTGTGTTCTTACTATCATAAATCTGAAAAGTGTGTTAGCATTCATTCGAAATTTCAGTACGTTATTCAAATTCTTGCAATTTGTGACTTTTGAAATTAAGTGCTTAATTACAACAACTTTGATTTCCACTTTTAAAATTGAATTTTGTGTGAAATTGAGTCAACTTTCAAATTTCAAAACTTGCATTGCTTTTAACATTCCCTCTAAAATCATAAAATTCAAAATTTCAGTTTCCCTCTCTTTTTCAAAATTCAAATTTTGCATTTTTCGACAATCTTGGTAGGGTTCAATTTTGAGATTGCAACTTTAATTTGGCCTATCTACAGATCATAAAATCACTCAATTTTGTCAGGTTAGCTGTAAAATCATCATAACTTTCATCCCTGCAAATTTTGAAAAAAGTTGCGAGGACCGTGTACACCCCGAGCGCCACGGTCCCGGACATTTTTTCCGAAATTTTGGGAGACTGTCATGATTGCATTTAACAGCTTAAATCTAGAAGATTGGTTGGTTTTACTGAAATTTGCTACCTCTAAAATTCAAAATCTTCTCTCTCTCTAGTGCATGAGTTTTACAACAATAAGCCCTACTTACACTATTCCCGTTAGACGAAGCCTTAGAATTAAGTCCTTCCAAGGTTTAATTACTGAGGAGCTGGAACCTAATTTGAATGGCCTTTTTAACGAGGACATGGGTAATTCCTCTAATCCTCTTAATGATGAAGAAGCTCTCCATGAGGTTTCTGTAGAACAACTTTCAAAATTGGATAACCAATTTGACGATTTTCGACAATGGATGTCTCAAGAATACCCTGATAGTCAAGCTCTTCCTTTAATTGAGGGTCTAAAATGTATGCTTCAAAGTGATAAGAATGGAATTGATATTTTGCGTGGTATTGCACACATTGTGGATTCGAATGTGATGCCTATGAAAAGTTGTGCCGAAACCTTAGGTTATACACAACCTCCTACTCAAGTTAATCATTCTATTCCTTTGACGACTCCTATTGCTAGTATACCTACTTTTACATCAAACATAATGACTACCACAATACAAGATATTCCTCCTATGATCACTAGTCATGGGGGCAATCCCTCTTCTTCAATTAACCCTCTTCCTTCATTCAATCCAACTTCTTCATTCATTCCTTCAATGAGTGTTCCTATTATATCACCACAAATGAACATGACACAAGGGGGCAATTCGTTTTCCATTCCTCCTTGTAGTGTTCCTCTTGTCCAATCATCTCCTATGACTAACTATCATAGTGTCCCACCACCTTACTCTCTACCTTCTTTCAATAACATAACACCTCCATCACAATCTAACACGTCTAATATGAACTCTTTGACTGAAGCGACCATTAACAATCTTGCACAAACTGTCTCTTCTTTACAGTAACAAATTGCCTCTATGAATCAATCTAAGTTTAGTGTGCCCACATTTGATGTTGCGAGCCCACTTTCTCTTGACATTGTTCGAGCTATCCCCCCTAAACATGTTGAAATTCCACATTTGGAGCTTTATAATGGTAAGGGTGATCCTCTAACACATGTTAAAACCTTTCAAACAATATGTACTGATTTTGCTTATGACCAAAGGTTGCTTGCAAAATTGTTTACTAGAACATTAAGAGACAAAGCCCTACAATGGTATTGCTCATTGCCTTCCTATTCTATTACTTCTTTCGAACAACTTGCAAATGCTTTCATTCAACAATTTCAAAACAATATAAGTCCTAAAGTTACTTTGATTGATTTAATGCATTGCAAACAAGGTGTTAAAGAAAAAGTGACTGATTTCATTGGTAGATATAAGCATTTGTATGCTCAAATTTCCTTTCCAGTGCCTGACAATGATATTCAAAGAATCTTTATTTCTAATTTACAAAAAGACATTAGAGAAAAACTCCTGTTTTCTGAGTTTACTTCTTTCCAACAGTTGTGCGCAACTCTTCACAATTATCAACTGACTGTGAGTCAAATGGAACAATCACATCCTATGGCTCCGAGTGATAAGGGTGATAGTAGTCAACAACCATTTGGGAAGTTTAAACCGAACAGAGAGTCCATTAAATTCAATGAACACATCATCAACAACAATGTGAATGCAGCATCAGGTGTGTCTCCTATTTCTAAGTTTTTCAAGAGAGAAAGAAAGTTTACTCCTTTGAATGAATCATTGCATAGTATTATGAATAAGTTATTGGAACAAAATGTGCTTACTCTTCCTCCTATAAGGCAAATTGATCCTGCAAAGATTACTTCACCTTATTTTGATAACAAATCTTTTTTTCAATTTCATCGTCAACCTGGGCATGATACTGAAAAATGTTTTGCTTTAAAGGGGAAAATTCAAGATTTGATTGATAATAATACTATCTCTGTTTCTGGAGTGAATGATAAAGGCAATACATCTGTAGCTCCTCCTAACCAAAATCTTCAGATTTTCACTGATCCATTACCTTCTCATACCTCTAATGCGATTGATACTACTGATTCCTCTATCTCACCTGATGATCTTGTGTCCATGACTCCGAATGTGATTAACTTTGTAGAGCAGCAGAAAATCCCTAAAGAACCTTCCATCACATTTGATTCCAGTGAAACTATCAGGGCACTTGATGGTCCTTTATATATAGTTGCAAAAGTCAAGAACACACCTTGCCGTGGAGTGCTTATTGATCCTTCTTGCATGGTTAATGTCATTACTGAAGAATTCCTTTTTACTTTGCAATTGAATCAAGTTATCTATGACAAAACAGATGTGGTTGTGAAACTATTTGATGCATTTTCTTCTCCTGCAATTGGTTCTATTACATTACCTATTGAGGTTCGTAACAAATCCCTTGATGTGAACTTTGCTATTATTCCATCTTCCGAACAATTTCGTGTGAAGCTTGGCTATCCTTGGCTATCTTCCATGAAAGCTATTGCTTCTCCTATTCACAAGTGTTTGAAATTTCCCCATAATGGTGAAGTTGTTACTGTCAATCATAGTCTCTTTAAACTAGCTGAAAGAACCTCTAGTGTTCCTATTGATTATTTTTGCCCTAAACAATTCCAATCTCTTCCTCCACGAAGTGATCATCTTTTCAAATCTTATCAAAAGTGGAAAAAAGATATGATCCTATCTCTAAGTGAACCTAGAACACCCAAACTTGACATGCCTATCATTCTTGAGAAGGAAGTCCTTCCTTTGAAAGATAAAACTAATGTCTTTCCTCAAGAAGATTCCCAACCCATCCCTATGGATGTGACTATGCCTATGATTAATAAACTTCCTAAAAGTAGACCTATCCCTCCTCGTCATGATGGACTTGGTCTCCTTCCTAAACCAAATATTCCTCCCTTATATGGAGCAGTTCCTCCTCCTTCCTCTTATGGAGAGAAGAGACCTTCCTCTTCTCCTATTGTTCAGCCTAAGAGACCACAACCTAAACACCCAAGGGATAAGGATGAGAACATTCCTCCTCCTCAATCTTCTCAACTTCCTACTAAGACTAGACGAAATCGTTCGGCACGTGAATGCCGGCGAAAGCGTCATCTTAGAGCTCAAACTTTGCAATCCCCAAAAACACCTTCAACAAGCATTATTCCATTTTCTCCAAAATCTCCTAAACATAAGATGCATGATGGTCTTGATCCTATGCGAGTTAAAGATCCTATTTTTATAAATCTTGATGATGATATAGATGAAAATGTTATTCATGCTGCAAATGTTACTCCTGTTCATTCTGATAGTGAATATGAACTTGTTGATATTGATAACCATTTATCTAACGAATTTTCTAAAGCACTTATCCTAGCTCCTAGACAAGAACACCGTGGCTTGGGATATGAACATAGCCCTTGTTTGGATCTTGTGATAGCTCCATCTGCTGTGATGGATGTTCCTCCTCTAGCGTGTTCCCTGCCTTCCCGAAACATTGATCAGCAAGATCGGGGGGTAGATGACATGCTAGACTAGTTTCATTAGCATAGCAGATTCTCTCCCCCTCTCTTTTGTTACTTCTTCTATGTGTTATTCGCATTCTTCTATTTGTTGTCCTTAGTGTTGTCTACTTGAAGGCGATGCAAAGCATTGAGATCTCTCGATCTCTCTCATGTTGACTCAAAAGACACATGTGCTCCCTTCTTCTAGGTGACCTTCCTTGATTGGGGAATGAAGAACAATTATGCATACATACATATGATATACATGAATTATCATACAACATACTGACCCCGAGGAAAGCGAAGTCACCTCGTGCTTTGTGTTTTGTGTCTATTATCCTTGGGCTTATCTCACACTTGGGGGCTAAATCCTTGTGATAATGTGCTCCTTTCCCTTCTCATTCTTATATGTATCACTACCTTAAAGCAATCACCCCCGGTGAGGCGTGTGCGATCGCTTTAACGTAGGGGGGCATACATCCCGTTCATATCTTTTCAAGATACTTGAAAATTTCTTAGCAAATTTAACCTTGCCTTGAAAATTTTTGATATCTTTCTTGCATGACTCATAGTGAGGGAACCTTACTACTAACAGTCATGGTTCTCCCTCGTGATCTTCCCTTTTACTTTGTCAATCGAAGTCGTAAGATCCTTAGTCCACTGGGGGCTTGGTGTATCTTGCCTCCTTGACATGGTGAAAGTTTTTCAATGTTGTTTCCTTGTACTTTACCGGAAGTATGAGCATACGCTTATACTCCCGCTAAAGTGGGGGCTAAATGTAGCGTCCTAAAATTGCGACACTTGCAATTTCAACTGCATTTCGGTCTTCACGATGGTGACGCAACACGCAACCTGAATGGAGACCCCGAAACCTGATTATGACACTGAAAACTGCATTTTCTTGCACCCTGGCCTGAACCTCCTTTGCACCCTGCTGTCCCGGGAGGTGGGACCAGAGCGCCCAGCGCCCTGGTTCAGGACCAGGGCGCTGTCCTTCAGGACCAAGGCGCCCAGCGCCCTAGTCCCCCAGGACCATGGCGCCCAGCGCCCTGGTCCCTGGGTCCTATTTTGGGCCCGGTCTCTTTTGGACTTCGGGTCTTTATGTTTGCAAATTGGAAAATTATCTTTCCTGGTCGGCCTAAGGTCGGGAAAATCAGTCTATCAGCCCTAATTGACAAGTATATAAACTACATTTTCCTCTTTCATTCGATATGAGGGAAAAAGCGTGGAAACTATACTCAAGCATTCAAGCATTCAAGCATTCTTTCAAGCAATTGATCATTCTAAGTCTCCATTCAAGGCTAAGTGTTGCATTCAAGACAAGGATTCAACCATTGAAGAGGAGATCACATACTACATGCTACATACAACATACAACATACAACAAACAACAACATCTATACCTTTGCACATAAGGATACAAACATCCTTACAACAAGGTATTAGTACTTGTTTTACATTACATTTACAGCATTTCTCATTTCTTGGTTAATTCCAAAACCGGGGTTTGACCTAAAGGCAAACCCCTAATCCCTAACCCCCCAATCGTCTTCGCTTTTCTGTGTAGGTTGCAGGTACGCGGTTGAAATTGAAGATCTGGAATCCTTGTGCAGAGACGAACAGATCCCCCTTCGTTTCGCGGATTTTTCGGAGGACTGTGTGCACGCCGGGAGCCATCGTCCTGACAACTTTTGCTCAAATTTGCAGGACATCATCGTATCGACATTTTACTGCTAATTCCAGGTCCGCAGCTTCATCCTATATCCCTATCTCAGTTTATAAGTGAATCTTTGTCACTTTCTATGCATTCCTAGCTTAATTCTTCTATCAACATTCTTTACAAAAGAGGGTAGCCTTGCTTTCTTAACCCTTGAAACACATTTAGCATCCAATCTTGCATTGTGTGGGATTGGATCTTGTGGGTTTCAACCCCTCTTTTGAATGCAAAGTCTCTCCCCTAAGTGAAAACCATCAACCCTAGTGAATCTCCCTTCTCTCTCCTTGGAGTTGGAAGAGGGGAGAGCAACTAGGGTTCGATCGCGATTTTCCGCTTTACAACAAGTATTTCTACCAACATATTTCATGATCTCACACCCTCTTAAGATCCAACAATCCTTATTAAACCCATACAAAAACAATAATTATATCCCTTTACTTACTACACCTTCATATGATCCAATTTTCTTGTAGCTAAGAAAATTAAAACTACCACCACTCATATCCATCTAAAAATATTATTTTCATCTTATTTCTAAGACAATAAATATCCCATTGATATTCAAATTTGTCAAAAATTAACTATCATAGTACATAGTTAGGCCTTCATGAGAAAGGCATCTTGAAACCCTATCCAAATCAAATACAAAATAAAATTTCACGGCCTTGGCTATTCTCATTATAAATGGTAACAATTTCATAAATCCTAAAGAAAATTTTGCCAACATCCAAACAAATGGCTCTTGTAGCTCCTCTCACAAGATTGCTTCCATCAATCTCTCATCACTCCTATCACCACTATCACAAAACACCTTAATCAAGTTCAAAAAACACACACCATTAGAATTATTTCAAAATGATGATTTTGTTGAACACACCACAAGACTGAGAGGGGAGGTGAATCAATCCAAAATTCAAAATACTCTACTTCTGATTTTTAAAACTTCAAACCATAATTAACTTATTATTGCAATTGTAGTCACATAAATCTGTCCACTTAATTAAATGAATACTTAGTATTTATTTGATTATTTAACCATCAATTAATAATTAATTAAATTAATATTTAATTAATTCATCTTAACCCTATTCTCCTATTAATTAAATAAATTATTCAATTTATTTGATTTAATTCACTTAACCAAATTCAGACCATTAATTAAATAAATAAATCATATTTATTTAATTAAATCTTCTCTCACATTTAAATAAATTAATATTTATTTAAAACCCCCAAAATCCCACCTCTCACATTTAAATAAATAAATCATTTATTTAAAATCACCTTTATCCTCCACCCACTTGCATTTTCCTACAAATACAAGTTGCACAATTATTTTAAATAAATAATTTATTTAAATCACCTTTATCCTCCACCCACTTGTATTTTCCTACAAAAGCAAGTTGCACAACTATTTTAAATAAATTATTTATTTAAAATCCTATTTATCCTCACCCACTTGAAACCTTTAATGGTTTCCCTTAAAGTATTCAAACTTGATGGCTTTAAAGTCTTCAAACTTGATGGCTTCCTTCTATAATCTTCTTAAGACTTTAATGGTTTTCCTTAAAGTCTTCAAGCCTTTAATGGTTTCCCTCAAAGTCTTCAAGCATTTTAATGCTTTATCTTCATTTTTCTCATTTAAATAAATTAATATTTATTTGAATATTTATCCAAATGCAAATTACACCATTTAATTGAAATAAATGATTTTATTTTAATTGAAAATACCAAAATTTCTCCCACTTGCATTTTCCTACAAAATCCACTTGTATGCCTAAACCCCTTCTAGATTCTTCTAAACCCTTCCTAATTAGCCTAATCCATCCCCTAAATATTGTCACATTCCTAAGCAAATTGGAGTCACTTCTCAAAGACTCCAAAGTCTTTGAAAAGCAATTAATGCTTTGTGTGTTCAACAAATTAACCCTCAAAGTCTTTGATAACCATTGAAGGCTTTCAACCTTCAACCACTTAATCCCCAAAGTCTCCAATAACCATTAATGGTTACCTCAAACCCTCCCACATGGTTAAAACATTTGTTTTGACTCAACCTCTATCCAACCCAAGGGTCTCATCAATCCTTTAATGCTTTGACCATGATTATCTCTTAATCATTTGCACAAAGGTTTATCCTTGCATTAACTCCTAATCCAGTGGGTAATCCTAATTTAGACTTGACCCTTACCTTCTAGATAACCATGAGGTCTTCTCAGGCCTTTAATGCCTCCAACCTCTTCTCTCAACCCAATCCTATGTTGACACTTGTCACCATTTTATTGGTGCCAATTGTGCACATGGATCCCCAACTTTCAAACTTGGCCCTTGATTAAACCATTCAATCTTAACCCTTCATTTCCCCATTTCTTCTATAAATAGAACCCTTCTCCTCAAGCAAAAGGAAGCATTTTTTAGAGTATTGTTGTTATACTGGCAATAGCATAGAGCTTTCTCATAGCATCACTATCTACTCTTGCATAGTATTTGCTTATCATATTCAACCATCTTGAATCTCCATATGGTATCCATGGCTAGTGCTAAAAGTTGAGAGCTACACTCATTTGGGACTTGGAGAGGAGAGGAACAAGGGAGGAGCAACTATGAGCATCTTGATTAGCTATTTCATTCTATGTTTATATGCTTTCTATTTCATGCTTAATATCTCTCTTGATATGCCTGTTTAGGATAGTCTTTTGTTGCTAACACTAACGTTTGTTTCTTGTGCTCTTTTGTGTGTTGCCATCAAATAGATTTTCTAATCCTTTTTGCAGAGCATCAACAATTATAAAATATGAAAGCACAAAGCACAATAAACACATGAACACTACATTTACATGGAAAATCCTGAACAGGGAAAAATACGGTGAGAATTACACACACAATATGAATAACTGATTACAATGTTTTAGGTTCACGACCAAGGAGCTTACTACATTTGATTGGACTTGCAAGACTAAGGCACACAACCTTAGCACAAGATACAAGGGACTACACAAGCTACCAAAAGGAACACATTGTCTTCTTGTAGCATCGTAAACTATATCCTTATATAATTTTGTCCTTGCCTAGGCCTCACCTTGGCATTCTAGTCTCCAGTGTTCAATTGCCTACTTTGATGTTTCTCATACTCCCTTGAAATATGCATTTTTTAACTCATGATCTTGTTTTTACCCCATTTAGGGTCCTAATTGACAAGATCAAGATGCCTTGGGTGCCCTAGTCCTAGCTTAGACTAGGGCACCTTAACCACCTTAGTCCTCCCAATCAGAACCCAAAATAGGACCTCACAATGGTCACTTGACATGGGCATGAAATTTAGCTCAATGTCATCCTGCTCCAAAAATTCAAACAATTAATGCACAGTTAGGTATAAAAAGAATCCTACCCCCTCATTTGGTAACTAGAAACTAAATAAAATCATAAGTGGTCTCTTAATTGCACTCTAGCAAAAGCAATTCAAATCTATATGAGCAAGTGTTCAAGTATTCATCAATCATTGAAGGAGAAGGCCAAGTCAAGATCAAGCATTCATGATCAAGCATCCATGATCAACCTTCTATGAAGACATTCTATATTGCATCTTAAATGTTTGCATGAGGATTCAAGAAAACTTCATCAATGTATCAATTGCAAGCATTTTCACTTAGATCAAGTCTTTCCCTCAAAAGGAAAGCATTATATTTCAATTCAATTCAAGGTTTATTCCTAAATCAAGGTTTGACCTAAGATGATGACTGGCTCCCCTCAGTCTTGACAATTTTTAATGGTCTTCTGACAATGGATTCTATGCATCCTCTTGATCCAAAAAACATCCAATTTATCTACCCCCAATATTCGGAGGACTAGGGTGACCTACTCCCCCCAATCTTGACAATTTTGCCTAAACTTTCGTCACAAGTTCTGATCTTTTTCCAATCCTCAAATCAAGGTTTATAGCTCCACATAATATTTGGAACATTTTGTTACTATTATTTTATGTCACTTTCTCATTGTTTGTCCAAGATCTAGCATTGCAAGTCAACCTTAATTCAAACTCAGTTTTCAACTCTAACAAGGGAAGAATCAACCTAATTTGAATTTTAGGATTGGATCAATCAAGTTCAATTCCCTTTCCTTAATGTTTGGTGGTCCTAAGCAAAATTTGTGGCTATATCAATAAGGGTGTTGAAGCCCTAATTTTCAACATCTTACATTTTGGTGAATCTGTCATAGCTCATGCTTATTTTTTATTTTTTAAATTTTCAAATCTGATTTTTAGGCATTTAATTAAATTTACCTTTTATTCATTACACTTAGATCACATCAATTTAAAGATTAAACTGACAAAACCCTAGATAATATTATGTTAGAATTGATTTGTGGGTTACATAATTTTGAAGTTAAATGCTTAGATTTGATTTTTATTGCATATCACTTTCAGATTTAGAAGCATCTTGTGTTCAAATTCATAATTCACATTGCTTAATTCATTGGATAATCAATCATTTTGCGAAAAAAAATGCATTGTTTAATCATACATATAGCTTACATTATAAAAAAATATATGATTTCAAATCTTTGTATTCAATATTTCCTTGTGCATGAGTTTTGTTACCCATAGTCCTACATCCAATATTCCAGTGAGAAGAAGTTATAGACTTAGGGCTTGGCAAAGTTTAAATACCAAGGGTATGGAGCCTGAGTTAAATAACTTATTCCATGCACGACTATTGGTGCTTCCTCTAATCCAACACATGGCATATCCAACATCATGGAGCCCAATTCACCTCACACTTCTCATGATTAATATGATGACTCAGTAACTACTAGTGCTCAATTGGGGAAGCTTGAAATGGAATTTAACAATATTCAACAATGGATGGGCCAAGAACACTTGAATAGTGATGTAATCTCCTTGATTGAAGGTTTGCAGAGAATGGTTCAAAGTGATAAGTTAAGTGTGGAAGTGTTAGGTGGAATTTCTCGTATTGTTGATACCAATATTATGCCTATGAAAAGGTGTATTGAAGCTCTTGGTTATTCTCATCCTACTAGCCAAGTTGACAATTCCATTCCTATGACTACATCCCTACCTAGTGTGCCTATATATACATATTCTATCATGACTACCTCTACAAAGAATGTTAATCTTACACATGTTAGTCATGGGGGAAATCCTATTTATTCATACTCTTACAAACCTCCTGTAGTGAGTCTTCCATTTATTTCCCAACCATCTCTCATGCCAACATATCATAATGTTGCCCCTCCTTATTCTGAACCTCCACCCACCTACAATAACATTGCTCCTCCATCACAATCTAATGTGTACAATTCCAATCCATCTACTAAAGACAATATCAATAACCTAGCTCAAAGTGTTTCATTGTTACAACAACAATTGGCTTCATTAACCCAATCCAAGTTCAATGTTCCCACTTATGATGTAGAAGTCCCACTATTTGATAAGACTGTCCACGTAGTTGCTCCTAAGAAAGAGTAAATCCCTTGATTAGAGTTATACAATAGAAAAGGTGACCCCTTGACTCATGTGAAGATATTTCAAACCTTGTGTAGTGATCTTTCTCATAATCAAAGACTCATGGAAAAATTATTTAATTAAACTTTAGTGATAAGGCTTTGCAATGGTATTGTTCTTTGCATCTTTATTCCATCACTTCTTTTCAACAAGTGGCTAATGATTTCATTCAACAATTTCAAATTAGAATTGGTCCCAAAATTACTTTGACTAATTGGATTCATTGTAAGTAAGGAGCTAGAGAAAAAAGTGAGTAATTTTATCGATAGTTATGAACATTTGCATTCACAAATTGCTTATCATGTGCTTGATCATGGTGTTCAGAAAAATTTCATTACTAATTTGCTAAAGGATATTAGATATAAGCTTCTATTTTCTGAATTTAGCTCTTTCACACAATTGTGTGCAGTGCTTCATAATTATCAACTTCAAGTGAGCAAATTTAAATAATCTCCTTCAATGGCCCTGGTTGATAAGAATGTGAGCATTCAAAAATCATTTCAAAAATTCAACAAGCACAACAAAGGTTTCATCAAGATAAGTGATAACTCTTTCAACAACATCAACACTCAAGTGGCAACCACAACACCAAGTGTGACCCCTTTATCCAAGTACTTTAGAAAATAATTAACTCCTCTTTCTAAGTCTTTGCATAGCATAATGTTGAGGTTTATTAATGATAATGTGTTGCAAATTCCTCCTATCAAGCCTATAGATACCTCTACACCTCTAGCACCTTCCTTTGACCACAAAGCCTTTTGCCAATACCATCACCAAGCAGGTCATGATACTGAGAAGTGTTATAAGTTGAGGTATAAAATTCAAGACCTTATTGATAACAATGCTATATCTATAATCGGTGTGAATGATAAAGGGAACAAATTCTTAGCACTTCCAAATCTTCACCTTTTCTTTACCTTCTCACACTACCAATATTTTTTATTTAAGGAACAAACAGGTTTTGAAGGGACCCAAAACCCTTTTTACAAAACACTTCTTAAAAAGATAGGCATATTAGAGCCAACAACCAAAATACAGCAAAAAGCTAGCAAAAAACCAAAAACCAGATAACAAACTATAGAAAAATTCTTGAGTGTCTCCTTTGTCTCTGCTTCCAATTGAGTCGTGTTGAGAGCAATCTTTTTCAGATCCTAAATGTCTTGGTTGGTGGATTTCTTTTTCAAATTGGATCTAGTCCTTTTGGAGAGACCTATGTTCTCATCTTGTATCTTCTCAAGCGAATCCACATTAACCACCACCCCTTCTTGTTGGAGGCCTTCAAGTTTCTCAACCATAGTATTTATGCTTTTTGTCAAGTTCTTAACCACTTTATGGTTGTAGTTCATAAGGGATATGAGGTTGGCATTGACTCTTTGGAACTTATTTTCCAACTTTTTCAATCTATTGTTATAATCCTACTTGAATTTCTCTTCTAGTTTTATAATCTTGTTATCACAATCTTTCTTAAGATCATCTAACAGTCTTTTGCATGGACTCAACGATAGATTTCCTTTGTTCAACACTCCACTGCTTAACACTAGAGTTGGCTTGTTTACTACTAAAAACATGGATCTTTATATTGGTTTCTTTGATTTCATTGAAGAGCCATTTCTCCATTCTAAAACAATCAACCGTGGAATCATGGGCTATGGCAAGAACATCATCTAGATTTTCTCTATCCAAATTAAGATAAGGGGAATCCACATTAAGGTCCCTAGGAAAAGAAGTTCTCTCAGTTCTATTAGTAACAGGAACAGATTTATCAGGCATGGCATGATAGGATGACCTAGAATCATAATTAGTCATAGAAACAGGGGAATCTGTACTCTTCATTGAGCTATGGCCAAACCCCTTTTTCTCCTTTGGCTCAAAGTCAAACTCTTCTATTTTGGTGTTCCAATCTTCCTCATCAAAGATGTGACTCCCTAACTCTTCCGCCTCGGTATCATAAGAAGAATCAGCGACCCTAGAAGAAGGAGAGGGTTACAATTTTATATGTTCAAAAATTAATAACAACAAGCCCCCATGAATGACCAAGTTTTTCTCATTTTTCCTATGTTCTTTAATGTTGGCACTAATGGAAGCTTGAAGAAAAAAAGAAAAGAAATCAACACTTTGTACCGAAATGGTTCAATAAAAAAATGATTCCCAAAATCCTTAGTGAACCTACCATCTAGGGTTATATATTTCATGATAACTGTAAGCATAGAGTGCCAAACATATTTTATATTACTCGTATCATAGTTGCTTTTGGAGACTTTGGCCAATTTATTTCTTTCTTTGTCGTCTTTGGGGAATATTTGGACCGCTGCATCCAGTAGTCGTCTATCCTTGTAAAACTTGGCCCCTTCCATAGGCAAACTAGTAACCTCCCACAAACTTTTCATCAATCTCAAAGTCCTTACTAAACTAGCTAAATGTGCCCCTCCTTCACACCTTTGGCAAATTTCCTAGTGGCATTGGAATCAAACCCATGAAGCTTCTCAATGAAAGGGGTGAGACCCCCTCATTTAAAAATTCTCCAAATTGTGACATCTTTTCTAAATTCCTTGCAGTCCAAAGTTTCTACCCTTCGCCTTTCACCACCCATAGTAGCAGGAATGGCTATAAATCAAAAAATATTAGTGATCACCCAAAAAGCATGGGCTGCACTAGGGAAAAAAAGTATTAAAGTTTTGCACAAATTCATAACACTCCTCACAGTAATGGAAGTGACCACCATATCAAGGTATGACATCATTATTCATTAGATGGGATGGTTCTTCGTGCTTGAGATAAATCATATCTCAACAAGGCATTAACATCTATAGGTACACAATCGCCTAGGTGCCATATCATTTCATTATTAGCCCGAACTCCCTCATTAGCAAAATAATCAGCAAGCCCATTAGCTTCATAGTAGGCATGGGTTATATGAACTTTTTAAAAGGTCCTTAGGATATCCATGGATTTATTAATTCATTTTTAAATAGTCCACGAAGGTTTTTGGTGGCCTTTTAAACATTGAATTATGTTGCTAGAGTCATCCTATAACCAAACCATCTTAGCATTAATTATTTTAGCCATTATCAAGCCATGGAAGGCCACAACTACTTCAACCAGGTGGTCAGTCTTCCATCGTCATCTCTGATCACTCCCCTGCACCCACCCAACTGAGGATTTCCCTTAGTCACTCCATCGAAATTGATTTTCACCCAACCAAAAGGAGGAAGATTTCAATTAACATTAACCTTGGGTGATTTAACTAGTCTAAAGGCAATGGAGATATCCACATTGATTTTCCAATTCAATGCAACCCATGAATCAAACTAAGAGAAAATTTGCTTAGCCTTGTCCAAGTATTTTTCTTTGGCTTGCTGGATTTTTTCCTTAATAGCCCTAATAATTTTACTGCAGACAATATTTGGAGGCAAAGAAGCATCCTTGAAGACTTTGTTGTTTCATTATTTCCATATTCCCCACACCAAGTGAGGAAAGGTAAGGGACCACAAAAGATGCAAGGCTTGATTAGATGGAGGAGCTATCCATTGGTCAAGAAAGTCCACCACTGAATATGGAGCAACTTAGGCCATGTTCCAATTATGAAGAATAGTACCCCACACCTCATGGTCATAGGCACAATGCAGAAACAAGTGAGACGTAGACTCAGTATCCTCTTGGCACAAAAACATCTATTAGGTAAGAAAAAAACTCTTTTACAAAGATTATCAAGAGACAAGATTTTGTTTTGGAGCATGATCCAAAAAAATATGTTGATCTTTGGAATGATGGCATTGGATCACACTCTAGCCCAAGTGGGAGATGGGGAGAGGGACGTATACTAAAGAGTGATGGCCAAAGCAATAGAGAAATCACTCGAGGATGATTTCTTCCATACCAACTAATCATACTCTTCCGGATTCAGTATACATGAATTCAAAGATATTTGAAGAGGAAGCAAATAAGAGCTAATATCGAGAAGGTTAGCCCACTTTTATTCAACATAATAGTTAGGAACCCATATACCAAAACTAGCTTTACATTACAACATAAACTTGTTGAAGATTGGATTATTACATAGTGGTTCATGGCCAATCCATGTATCCTCCTAGAATTTAATCCTTCTTCCCGAACCCAATTTCTAGCAAACTCAAGATCCAATTATATGCTTAACTCGGATTGCATTATTCCAAAGAGTAGATCTCATAGGTATTTCTTGAGATTCGAGTAACTCCTAAAAAGAATCAATATGATGTAAATACCTGCTCTTCCAAATAGCATTCCATTTGCCCTTTGTATTCAAAATTCTCCAGATTTGTTTTTCCAAAAGGGCTTTATTGAAATCTAGAAGATTTCTCAACCCAAGTCCTTCATATTTTCTAGGTTTACAGATAGATTCCCAAGCCACAAGAGGCAATCTCTTTCTCTCTTCCATTCCTGACCAAATAAATTTCTTTTGAATTTTCTCAAGATATTCAACAAATTTAACTAGAATTTTGAACAAACTAAGAGCATAAACCGAGAGATTTTGGAGGATAGCCTTAAGGAGATAAATTTTTCCAGCTTGGCTAAGAAGAGCTCCCTTCCAACGAGCCAACTTTTTATGAAATTTATCAATCAAGGACAACCAAAAGGAATCTGACACCTTGGAACAAAGAGGCAAGCTCAAATATATAGCCGACAAATTGCCAATGGAACAACCCAATATATTGGAGATATTTTTTTGCCTGATCTCAAGAGTATTAATAAAGTAAAGAGAATTTTAGGCATAATTGATACATTGACCAGTGGCACTTACATAATATTCTAAAATTATTTTAAGAGATTGAGATTCCCCAACTAAAGAATTCTTGGAACAGTAGTATCATCCACAAATTGCTAGTGAGAACAAATAAGCACATCTGAAGAAGGGACCTACGACCTTTCAAACAACCATAATTCACCATCTTGAGCATGCACCCCCAAAAGGTTTCAACCAAAAAAGTGAAGAGGATAGGAGATAAAGGATCTTCTTGTCTAAGGCCCCTTGAAACTTCAAAAAAATGGGAGAGGGGGCCATTAATAATCACCGCCGATGATCTAGAAGATAAAATAAGCTGCTAAACCAAAACAAGAAGTTTTCTATTGAAACCAAATGCCACGAAAACCCGAATGAGGAAGTACCAATCCACCTAGTCATAGGCTTTGGACAAATCAAGTTTAAGAAAAAGGCCTTGACAATTAGAATTCTCTAAAGAGTGAATTTCTCATGAGTAATAATAATGGAATCCAAGATTTTCCTACCAAGAACAAAGTCATTATGTCGGGCAGCAATGAAGCGAGGTAACACTACAAGCAATCTAGACATAAGATCCTTGGACTTGATTTTGTAGATGGTGTTGCACAAGCTAATGAGGCAAAAAACCTCAAAAGAATTTGCACCAAGGAATTTAGGAATAAGCACAATAAAATTTGAGTTCAACTCATTAAGAATCCTTTTAGATCCAAAGAACATCTTCTGCCACTATCTCCCAAAAGATCAAGAAAAAGAATGTCAACAAACTGTCAGGTCCTGGTGCTTTGTTCCCCTCAAAGGAAAAAACAACCTTTTTAATTTCTTCTAAAGAAGGGATGGCAACCAAAATTCAAATCAATATTGAAATACTAAAAAAAATTAACATTATAGGGGGAGCATACCAAATGTTATGTTATATCTTTCTAACAAAAATAAGAGCACCTTGTGTGCTCCCCCTATTCTAGCCTCTTAATATCCACCATTTTTCTAAATTAATAGTTTAGAAGGTATATATAGAGAGAGCACTACAACTCTCATTCTTGTTACATATTTAAATTTTAAGCATGACTATCTTCAATTTATCCTCCAAGATTAGTTTTTACTAATTAAAAAAAAAGTAGCCACTTAAAACCCCCTTTTGGTCTCCCCCCCCCCCCCCCCCATTTTCATACACATGCCCTTAGAAATACCATCCTAAAACTCTCCTATCCAAGAAATCCTCCCATTCTATCTCAATAATCCCTCCATCTAATAATATTTGTATCTCCTATCTTGGTGATCCCTATATCATTCTATCCTTGTCCCTAGCCTTGGTTATCTCTTGTCATTGGTTCCATCTAATCTAAATTTAATCCAACCCAATTCATTTATCCTAAATTTATTATAATCCAATAAATCCATCCAATTACACATAATATTAATCCATGCAATATAAGTCAATCAATCCCACACAACATCCAAGAACATATAATGGTTTTGATCTTAGCTACATTACAAACCTTGATCAAATTAATTCAAACTATTATCATCAAGAAATTTCATTTTCAATCCATGTGTTGTTCTTATCATCAATAATATTATCATTAGGATATCTCATTTCCGATTCTCACATTGTTCTCATCAACAATAATTTTCTTTCATCATCCTCATCAATCAATAAATTAATTTTGATCTTGACTAGGGGTAATATATCATGTTTGTCTTTGTATCATAATGCATTTTTCCTTATTTTCTTGTGTTTATTACCATGTTAATTGCATTTTTAATGGTCCTTACAATATATCACCATAATTACATCATGGTTTTCCATATCATGGTGTCACAAGACATTTATTTGTATGTACCTTTTATTTTGGGTTGGTTCTTTATTCTTTTGACACATCATCACATCAATCCTTATACCTTTGTGCATAATATCAAACTTACAATATTAAATACATTTTTCTTAAACTATTGCACCATGATTATCCTCTATCTATCCTCATTTTTCTTCTACTAGTTCATCTATAATTTCATCTCTTATGTGTATCGTTTAATCCATTCATCTCTTTCAAAAATGTCTCTATGTTATTCAAATTTTCTTATCCTCTCAATGGGAGCATACCTACCTCATCCATTGTCATCAATTATGTTCAAATTAAACTAAACTGATAATTGAAAGCAATATATAAATTGTCTCAACTAGAAGTCAATTTAGATGCTTGGTGAAGCTATGACAATATCCTGGGGAGTAATTTTTTTTGTATTCTCTCCTTCTCTCTATCTTGAGGTGCTCCAAATAATATTAGAAGAGTAGAAGATAAGAAACTAGGCTCAAGTAATGATTGATGAAACTCTATAACAATAGCCATGGAAGATTCAAAAAGAATGTGTCGTGGAAAGCTGCTAGAAGCATCTGATGCTTCTACGAAATAGAGATTGATTTTGATTGTCAGAATTAACTCGTTATTATACTCAAGTGACTATGGGTAGAGGGACAAGAACTCAAGTTCATAGAGAAGGAAAATATCAATAGCCAAAGTGTTAAAACATAATGTTATTAGCGGTCATACCCTTATAACATTTATATATTGTTATAATATAAGGTTATAAAATCTTATATATTATTATTTTTTTAATTATATCCCATTTGAAATAATTATAATCTAATAACTATTAGATTATTAATTATTTATGAATGAGGGTTATTCAAAAGGTGTGACTGGTGAAGCCACGCTTCCAACTATATTTAAGGAGGTTCTCTCCCATTTTTGTGTGTGTGGATTTAAATATTTATAGTGAGTTGCATCACTATTCACATGAGGTATTATTGGCCATGTCAAAGTATGTGGAGGAGTATCCCCAAATTCAAGTCTACATTATGATAGACTATAATTTGCAAGTGTTTTAATAAAATTATGCTTTATGGGGTTTTTTACCCAAAAGAGTTTCCTCATATATATCTTGTATCATGTGTACATTTACGCATGTATGATTCTCATCTCATTTATTTTATATTTTATTTATAATGATTAGTATCCTAAGATCCTAAATTCTAACACAAAGGCCCTTTGGAAAGATAAGAGAAGATACTTTTATTGATAACTCAATGATGAGAAAATAGTACCAAACTGGTACTGAGAGGGGGGGGGGGGTGAATCAGTACATACAAAACAATTTCTCTTAAACCGGTTTGACAACAAACACTTCAGAAGACTAGCAGACAGTGACACCGGTTTGAAACAGAGTGCAATCGGTAAAGCTAAGAATGTCTGAGGCAAGCATTAACCGGTTACTCACTTAGCCTTTCACTCAACTTGAGACTACACTACCAGTTCACCCTTATGCATAAATAGGTAATCTATCATCATATCATAATAGCAGCTAGTTCAACATGTTTTATTGACAGGCATAAAACACAGAACCATCATATGCTTGACAAACAATAGAAAAGAATCACAAGATAAAAACATCACACATGACACACATATTTTTCACGTGGAAACCCAACTGGGAAAAACCACAGCGGGGATGAATACCCACAAGCTATTTTTGAACTCTTTGGAAGTCTGCTCTGTTAGGAGCCTTGTCCGGTTAGAGACATTACAATAGGTTCTACTAGGAACCGATCCTATTAGAGATCACTCGGTTAAGAGATGGCTACAATACCTGATTAAGGGTTAAACCCTGTTAAAGGTTACCTTGTTAGAGGATTTCAAGAACTCAATAGCTAAAGGACTTCAATCTCAGTAGCTTAGAGTTACCCTGTTAAAGGATTTACAGCAAGTCGGTTAAGGCTACCCTGTTAAGGGATTTTCCAACTATTGAGGTGGTTAGAGATCAACAAGTATTACTATGATCTAGTAGTGGCACTCAATGCCAGTGCAGATCCACTTAAGCTCCTCTTCTCCTTCTGCACTTACACTCTGCAGGTATCACTTCTCTCCCTTTGGTCTGGCAAGAAACACGCATCCTTTCTTTTGGATACTCACACACAACTTTTTGCCAACAACCCTAGAAAGAGTCACAACATCGACCTTATAGAGAACAGTTAGGTTGGAAGCATAAACCCTAAACCCTAAACCTAATAGGTTAAGAAATTCAAACGGTTCAATCCTGACCGTTGAGCATACTGCATTAATCTCCATCATTCATTTTCCGTCGTTTCCATGGCGGCTGATAACCCATCACATGTTATCATCGTTTTACAGTCTTCTCATATTCCTGAGGTAGATAGGCAAGATCTTCTTCATGCACGATCCTTCATGCACACAAGGCTTATGTGGCAACACGATCTTGTTCTTTGTTATCATGCTACCTCATCGCACAAAGTCACTGGTTGAGCCACATAGGCTTGAAGCACTTTAACCAAAAAACTCTAAAGCTGAGACTACCAACCAGTATTCATACAATGCTTCCATATGCCAGTTCCCATAACTATATGTTGGTTCATTTTTGAACAAGCACACCGCTTCACTTTGGTGCAAATGTTGGTTCACACCTTTGCAACATATTGACATCAATGACAACATACAATGTCATTATGTCCTCATACCGATTCTCATAATGCCAACAATCTCCCCCTTTGGCATTGATGGCAATATACACAAATATCTCTCTGCTTCATATCTTCTCCCCCTTTGACAACAATGCCAAAGTGGAGGCACAAGCTTCCCTATTCCATTATGCTGCTCCCCCTGAGGAGTAGCATCCTTCAACACACCAATCCAAAAAAAATTGACTGTGCAGTACCTGACTGATGTGGAGCATATGCTTTTAGTTCACCTCCTGAAGGGGCAGTACCCCTAATTCACCTCTTAAGTATGTAAATGTAGTCTTTGGGAGAGGCTTGGTGAATATGTCTGCTAACTGCTCCTTACTGGAAACATGCTCCAGTGCAATCTCTTTGTTCTGAACCTTTTCCCTCATGAAATGATACTTAAGCTCAAAGTGCTTGGTTCTAGAGTGTAAAACCGGATTCTTGGAGATATTAATTGCACTAGTATTGTCACAAAATATACTTACCGGTTTCGATATAGGAACTTTGAAGCCTTTCAGTACATGCTTCATCCAAATTGTCTGAGTGCAGTTCATAAAAGCTGCAACATACTCCGCTTCCACTGTAAACTGAGAGATACAACTCTTCTTTTTACTCATCCATGAGACCAGTCTACCACCAAGGAAGAATGCACCACTGGTTGTGCTCTTCTGATCATCTACATTACCAGCCCAATCAGCATCTGTGAACACTTTCAAGTTGAAGTCCTTGCTATATGGATACCACAATCCATAGTCAATAGTTCCCTTCAGATACCGAAGAATTCACTTGACTGCAACCAAGTGGGATTCTCTTGGACTTTTCTAGAACCTTGCAGTAATGCCAACTGCATGTGCAATATCCGGTCTACTATGCACTACATAATGCAATTTACCAATCATTGATCAGTATTCCTTCTCATCAACCAATCCTGAGTCATCCTCTTTGGATAGTTTACAACCGGTCACCATCGACGTACCAACCGGTTTGCTATCTTCCATGCCAAAGGTCTTCAACACCTCTTTGACATACTTGGACTGAGTGATAGAGATTACATCCTTCATCTGCTGGATCTGCAGTCCAATGAAGAACTTAATCTCCCCTATGAGTGACATCTCAAACTCTTTCTTCATCTCATCTGTAAACTCATGACTCATCTTGTCATCTCCACCAAAGATAATGTCATCAACAAATACCTCACAGATCAGGATCTGATCTCCTTCAGACTTCAAGTAGATATTGCTATCTTCACTTGTTCTCTCAAATCCAATCTTCACAAGATGGGAATGTAGGCGCTCATACCATGCCCTAGGTGCTTGCTTTAGACCATATAAGGCTTTATGTAGCCTACATACCATGTCGCTATCTTCAGATAGGGCAAACCCATCTGGTTGCTCAATATACACCTCCTCTTCAAGTACACCATTTAGGAATGCAAATTTTACATCCATTTGATATACTTTGAAGCCTTTAAAAGCTGCATATGCAAGAAGCATACGAACTCCTTCCAATCTGGCTACAGGAGCAAAGGTTTCTCCATAGTCTTCTCCTTCTTCTTGGGCATATCCTTTGCACACCAATTTGGCTTTGTTTCTAATCATTGTACCATCCTCATTCAGCTTATTTCTGAAGACCCATTTGGTACCAATGACATTTTTGTGCTCTGGTCTGGGTACCAAGGACCATGTACCATTTTTCTCTATTTGGTCAAGTTCCTCTTCCATTGCCTTGATCCAGTCTTCATCCTTATTTGCCTCTTTGAATGTTTTAGGCTTGAATTCAGAGATCATGCATGAGTTTTCTCTGACTTTTCTTCTTGTAAGGATTCCTGCATCCTTATCTCCTATGATCTGCTTAGGATCATGATTCAGCTTGACATACCGAGGAATGGTCTTGATAGATTCCTCTTGCTTTTCTTCTTCATCCTCATCTCCATCAGTGTCAACATCTACATCTGTCGGTGTAGGAACACTGTTGCTGGGACTCGGTTGACTAACAACCAGTTCCCAGAAGGTTGCAACCGGTTCACTTACCGCTTGCACACTATCGGTTTCCTCAATTTTCTCAAAGGTTTCTTCAACTCTTACATTGATACTTTCCACAATTCTCTGAGTCCTGTTGTTGAAACACTTGAGAGCTTTGCTCTTGGTGGAATATCCTAGGAATATTCCCTCATCACATTTCACATCAAATTTTCTCTGGTGTTCACTTCTCTTGATGTAACATTTGCTACCAAACATTCTAAAGTAGCTAACCATAGGTGTCTTACTGGTCCAATACTCATAAGGAGTTTTATCCTTACCTTTCTTGATGAGTACCCGGTTCATTGTGTAGACTGCAGTGCTCACCGCTTCTCTCCAAAAGGTGTGAGCTACCTTTCCTTGAATCAACATGGTTCTAGCTGCTTCAACCATAGTCCGGTTATTCCTCTCTGCTAGGCCATTCTATTGTGGAGACCGGGGGGCAGATAAATGCCTCTTGATGCCATGTTCTTCATAGTACTTGTTGAACTCACCAGAAGTGAATTCCCCTCCTTGATCAGTTCTCAGGTACTTGATCCTTTTACCACTTTCCTTCTCCACTAATGCTCTGAAAGATTTAAACTTTACAAAGGCTTCAGACTTGTCTTTCAAGAATGTGACCCACATCATTCTTGAGCAGTCATCAGTGAGAATCATGAAGTACCTATCACCCTGCACATTCCTAGTTTACATAGGACCACACAAATCAGTATGCACAAGATCAAGCAAGTTGTCAGTAGTGAAAGATTTACCTTTAAAGGTTGAGGAAGACATTTTCCCCAATTGACATTCTCTGCACAAGGTATTATCCGGTTTGCTTAGCACCGACAACCCTCTAACTGCCTTGATCTTATTGGCCTTTACAATGTTATCAAAGTTTACATGACAGAGTCTCCTATGCCATATCCAACTATCATCAAATTTAGCCATAAGACATGTACTTATATTTGCATTCAGATGAAATAGGTTACCTTTGGTCTGCATGTCAGTGGCCACCAATTCACCATCTTTTCCTTTGATTCAACAAACTCCATTCTTGAATTTCAGAGTGAGGCCATTGTCATTCAGTTGGGCAACACTCAGAAGGTTGTGTCTAAGACCATCAACCCAGTACACATTGTCAGCACCACTCTTTCCATTCAGAGAGATGGACCCTCTGCCTTTGACCATGCATGGTGCATCATTGCCAAAGTGAACCACACCACCATCATACTCCTCCAAGGATAGAAAATTGCTTCGGTCACTAGTCATATGGTGAGAACAACCATTGTCAATGATCCACTCATTGGAATTATCAAACTGGGAGACAAGAGCCTTCTTGTCTGACACATCTTCTTTGACAACAACAAACACAATATCTTCATTTTCTTCATCCTCTGATTCTTCATCTGTGACACCTTCATCAACTGCCACAAAATAGTTTCTTCGGTTTCCTCCTTTGAATTTTCTGAGCCTTTCCAGTTTGTCCTTGTTATCGCCATTAGGACAGTTTATAGCAATATGTCCTATCCGGTTACAACAAAAGCATTTCAAAGGTAGCTTACCTTTGTATTTACTGGTTCCTTTAGGAAGCTTCCTGGCGAGGAGAGCTTCAAATGCCATCAGAATCTCCTCATCATCCATTTCTCTACTCTGTCTTGGTTCACCACTGGTGCTAGCTTCTTTTCCTTTTCTGAATGGAATAGCAGAAGCTTTAAAAGCCGATTCAGTCTTTTGAACACTGCCATCAAAACTATTTAGCTCATAGGCTGTCAATTTTGCTATGATGGAGTCCAAGGATACCTTAGTCTTGTCTATTGATCTCAGCTCTTGAATAGCGGCAACTCTTATTGCATAGACCAAAAATAGGGATCTCAGGACTTTGCTTACGATAGTGGAGTCTTCTATTTTACCACCTACACTCTTGATATCTCCAACAACAGTTTTGATTCTTATTCCATACTATTGAATGGTCTCGCCTTCAACCATCCGTATATCTTCAAACTTCCCTCTTAGGCTTTCTTCCTTTGCCTGTTTTACATGTTCATCACCGCCATAGATATTTTCAAGAGCATCCCATACCTCTTTCGGATTTACCTTGTCCTGAACATCAATAAACTCAATGTCAAATAGACTACTAATAAGGGCTTCCATGACTTGCCCATTTTCTTGTATCTCTCTCTTTTGGTCATTGGTGAGAGTATCAGTAGGGGCAACATAGACATTCTCAACATAGCTCCAGTGTTGAGCATCCATGCTTTTGATAAATATCTTCATCCTATCTTTCCATATACAAAAATTTTCCCTGTTAAACTTTGGACCTTCCCTCTTCATCATTTGATTGGGATCTTTACCTCAAGCGGTTAAGCTTATAACATAGAGGACTTGGAGGATGCTTTGATACCAACTGATAACTCAATGATGAGCAAATAGTACCAAACCGGTACTGAGAGGGGGGGGGGGGTGAATCAGTACATACAAAACAATTTCTCTTAAATCGGTTTGACAACAAACACTTCAAAAGACTAGCAAATAGTGACACGGGTTTGAAACAGAGTGCAACCAGTAAAGCTAAGAATGTCTGAGGCAAGCATTAACCGGTTACTCACTTAGCCTTTCACTCAACTTGAGAATACACTACCAGTTCACCCTTATGCATAAACATGTAATTTATCATCAGATCATAATAGCAGCTAGTTCAACATGTTTTATTGACAGGCATAAAACACAGAACCATCATATGCTTGACAAACAATAGAAAAGCATCACAAGATTAAAACATCACACATGACACACATATTTTTCACGTGGAAACCCAACTGGGAAAAACCACAGTGGGGATGAATACCCACAAGCTATTTTTGAACTCTTTGGAAGTCCGCTCTGTTAGGAGCCTTGTCTGGTTAGAGACATTACAATAGGTTCTGCTAGGAATCGATCCTGTTAGAGATCACCTAGTTAAGAGACGGATACAATACCTGATTAAGGGTTAAACCCTATAAAAGGTTACCTTGTTAGAGGATTTCAAGAACTCAATAGCTAAAGGACTTCAATCTCAGTAGCTTAGAGTTACCCTGTTAAAGGATTTACAGCAAGCCGGTTAAGGCTACCCTGTTAAGGGATTTTTTCCAACTGTTGAGATGGTTAGAGATCAACAGGTATTACTATGATCTGGTAGCAGCACTCAATGCCAATGCAGATCCACTTAAGCTCCTCTTCTCCTTCTGCACTTACACTCTGCAGGTATCACTTCTCTCCCTTTGGTCTGGCAAGAAACACGTATCCTTTCTCTTGGATACTCACACACAACTTTTTTCCAACAACCCTAGAAAGAGTCACAATATCGACCTTATAAAAAATAGTTAGTTCGGAAGCATAAACCCTAAACCCTAAACCTAATAGGTTAAGAAATTCAAACGGTTCAATCCTGACCGTTGAGGATACTGCATTAATCTCCATCGTTTGTTTTCCGCCGTTTCCATGGCAGCTAATAACCCATCACACGTTATCATCATTTTACAGTCTTCTCATATTCCTGAGGTAGATAGGAAAGATCTTCTTCATGCACGATCCTTCATGCACACAAGGCTTACGTGGCAACATGATCTTGTTCTTTGTTATCATGCTACCTCATCGCACAAAGTCACCAGTTGAGCCACACAGGCTTGAAGCACTTCAACTGGAAACCCTAAAGCTGAAACTACCAACTGGTAGTCATACAACGCTTCCATATGCTGGTTCCCATAACCATATGCCAGTTCATCTTTGAACAAGCACACCACTTCACTTTGGTACAAATGTTGGTTCACACCTTTGCAACATATTGACATCAATGACAACATACAATGTCATTATGTCCTCATACCGATTCTCATAATGCCAACATTTATAGGCTAAGAAATTTCAATCATAGTCATGATTTAGGGAAGGGAATTAAATATTAGAAACATGATTGATGTGGAGAACTCAAGAGAAACAAGTGTTAAGTATAATTATTATTCAATTGAATATTTAATCAAGATAAAAACTGGTGAAAATGACTAAAATTGGGAGTTCTAGTGTTGAATTCCAGATCACTAAGGTCACCCAAGTCACTTGTTGGGTCACTCATAATGTCTAGGTAGGTTACCTAAGTGACTTTAAGAGAGACTGGGCTACCTTATTTATTGAAAGATCAAAAGCTAACTTTGAGTAAGGAAAAATTTGTGAATCTATGGTAAATGGCTATACAAGTCAAATTAAAATAAAGGAGATGTCTTAGGGGTTTATTAGGCACTTTTGTTAGAGTCAAAAAGGAAGAGAGAGTGTATTTCATGTCAGGTGGGTCATGTTCTAAACTATCATGTCATCATCAAACTATCATGTATGCACGGATAATTTTAGGTATTTATTGGACAACCTAATCAAAGAGATTCAATTAAATTAAAAGTGTTGATGATTTGATTTATGATAGGGATTCAAATATGCAAAAGAAAAATAATTAAATAATAGAAATAGAGATACAAGACAATAATAAAAAATAATTGGACTATAAAAAATATGCAATCATTGGTTTTGTACATGATCTATGAGAATAATTTTGTTTGTCTATGTCCTTGTTATTCTTTCTTGGTCCTATGTTTAATTTCTAAACTACAAATCATGTGTATTCACGCATTTATACAAAAGGGAAGGAATATGACATGTTAGTTGGAACATGATAGTTCATATTCTTGTTACAACCATTACAACTAAACAACCATTATTGATAGGTCAAGTTGTATGGTAATTTTAACATAGAGTTATGGTGTGTGGTTTGGGACATAGGTATTAACTAGGATGAGGATATTGTGAAGGTTGTTGTGCAACACCCAAGATTTGTTGTATGATTGATTAACCCAAATCCTCATTGATAATTTATATGTCTAGTGTCTTTCGAAATATAAATCAATTTCTCAATCTTTAAAGCTTTATTTTCAATCATTTATCCTAGCAATTTTTCTTGTGTTTCAAGAATATCAACAAGAGCTATTGGAGGAGATGGAAGTTTGCAAGTTCTTCTACATATTCTTCTAGCACATTGTTTTCTTCACTTTTCTTCACTTGCCGTTTTGTAAACTTAAAACTAATGAGAAATAAGAAAATTAAACCATGCAAAAATAAACCATAAAACATAAAAAATTACCAAAAAATACATATTTTATAACCTACTTTGGGATGTAACATTTTCAATGAGTGAAATGGCAAGCTCAAAGAATGAAAAAAGCATCATTGTGCTCCATGTCTTTATTGAATCATATTTTCTGAAAAGAAAATAGATAATAAGATCACTCTATCTTATCTTTTTTTAAATAAAAATAACATGATCACATTATAATACAACAATATTGTAACACAATTGTATTATGGCTTATTTACATATGAGACATAATATGAACATGTTTTTTTTCTTAAAATTCTTTAAAATGTATTTTGACCATTTTTTAGTCCCCTATCTACCTACACATACCCTCCATATATTTAAAATATGTTTGTGCTAAAAAAATTAATACATAATAAAAAATCAATTCCTTTTATCATGGATTGATTTCAAAGCTATGGATAAATGGTCCTTGTAGCTATGTATCTAAACATTTTGTTTGTCAATGACTCTTTGTTGTGGATATGAACTACAACTCAGTTTTCCTAAAATTCTATCTGCCTCAACCATCTAAACATGGTAGTGCTAATAAACACTACTAGAATTCATTGTGTTAAATATGACATGTTACTAGCTCACCAAGTATTTTTCCTTAGTCAAACCCTTGGTTTGATCAAACAATTTTGATAAAATTGAAGTTATTTCAAATAATTGCATGTTTGAATGACTAATTCGTTCTTATCAATATTGATCATGATGTTAAGTGATTATAATATTGATGCAGTATGCCTCACATGATCCAAATGAATTAGGAGTTATTATTTTATATGATACCCTAGTAAACAAATTTGAATATTCCACATTCAAATCGGGAGGTAACAACTAGCTAGAAAGGAATTGACTTAGGCCAATAATTAAATTCGATTATCTAAGTTTGAGATCAAATTTGCAATTATAGGTCTAAATGAGGTGTGTGTGTGTGTGTGTGTGTGTGTGTGTGTGTGTGTGTGTGTGTGTGTGTGTGTGTGTGTGACCTAGAATAGGAAAATCATAGGGGCTTTACTGGCTACGCAATATTATATCACGTGCATTCATATTGGGGTCTTTAATATCCCCAAAATGAGGGTACAATATATTGCCTATCAGTGAAAAAAGGGGGATTTTTAATTCAAGCTATGAAAAAATGCAATATTTGGTGAAAATAGGGAGGGTTTTAATTCAGACTATGTATTGGGAAGGGCGTGACAAAAAAGGAGTTTAGGGCAATATTTTTTGAAAATAGGGGATTCTTTAGTATGCCATGAACGCACATGATATAACCCAAGTTTACTAAGTGAAGCTCCTATGAAGAAAATCTAAATCTATAGATTGGGTCTAACCCTTATTAAGACTTATATCATTTACCAACTTTTACACAAAAATAAGGTACTTGTACACTAATGATTATATTGAGACAAATGTATAAAAGTGAGTCCAAAAAAGAGGGAAAAGTGAAGGTGTGCAAAAGGTATGCATGCCCCTTTCACCTTTAAAGTATTGAATTAGTTACAACTTGATGATAAATTTGGATCTCTATTGACATACAAAAAAATACAATTAATAAAGATGTTCATTGTTGAAATATAGTGTAGATTATCAAGAATCTTGATTTGCTAGTCATAACACATATTTTTGAAGGATATTTTTACTCATGTAAGTATATGCATAAAAGGTACATCTAGATTATAACTAGACAACAAATAATTGATAAAAAATAAAGTCAATGTTGATGTCAAAGGTAATGTTGAAAGGTAAATTCAAAAATAAGATGCATGTGTTCACTAAAGGAACACAAATAATTGAATAGTGTAAGGTGTATATTCATTTTCAAGAGTTTGGAGTGTGTGCACACTATCACATACAAGAATTATTTGAACTACTTCAAGAAAATCTATAAGAAAATCATGTTTCAATATTTTGAATGGTGCTCAATATTCAATTATTAAAATAAGGAAATTTGAAAATGAGTGTGAAATTTGAACTAAGTTCCAACATCTATTATTAAAATAGAGAAATTGATTCTCTAAATAAATTGTATAATACATATAGTAATAGCAATTTCTTATGACCAACGAGTCACATCAATTTTTTACAACCAAATTAGTAATAACAGATGTAGATATTCTATAATCTGCAAAAAAATTGATAACATTTTTCGTAAAAAAATATGTAATTGATTGTTGCATCAATATTTCGAATCATACTTCTTTAATGGATGAGGTTTGTGAGTTTTATGATGGTTCTTTGATATGTATAGTTGATGTTGGCATCTTTTTATTGCTATTATTTGAGGTTTTTGTCTTTTAGGGGGTGTTGCAACAATATTATGTCTGGATGTACTGGAGAATTTGGTTTATTTTTTGGGGTATGTTTAGAGAATCACATGCCTGGCAATAAATTTTTTAAAACCCTTATTATTCAATTTAATAATAAGTAGGGTAATTTTGCTTTTACCAATAAATTTTTTTTAAAAAATTGAATCACACTCTATTGTTTTACTCCCTTTATATCTAATAATAGGTGAAAGGACCAAGTAGTTGAGCATGATCCAATAATTATGATAGTATTTTTTTATTTAATGCTCAATATTTCTAGTAATATAGTACTAATAGTTATGACTTTAAAGTTGTTATTGATCATGAGTACTCATAATAAAATTAAACGTATTCCTTAGATTTAAAAAGCAACCAATATCAATACACCAATAAAATATGATTCAGTGCTTAACTACTGATCTAGTTTTGTTTATGGTTTTTTTTGACATCTTGACTAAAAACTTATTGATATGGCATCGTATTTGATGGTGTGATCTTGAAGCTTTAGTTATAAGTAGAGAACCTATCAAGTAAGACGTTATAAAAAATTAGGGATGATTTGAAATTGCCACATAAAATTTTGAGTGACACGAAGTTAGGGTGCTCAACTAATAAATCCTTTGCCCAAAATCAGAAAATGTAATAAGAACATTGATAATAAAAACTATTACACAATTCGAGCTTCAACCCATAGTTCAAACGGTTGGTAAGGTTATGTCAAGGCTCTGGGTTCTTCTCATGTAGGTCCTAGGTTCAATTTTCATCGACTGGATTTTCTAACCCCAAAACTAGAAAAAAATAAGACCAAGATAAGGTGTGATTGGATCACTAGACTAAATTGCTAGATTATCTCATGATATTAAAGAAAAAAACTATTACACAATTTGATTCCAAAATAATCATGGAGACCAAATTGTCTATCCAACCTTCCAATACTAAACAGTTGTGATAAATAGTACATTGTACCACAACCTCTATATTATTATTTCTGACGTCCAAACACCACCATAAATACGGTCATACAGCCATCAAATTCGACCGGACAGTTTGTATGAAAGTCATGCACGTGAAATTCAGGTTAGGTGAGCTGTCAACGACAAAAAAACAACGGTACATTTTCCCTACTGGTATCTTTCGTATTATAATATAAAATTGTTCACGAGCGTTCCATTCAAAGCATCCAGTCCAGTCGTCCAATATTTATGGGGTTTATTTTCGCTAGATTTTTCAAGCCTGGGAAAATTAATCGAGTCCGTATAAACGCTGACTTGTGAAAGCAAATCTGACGACAATTTTGGTTGAAAAAGATTTCAGATCTGCACACAAAATTACAAAAGAAGCTGACGAAACAGGACTGTAACATACGGCCAAGCAACCCATGTTCGAATCTGCAGGTCAACCCTTTGTCATGTTATACAAAACTTATTCTTTTCATAAAACTGGCATTCCTACAGAGCTGATTGCAATCTGCAACCAGTAAAAAATTGTGTTTTTTTGTCATTCAAACCTGTGTACAGCTGAGCTGACCATGGATGTATTAAATTTCAATTTCTTCCTGTGCGGTTAGAAGTCAACGAGGTTGACAATTAAGTTGTCAATTTCGTTCATGGCAGATCTCCTCCACTATAAATAAAACAAGTGTCATTGGGCTCTAGTGTTATCCTTATCTTGATTGTTCTAAGGCATCATCATTTAATGCTGGCCTTGGGAATGAGCTTTTCAAGCATCGATTCATTCATTTGTTGAGATTTTCTTTTTCTAGGCCTGGATTTCGTGAGCTGCCGTGGTTTTTGAGATTTGGGTGTCAGCCATGGATTCAGAAAGTTGCGAACTTGAAAGCAGTGGGAAGAGAAGCTGGTCGGATTCGAATTGTTGCAGCTTTCCTCCAGCCAAGAGATTCAACAAAAATAGTTTTTTTTGCTCACAAGAAAGCGAAGAGGATGATTTCAGTTGCATAAGTGACTTGATTCAAGTGACCGGCGACTGTGATTTTTCAGATGGGAATCTGAGATTTTACGATGAGTCGACCCCGAATTCAACACAGACCGATCTGGATGATCTCCTGACGAGCCTTCTGACGGAATCTGAGATTCCCAACACGTTTTCTGTTCCGGAGACGATTAATAGCTTGGATGGAGATCCAGGGAAAATGGGTGGCTCAACGTCTCTGTATTCAGGGCCGACTATTACAGACATACAGTCTGCTTTGTCGACTTATCATAAAAAGGCGCAATCTTTACCCACCTCCTCAATCTTTGATTCGCGCACCATTTTCGATTCGTTGCAGAGTACAAAGCCGGCTGCGTCTCAGAACTGGCTGGACTCACTTTCCCACGGATCTTACCGCAGCTTCTTTTCGAGTTCAATGTGAGTTTTTACAGTTGGGTGCCCAATCATTGTTGTATAATTGTTTGTCGTTGTTGTTTTTGGATTAGATTGTGTGAGATTTCTTAACATTAATTTTTCGGATCAAATTTCATGATTGATCTTTCTAACATCTTGATGACAGATCACAGAATATCATCCGAAGCATTGATGTTCAAAATCTCACACAATCGAATTCAGAAATAGTAGTCAGAATCTCCTGAATTGTAGAAATCTAATAGCATTAATGAATAATTATTTATTCATTACATTGTTCTTGAGAGGCCTCAACTAAATCTTAGATCTAGACAAATTAATGTGATTTGATTAGGTACTCTGCATTTATTGTGTATGTTTTTCTGATCTATATTTCTGATCACACTCAGTAATCCATTATTAGAAAAAAGAAACATATGATTCCAAAGGTTGATCAGAATAATACACGCAATAAATCCATAAACAATCTGTATTCTAAATTTAATTCCCTTGACATTTTTGTAGTTTTTACAGCACCGTTCTTGACATATACTTTCATGTGGTTTTGAAGAATTGACAATTGGGTTATTATTGCTTCTATGTTGTGAGTTCAGAAACGATCTGTTCTATGGAAGATTACGCCGGGGGAAAAGCGAGGCGAAGTATTCACTCAAGGTTAAATGCCCTGGGAACGCCACAGGTGATGGGTATAAATGGAGAAAGTATGGTCAGAAGTCGATTAAGAATAGCCCATACCCCAGGTATAATAATACTCCATCGCACCCATTAAATGTTTTCTTTTTCTATTGCAATTATATGGTGTTTCAATAGACCAACCTGCAAGCCAGCATTTATAAGCATGACGACTTTGTGGGCACTGAAGAAAAAGATGTATTAATGTACAGGAGCTACTACAGATGCACAAATCCAAAGTGCAGAGCGAAGAAACAGGTGGAGAGGTGTGTTGATGATCCCGAAACAGTCACCATCACTTATGAAGGCCTCCATCTTCATTTTTCTTACCCACCATTGCAAACTAGTCAAGAGCCCATCTATTCTCTTAATCAGCAAGACAATAACATTTATGAGAAGGTGAAAAACAAGAAAGCTGCTGTTCTAGACAATGGGTATAATGGCTGCTTTAACAATGAAGGTGGTGATCTAATGCAGTCATCTGAATCCCCCACCATTGTTGCTGCCCATCAACTTCTTATAGAACAAAATGATAAGTCATCTGAATCTCTGAGATCTAGGGGAGAAAATAGTGATATAATGGATGGAAATAGTATGAATTTTGGAGTTGTTGAAGAAGAAGGTGGTGGGTGGCGTAGGGATGGTCTGCTTCAGGATATTGTTCCATTTCAAGTAATAAATCCATCATCTTCTCTATCTTCTCCGGCCTCTTCTTTATCTTCTTCTCCATAAAGCAGAAACTAGTTCAAACACTTCAGTCCAAAGGTGTATATAAAAAGTTTTTGTGGTTTAGTTGAGCTCTCCAAGAGACTGCACTTCTAGTTTAAAACCACACTTATTTGTTGAATTATTGTAGCAAATAATAAAATGGTTTGGTTTTGAAGAGGAGCATGTATTTATTCTCTGGTTAATTAAGAGGACTCCATTAATGGTGTCTAGATAACTGCTCCAAACATGTTTTTTTGTTCCCATGTCAGTGTAGCTCAGAACTTGCTTTTTAACTGCAGGGACAATTGTCTTAGACATTCACGCCAAACGTTGTACAACTAAACCAAAAGATGAATGTTTTTCTTAAGAAAAAATAAGTAGGTATATATTTCAACTTGGGTCAAGACACTGTTTTTTTTTTTTTACTGTGACATTTTGGATACCATTTTGATGATTATATTAGCTGACAACCAGCACCTTGGGAACCCAAACTCTGATTCTCTGTTTGCATCGTTAGAACCAAAAGATTGTGTGTCATGAGAAAGGGGAGAAGGTTTTAGCAATGATCCATTATGAATATGTGTCATGATTGGTAAATTTTGGTTTTTCTGACTTCTAATAGTAACTTTTGTTTCTACCACACTCTTTTCTTTTTTTAATATGAAGAATTTTTTTATGTATAAAGTTGCAAATATATATAAATAGAGAATATGTACTCTTTAAGTTGGAATGAAGTCTTACATACTATGGGGTTGTGATGAGGGCTATGATTGCAATTTTATTTTATTGTAGTTATATTAAATTATTAAAATTGTTAATGTGGGAGAGAATAAGTAAAGACAAGAGGGTTTTTTTAATCTTATTTTTTTGATTTTATTCAAGGTTGCGTCAAGTGATGTTGATCAAAAGATTATATGATTAAATTAGAATGATAAAATTTATGGGGTTCTATGTTTCATTATTTCTAAAAATTCTTTACATCACATGGAGTACTTAGAATGTGGTTTTACTAATTGGTCTACTTTAGATAGTTGTGTGGCAATCCATTAGAAGCTTCATCTATTTCTGATGACTTTTGTGGAGCTCCTTAGAACTTCCATATATTTATGATGACTCTTCATTTGACCTTTCTTTACCAAAAGTTGCAAACATAATTATGGAAACGTGTCCTTCCATTGCTTTTATAGAGATCATAACTTCTCTAAATTCTTCTAATAACTCTTTAATAAGTTCATGTGCATACACGATCCACTTTACTAGGATGCATACTATTTGTTGGGAAACGGGGTGCAAAAACATATTCAGACAAGTTGTCGCATCTTATTGCAAGAAGTCCATCAAATATGAGATTCAAAGTATAGAATGCAACCTAGGGATACTATCTAAGGGCAATGTCCCATATTGTAAAATAAGTATGTTGTCAAATCCATTCACCAGTAATAAGGTGAAGAGAGTGAACATAGAAAGGTTAGTAAGTGTGAATATAAGGAGTTACAAGGGTATATGTAATGAACGCCAATTGAATATAATGAATACAAATATTTTTTGATTTTTGAGCTATTATGTGTGTATGTATTCTTATTTTAATTTACAACTAATCGTAGGTCCAAATATAGTTTTTTGTTGCCTCAATAGGACTGAGTTTAGGGTAAGAAGACTAAAACACTAGAAATTCTTAGGGTGTGAAACTTTGGTCTGTAACCCTCAAATTTCTTTCTAATATTGGTTTTGTTGCTAGGATCTTGGTTTGGATCTGTTAAGGTTTATTGAAAAAAAATTCAAGTTCAAAACCTTATACCAAATCAAGAAATAAATGAGATGATGAAAAAGATATAATCAACTACAAATGTGTCCTCTTAACGTCTACCCTATGAGAGGGGGTTAGGTGTCAAGGGGATCGAAAATGGAAAGGGGGAAGGGGTATGGGGAGACCCATGAAAAGATGTGACTATTAAGGAAATTATTGGATAACAACCATGGGAACTTGTAACATGTTATTGCTACCGAGCTTAACAAAGCAATTGAACAAAGATAATAGAAGTACAAGAATGAACAAAGAACATTTTAGATTTGAAACAATTTTTTTAAGACTAAATGAGATAGAAATGTTTAACTTTTCTACTAGATAGCAGTAATAACAACATGTTTCAAGATTAAATAAAAGAGCATATATTATAAAAGATCCATTCTAACTTATGAACATAATGTAAAAGATCAAAGAGTTTAGATATTACTGCAAATGGTATACCATCAGGTTTCTTCATTCTATTGAATTGTTTTACAAGAGGTGAGGTAGCATCAAGGTGATTTACCACCCAGCCATAGACCTGGTGATCTCCCACGAAACTTTCAACTGAAAGCGGTCCTACCCTTTACAAGGGTGTAAATAGGTCAATTGGTCTAATGCCATCTAAGACTAGTGTTTTGACCTATTGAACTCTACTCATTCACACACCATAGGAACCTCCTAACTAGTATGACCTCTAACTAGGTGGTGTATTGGATCATGTGAACTGATAGATGCTCACTTATCACAATGTCACCTTGGCCAAAGGTTTTCATTTGCAAACATGAATGAATGTGTAATCTATGTTCACCACACTACTCGGTTAGAACCAACATATGGATAAGTCTTACTGACCAATAAGGAAGTCTCTTATATGCTAACAACATACTAACATGACCTAGAGGCACATTGGCACTAAGTTTAATTGCCATTCTAGGTGCAAACTTGTATTGACAAGATTTATGGTTGTCTACCTTTTATTTTATGGTCACAATAAATAACTTGATTTCATGTTGTTTAGGCATTATTGGCTTCATTCTTGTGAACATGAGTGGCATACTACTTGCACCTCCTCACGATTACAAGTATGAGTCTCCAGTCTATGTTTCACTATCTTTATCTTAGATTTGAGATAATGTACCATATCTTACAATAGATGAGGAAGAGTTGTATGCATATTTACATCTGTTATGATTCTCTACATTCATTCTTTCATTGTACTTTCAAATACACTTCATTATTTTTGTTAACTCAATATTTACTTCATAATGGACTAAATCAAATAAATATGTTTAATTCTAACATGGTTTCCATTTTGAGGTGAGTCTTTGTTTAAGTTTCTCAAACTGTCATGAGTCATGGCTGCTCACTCAGCATAGAGATCGTTTTCCATATAATTATTGTGCTAACTTTCCTCTTAAAAGGAATTTGGAATACATATGTACTCAATGTAGTATTTGAATTATAAAATTTAGAGCCATTTTTAATTACTTCAGTTTTTACTTTCTATTATTTCACAGAAGAATCTACGAGGTATCTTTTTGCTATTATGACTTAATAAAATAATAGGATTGTAGACACCTAAAAATGTCTCGTCACTAACATGCTAATTATTCATTCTAATTAATTAAATAATTCTTCAATTATTTAATTAAGCTAATGTTTATTCTTCCAAACTAATTTAGTCATCACATTTCATCATTACTAATTATTCAATTTCTTTCTAATCATTTAATCATTTAACCTCCTCTTCCTTATATTAACTAAAAATAACTTTATTATTTAATTAATTTTGATTTAATACCTTTAATTAAATATTTGTTATTATTTAATTAAATTTAATTTCTAAGTTCTTATAATTAAATAATTTATTTAAGTTATTTAATTAACTAATTCATTCTTTACTAATTCAAAATTCAAAAATTCAAAATCCTCAAATGCTAATTTCAATTACTACCAAATAATTTTCATTTCATTTCATGTTTTTGAAAATCCAAATTTAAATCAAATGCACAATTAAAATTTGAATTTCAAATCAATTTCCTATAGCACATGTCAAAATCCTAACTGACATCGACTTTCAATCTAACTGTCAATCACCTTTTTCTAACTAGGCAATCAATTTAGTCATCTACCCAATCAATTCAGTCAAGTGACCAGTTAACTCAATTAACTCGTCAATTAACTTTCTGGAACAAGCTCATCTATTCACTTCATTGATCAATCAATTTAGTTCACTTATCAATCAATTATGTCAACTCATCAATCAAATGAGTTTAACTCCCAATTAGTTTTGTCTCAACTTATCTCTACTATTGATCGATTATAATAGGTGAACTCACAATAATGGTTCCCACTTTTTGCCACTTTTGACAATGAGATGAACATTTTTAAAATAATCTTCAACTTCCTACAATTATAACTTTTAAACTATTAAGAATTTGAAGATGGTGTAAATTAGTGATTTGTAGCATTTTGTCTGTAGATTCTAAATATTATTTTTTCAAATTTTTCCATCTCCTTCAAAAATTAGTTTTTTTACAGCAAACTACATTTTTTAAAAGTGATGTGCCTCTCGAAACACATAACTTTTTTTCTATAAATGATAAAAACTCAATTCTTTTGAATTTTGGTTTGTAACATCAATATCCAAGGCTTGTTGTTGGTTTGATCATGATATGTTGAATATTTTTCATTTTATTAAGTTTTGAAGTCCGACTAGTTATAATTCAAACATAGGTTTAAGTTTGAACACATAACTTGTTCTATATATATCGAAATTCAATTTTATTTTTTTTGTTAGAAAGAAGACATCAATACCTGGGGCATAGATATTTTTCAGATTTTTTTTGAATTAGTTTCCTATTTTTCTCAATGCCTTGAACAGAGAAGTTCATGTTCGGTGAAAAACCGATATTCCATAAAATTAAAATAAAAAGAACATAATAAATTCATAATGTAATAAAATTACACTCATGGGAAAGCTTGCTCTGAGCACTACCATCTTATATTTTTGGGTTATCAAGATTCTTTGATTTGTGTCTTGAACCAGAGGTCCGAAGGCAAAAATTTCTCAGAACTCTGAAAAATTTGGGGAGAGATCTCTAAAAAGGGGGTTCGAACAAACAGCGGTTCGAGCGAAGGGGGGTTTGATCAAACTATAAGGGGTTCGATCGAACCCCCCTTCCCTCGAACCCCCTGGGAAAAATAATGACGTGTACTTTCATGTAACGGTCAGGTTCGAATGAACCCGACCTTTTGTAACTGTCGGCGTTTGTTCGAACCTTAGCCGACCCATTTTTTTTTTTACATTTTTGTACAATCATATAAATATAAATAATTTTTTTCATTTTTTTACACACAAATGATTAAAATAATTCGCATTTTTGGATGAAAGAAGGAAGACATTTGAAAGTTATTTTGAGGGCAATAATTTGAAGATATTTGAAGGTTATTTTAAAAGCATGGCGAACAAGAAGAGAAGGCAAAAAAAGACTTCAAAGAATTATTCTTCCAAAATAGAACGAAGATATCGAGAACAAAGAAGGCAAAGATATCATGATGCAAGTATTTTATTTTTATTTCTATTTAATTTTATATGTATTATGTACCAAAAACTGTGTTTATTTGTTAGTATTAGTTAAATATTTTTTATCTAATATTTTTATGAGAATTATTTTAAATAACATTAATTAAATTAATTACATTTATATAATAATTCTATCTTAATTAATTCTTAATGATGCTATTTTTGTTAAATTAATTAGAAATAGTAGGATTAAAAATAATCTCGTTTTAATTAAAAATAATTATGTTTGAATTTGAAATAATAAGTGTATTTGCAAATTTCAAATTCCATTAACTTGCTTGTTGTGTAATTGGTATTTTCTCTCCCCCATTAAGTCCATTTATAATAGATCATGGTTTTAATTTAAAATTTAGATCTTTAGGACACCTCTCTTTCCCATTTATTATTTATAATTTATAATTTAATTTAGATAGTCCATAAATATATAATTTAATTTAGATTTTGAAACCATGTGTCTTTATAGTTTAGCAAACACTTCAATTGGTGCTCTAAAATTAACAAACTTGTCTTTTGTGTCTTCAACAATAGGCTCTTTTTGTTTTATCCTTAGAAAGGGGCCTACCTCCCAAGTAGCCCTTAAGGCTCGGTGAGAGGGAATGACCCAAAGTGGTAACAAGCTAAAGCTAAGCTCTTCCAAGCCACTATAAATAAATGTGTTTGTGATGAAAGTTGCAAGCAAAGGGTGTTACATGCTCCTATAACGACGTTATGACTCACCATAAACCCTATAGAGTGAAACCTCTATAGGCTGGGAGGTCTTCCATTTAATGGAGCGTAACACACTGCTGATTATAGCCACCCAAATGGATGCCCTTACTAGACACCTTTTGTGTTAGAAGCCAAAAACCTTCTAGTTGTTGGCGCAGGAGGTCGGACCTCTGAAGCGACTCACATTCTTATGATTCTTAGTAGAGATAGAAAGTTCACCACAGGGAATTTTTCATGGGGACTAGTGCTTCGCTGCCCCAGAGAAGTGAGTGTCATGGAGGGGAGCCAGTGGAGTCAAGCACCTAAGTATCCTATCTGAATTACGTAGCTTAGGGTAACCCCCCAAGTGAGATTCAATAACTATTGTCTCATCCAGCCCTAGGATTTGTGCTTGCATGATAAAAACAATCAAACACTTTCAAACAAACAAACATTATGTCTTCTTTGTTTTCAAGTGTATGAAAAAATATTTCACATTATACTTGAGTCCCCTTAAAACCTATATTATGTGATACTAGGTGTAGACGTATAAAAATGACCATATTCCTAAATGAATATTTTATGTTCATGTCTCTATTTAATTAAATCCAATTTAATTAAATTATCCACATTCCTTTATTTAATTAAGTAAATTACTCAATTTATTTAAATTAAATTCACTAGACTTCTCTTTACCATTTAATGAATAAATCATTTTATTCAATTAAATCCCCCCTATCCACTTTAATTAAATTCAAATTTAATTAAATAGTTATCCTAAATTGAATAAATCTAATTTATTTAATTGCAACCAAATTGAATTAAATTAACTTTATTTCAATTAAATCCTATTATCCCTCCATCCACTTGCAAAATCCTACATCTCCCACTTGCCTTCCTAAACCCCTTTCTAATCCCTTCTAGACTCTTCTAATCGCTTCTAATTAGCCTAACCCATCTTCTAAACTTTGTCACATCCCTAAGCAAGGGGAGGTCACTTCTCAAATCCTCAAAGTCTTTGATAACCATTAAAGGCTTCAAGCCTTCAACCACTTAATTCCTCAAAGTCTTTGATAACCATTAAAGGCTTCAAACCTTCAACCACTTAATTCCCCAAAGTCTTCATAACCATTAATGGTTAACTCAAACCCTCTTACATGGTTAAAGAATTTCTTTTAACTCAACCTTCATCCAACCCAAGGGTCTCATCAAGCCTTTAATGCTTTGACCATGATTATCTCTTAATCATTTGCACAAGGGTTTATCCTTGGATTAACTCTTAATCCAGTGGGTAATCTTAACTTAGGCTTGACCCTTACCTTCTAGATGACCCTAAGGTCTTCTCAGGCATTTAATGTCTCCAACCCCTTCTCTCAACCCAACCCTATGTTGACACTTGTCACCATTTCATTGGTGCCAATTACAAACATGGATCCCCAACTTTCAAACTCAACCCTTGATCAACTCTTTCAATCCTGACCATCCATTGCCCTGTTTTTGCTATAAATAGAGCTCTCATTCCTCCATTTTGAATCATCCTCCAAATTTGTAGTATCATACTTATGCTCAAATACATTCAAGCTTTCATATCTCATTTTATGCTCATCATTTTAGCCTCTCTTTTCAATAGGAATTAGTCTAAATATGCATGTTTAGAATATTTTCTTTATCATTTAGCTCAATCATAGACTAAATATATCATGTTAGGATAGTACTCATACTAACCTTGTCATCTTATCATCTAGTTTATTGCATTTCTAGAATCATGCATAGCTTAGGATGCATTTCATTGTAAAATCTATCAAAGCATCCCTCGTTCTTGCATTTGCCATCCCTTAACCATTTTGCTCAGTGATCTAAGAGCAAAAATATTGGTTTGAGGGACATTGTGAGATAGAGAACCATGGGACCCACCTTGGGAAGCTGAGTGATACTTCATTACTCCATAGCTTGCACCAAGAAGTCTTGTGTGTGTGTGTGTGGACAAGTATTTTGGAACATTTTTCACATATTGAGTCCTATCGACCCGCTTTTCCCGCATACACTAGGACCTATTATGTGATATTAAGACCTATTATATGCGATAATACCTATCTTAAATATGACATAGTAGGTCTTATTGTGACTTAATAACATGACCACATATGCAAAAATATTTCACATTATATACTTGAGTCCGAGCCTTAAGACCTATATTTATGAGGTATTAGGGCCTATTATGTACATGTGATAAACTAATGACCTATTATCGCATAATTTAGGTCCTAATATCACATACATAATAGGTCCTAATATTTGTATAATATAGGTCTTAAGGGGAGTCAAGTATAATGTGAAATGTTTTTGCATACGTGGTCATGTATTAAGTGATAATTAATAAGACCTATTATGTCATAATAGTTCTAACTTATATCATATTTAAGACCTACTTAATTGCATGTGATAGGTCCTTTAATATCACATAATATATCTGTCTTAAGGGGAATCAAGTATATTAATGTGAAATGTTTTTGCATACGTGGTCATATTAAGTAATAATAAGGCCTATTATGTGATATTAGGACTTATTATGTGATTATAGGTCTTAAATATGACATAAATTTAGAACCTATTATGTCATAATAGGTTCTATTTATATGACTGGATGTATGCAAAAACATTTCACATTATACTCAAGAGTCCCCTTAAGACCTATATTATGCAGATATTAGGAACTATTACATGTGATATTAGGAGGTCTATATGCAATAATAGGTCTTAAATATGACATAATAGTCCACCTATTATGACATAATATTTAGGTCTTACTAAATGACTTAAAAAGTTGGTTTCAAATTAAACTTGGAATTTCATTGCATTAAAAATATTCTTTGTCATCTTAAACTATGTACAGAATGGGCTCGAGAAGAAGGGAGTTCTCAAGCGGGAGTCGAGGCAAACTAACCCGTTGAAGAACACAATATAGTTGATGAACATAGGGAGGAACTTTCCCAAGTTGAACCAATGGAGGTTGAAGGAGAGGGGTGAGGCTCCTTACCTCCTACCACTAGTATGGATGAGCATATTGTGGATCTAGCTAAACAGGTGAAAAGAAATATTTCTTATAAAAATTTAGATCATTTACTTGAAATGGATGTGGATGAGTTGAAACATCTCAATGAAGAACCTAGACATGCTAAAAGGAGGCCAATGAATAAAAGTGCAAAAGAAATAATGTCTCATTTCAACAATCTTGATACTACACTAGAGAAAGCTCAATTGTTATCAATTGTACTTACTCATAAAGACTTAATAGATCCACTGAAATTGTTGGGTATAGATACAACAAGTGAAAAGAGGAAAACTTCTCAACTACAAAAATCTATTGTTGATAATGTTAAGAAAGGTTTGGTGAACATTGGTAAAAAATATCGAATAGTAGATAAGACCATTTCAAGAAGAGTGATGTTGACATCTTTAGTAAATGAAAAACTGCCTTAAAAAAGACAAATCTCTTCACTGTCATCTGAGTTTGGTTTTATTAGAAGGACAATATCAAAATATGTGAAAAGGAGAAAGAGTTTGGATGATACTACCTCAGAAGGGAATTGGGCAATTATGTGTAGAGCTCCTCATTCTGATAGAATTGAAGATGTTGTTAAGAACTTCATGACACGTTTTTGGAATGATAATACTCATCCATCATCAAATAGTAGAGATGTTATCAAGCAAAGGATTGGCACTGATCATTATGATCTCCATGTAAAACATTGGTTAAACACAAAAAAGCATGAATTATATGTGTTGTTTACTAAAACAAACCTTCATATAAAGATTGGACAAACCATGTTTGAATGGTTAAGGCCATATTATGTGAAGGTAAACAAAGTTTTCGAAACTTGTTATTGTCATTATCACACCGAATTTGATCTGTACTATCAAGTGTTTTGAAAGATTAGAGAAGATAGTGATGGTTATGAAAAATCTCTTCCTAAATGAACAAGTCAATTCATAGCATCCATCTTATGTGATAAATCAAATGATAATGTAACCAGTCAAATAAATTGTATAAAAGGAATTTGTGGATCATGCGGGAAGTTGACTAAATTGCCTTTGAGAGATGAAGATATTGACATGAGGAAGATGGTAAATTGCAAGAGTTACAAGTACAAAAAATTTGAAACAAAATTTGGAAAGGAATCTACAAGGTTAGATTATGTAGAAGAGGAAATACCTATTGGAACATTTATACAAAATTTTCGTAAGTTGATAAAACCATACATATGCCATGGTTTTTTGCCAAGTGGCAAGAAGAAAAATTTAAAACATTAAGAGACATTTTCCCACTTGGAACTATTCTATCCGTAGTGGACTTCGCATAAAATTACTCTTTTGCACATCAAAAAGAGATTTAATCGGAGTATTATTTTTCAAAGCAAATCACTATTATGGTGCATGTGTGTTATCGACATGCACAAATAGATTTGGATGGTGTTGATAGTACATTTGAAAATCGTGTCATTAAGAAAGAGTACCACTTCTATATCAGTGATGATAAGGAGCATGACACACTTTTTGTACAACGTTGCTTTAAGAAGTTTTTTGAATATTTGAAAGAGAGGGGCATAACAATAGTTAAACATTTTGTTTGGTTTGATGGATGTGCAGCACAATTCAAATCTTCGAGGCCATTTTATCACTATGTAGATATCATCGAAATGACAAAATACCACATGTTCGGAGTTTTTTTTAGAGTGGTCATGGAAAGGGTGAACATGACACTGCAGGAGCTTGTATCAAACGTGCTCTAAGAAAGCATCAAATAAATTATACAGGAGATCATATAGACAATGCACATGATATTGTTAAATGGTGTAAGAAACACTTTGTGCAACCTAATTATCCTAGTGAATCATCATCGAGAACATACAGGCCCATTCCATATAGAGTGTTTTGGGAGATAACCGGTACGTGTTCTCTTTTAGTGTTTTATTTAAATGTTTTTTTTTTAATTTTTTAAAATGTTCCTAGTTCAAATGTTTTAATTTAACAACTTGATCTACATGTATGTTCGTGTACACATGTACATTTTACAGACGTGGATAGAAGATCAATGCATGGATGCAAGAGCGTGGAGAGGACAAGATCTTTGCATTGTGTCATGAGTATAGATAATTGCCCATGGATATTATACACTAGGGATTATTCATGTTTTTGTTCTGATTGCATTTTGGAAAACTATTTTGATTGCAAGAACCAAGAGCTTGGATATGTTAGTGAATGGAAATTGGTGCCACTAGATGTTTCTGACACATACGAGGATTCAAATGAGCATGAAATATTTGAAGACATTCCTTTGATTTTTGGTGATTATGACCATATTTCAAGATTGATTAAAAATGTTGCATACATGTAAATAAATTATATAAGTTTTAAATCGAGTACATACATTTTAAATTTATTTAACTTGTTTCAAATTGCAGGAGATATTTTTGCAGTCATAGCAGAAGATGGAAATATAGGTGTTAGTTATTATTTATTGTGTTGCATAGAGGAGAGAAAGAAGTTAACAAAATCTGAAATGAGCAATGGAATGTCCTTTCCCATAGGTTTGAACTGATTTGAACGTTTAAATTATTTTAAATAAATTTATTTTAAACATGCACATCTACACATGTTTTAATTTTTATATGTACACAACTCGCTTACGTGCAAATTTTAATTTTTGTTTTCTTATATACATGTACATGTAGGCTCAGTTGTAGTGCAAGGGACATATTTCAAACAAGTTAAAATTGTTCAACATGTGATTCATTTCACTGAATACCAAATTGACAACAAGGTATATCAATATAGCCACTTGTTCATTGTTGTTGGCCTAATTCTTCATACAGTTCCACGTCGTGGGTGGTCTCAAAAGTGGAGACTAGATAGTGAAGATCATGAGAAAATATTAAGTGTTATTGAAGAGCGGTCTGAACCGCTTGATGTGGTATGAATTATTTAGTAAACCAAAGTACATGTGTTTCAACCCATGAATTGAATTAATACTTGATAAATTGGAACTTAACTTGTTTTCAAACTTGAATAAATTATTAAATACATTTTAGTGTTTGAATTTAATATTTGATATATATATATGGCTTGTGTGGACCATATGTTGTTTAGTTAAATATAAAATTTTCAATTATATTAAATTAGGATGTATGAAGTTAATGTACATGTTAAATAATACCTATGTGCACATATGTAAAGTAAATTGGGACATATGGATGAGTTGAAAATGTGTTAAGGCTCGATGCATGCACTTGATTGATATATATATATATATATATGTATACATATATATATATATATATATGTATATATATACATATATGTATATACATATATATATATGTATATATATACATATATATATATATATATACATATATATATATATATGTATACATATATATATATATATGTATACATATATATATGTATATATATATGTATATATATATATATATATATGTATATATATAGATGTATATATATACATATATATATATATATATTACATATATATATATATATATTACATATATATATATATATTACATATATATATATATATATATGTGTGTGTGTGTGTGTGTGTGTGTGTGTGTGTGTGTGTAATATATATATATATATATAAAATTCTAAATGCACATGCATAATTTGTAAGTTGTTAAAATATTTTAGCATGTATGTATGTTTTAAGTAAATTAGAATGTACGTGTATTCATTTAATTTTAAAAATGCATTTGTATGAAATTTGATATTAAATTAGGATACATATGTGTGTAAATTTGAATAGATCTTAAGGGGGTCACACGTACAATTAGGATGTATAGTCTATCTAATTCTAAGTGCATGTATGCATATGTAATTTGTAAGTTGTTAAAATAATTTAGCATGTATGTAAAGTAAATTAGGACATGTATTTATTTAATTAAAAATTCACATGTATAAATTTAATTAAAAATGCATATTAAATTAGGATGTATGTGTAAATTTGATATTAAATTAGGACATATGTGTAATAATTGAAGAGCGCTTTGAACCACTTGATGTGGTGTGAACTATTTATTACACCTAGAAGTGCATGTGTTTGAACCTACATGTATGAATTTTTAATTTTTAATACTTTAGAATGTTCACTTCTACTTAACTTGTTCTAGATGAAACTTCTAGAATTTAAATTATTGAATATGTTCATTAACTTGAGTTTGTTCATTTGATATGAACAAGTGTTGATTTTTATATTGTTCATGGCTTGCACAGTAGAGTGGATATATTGTTCACAAATTCATTTAAATTCAATGCATATCTACATATACATATAGTAAAATTTAAAATTTAAATAAACATGTCAATCTTTTTTCATTTTTTTTGATAAAAGTGGTAAACCACTAAATTTAATTAATATTATAATTTTCACAACCTGGTTCAAAGAGCACCGGTAGGAAAGAACCAGGCAAAGAAAACCTCTGGTCTAGCTCATACAAAAAAACCTGATAGAGGCCCACCCAAGATTACATAACTGCCATATTGGGCAACAAAAACCCCAACCCTTTGTAATGAGTACAAAAAATTCTCTGATTGAGAGAATTACATTTAAGAATTCAAATACCATGAGCTAGTGCTTTTCAACAGAGGAGAGGAAGGGGGGTATCAACATCAATGAGAACTGTAGGAGGCACCATCTGAATAGGCAATACTGAAGTTGGTGAAGACATTACTATGTGCATCGAGTCCAGGAGAAAGTGAATACCTGAAACTGTATTTACAGCTGCCGCCAAACAATCTGGTGATACATGATCTAATAGAGCTACCAAGGAAAACAAAGTATCAACATAAAGGTTAGAAATCAAGACATTTCTTATAATTGAAATAATTTCCTCATGCCAACCAGAAGATAATAACTGAGAACGAGGTAGGAAACCACCATACTCAAAATTACCAAATTCAAAATGATAGAAAGACAATGCACAATCCAAATCATCAGTAATATAGAAATAGGAATGGAAGTATGCATCAAAAAGTGCCCTAACCATAATAGAATCTAGGAGCACATCCATACAAATAGTGAGAAAACGAGATGCAATCTCAGCAAGAAAACAACCTGCATTTTCCACCAGCCATCGTTTTCCCAAAACCTTGCGAAAAGCCAGAGAGAAATCTAGAGAATAAACTTGAAACAGACGACCAAGCTTTTCATCATAAAAAAATGAGAGTCTTGGAAGTCATACTACTTGATAGGCATCAAAATTTGATACCCCACAGACTCCATAAAAAGATAATGCAAAACCAAGAGAGAACATGGGAATATAAAGAGAGCAAATGCCATTATGAGAGAACAAGCTCGGCCACCAAAGGATGCAACAACAAATATCATCTCAAACAACCACAGGCCACCACCTTAAGAGAAAATGATGACAACTTCTGCACAATACTCATAGCCATAAATCGACATAACCTTGACAACAGTAAAGCAAGCTCGACACACGAACTAAATCCCCCACATGAAACGAAATAACTTCAAAAACTGCCACCACAAGAGAAGAAGTGAAATGAATCAGTAAAACCTCAAGCGAGCCACCCGGACAAAAGTACAATCATTAAAAATTAGCATAAAATAAAAACCCCGTGTAATCATCATGATTTAGACAAACAAAAACCCAAGCCACAACCACATGCCAACAATGTTAAGTACGGGGCAAATTTGAATTGTGTAATCAGTGCAGAGCATGATTATAAGATGCTCTCGTGCACCACAAGTCCCAACTAATTGAAACAAAAACAATAACCCATACCTTGACTGAGATTACACACAATAATGCAGATGTAATGAGGATATGAAGGCCAAAAAGGCCACCAATACCACATTAAACTGCATGCCTGAATATAATCACCAATCAAGATACAAGGTCGTGTTTTTGCAAAATATGTTAGAATCGATTAAACCGGGTGAGGTGGTAAAAAACTGGAATCCATGTAAACCAAAGATGGGATATCTTCATCTAATGCTTTATTGGCCAAGAAGTCTGCCACCTTATTAGCTTCCCTGTAATAATGAACAATAGAGAAGGAATTGAACAACTCAAGTTGAGCAAGTATCTTGTCCAACCAATATTTTAGATGCTAGGAATGCGATGAGCGATTAGTGACCATGTAAAAAACAACCTAAGAATCACCTTCTATAAAAACATCCAACAAATGTAATGAAAGGAGCATATCAAGTCTCGTAGAAAGGGCATGTAGTTCGGCCACATTGTTAGTCCCACTAGAAATACACTGGCATTGTTCTTTTATGATACAATCCTTGTTATCAGAGACCACAATACCAATGGTAGATTTGCCAGGGTTACCACGGGATGCTCCATCAAAGTTTAATTTATACTTAGAAGCCGGAGGAGGCAACTAGACCACCTATGCTCTATTTAATGAAGTTCGTAGTTTGGAAATTGCCCCACTCAGAGGGAGCGACTGTAAAGTTGACCAATGATTGGTAACCCAATTGTCCCATGGTGTGAAAGTATTGTGCAGACTAGTACCTTTGTAAATGAAGGCCAAAATAGTCTCAGAAATCGATTTCTCAATATAGAAGAGCACATCTTGCAAAGGGGACGAGTGTTTCCTAAAAATCCTATTATTCCTCTGAAGCCAAATTTTCCAAATTAGAACAGAAGGAGAAATTAACCAAAGGCAAGCATAGAATGAAGATGGATATAATAGAGGCCAACTCATGAAGTGAGACCTGACGTCCCTACCAAGAGCAGAGCTCCAATTCAACTTATTAAATAGCCAGTACCAGTAATGATGAGCAAAGGGGCAATGAAGGAAGAGATGATCGACTGATTCAAGGGACCCTCCGCACATAACACAAGGGAAAACAACAATGATACCCAACCTATTCAATCTCATGCTAGTAAGAATTCTATCTTGAATGACCAGCCAAGCAAACACCCCCACTTTGGGCAAACAGGCAGCGTGCCAAAATAACTTATATGGAAAATCCTCCCTCTTGACATTTGAAGACAAATAATTATATCCTTCTTTGACCGAGTACTCCCCTAATTTTGAATAGGTCCAAATAAGCTCATCATCCTTCTCTGAAAAGAGAAATGGACGTTTCTTAAGCTCATCCACAAAAGCGAACTTAATATCTTGATCCATCGGAAGAGACTCAATTTATTTCCATCTCACCACAGGCAAGAGGCCCGAGGAATCCACAAAAAAGTAATCAGCCACAAAAATACCCAAGGAAGTTTTAAGGAAAGACATAAGAGGCGACCAATCCCTAAGGCTAGAGAGTGCAAGAAAGCCATTCCATACTTCATCCCAAAACCTAGCCTTACGACCATTATGAATAAGCCAAGACAAGCCTGGGAAAATGACAGATCTGCACTCAACCATGAAATTTCAGATTATAGACCCTTTAGGTAGTGAAGAAGCAGTAAAGATGACCTCCCTAGAATAGTTTTTTAGGTATTTTGCAGACAAAATAGATGCCCACTTAGAGGAGGGTTGTTTATATAATTTCCAAACTAATTTAGCACCAAGGGCCAAATTCTGCTTACCAAGATCCTTGATCCCTACACCTCCTTTGTCTCTAGGAGCACAAACCCTATCCCATGCCAACAAAGGGATCCTACCTTTCTTATTAACATTGTCATTCCATATAAAAGACCTTAAAGCTGAATGTAGATCAACCACAGTCTTCTTAGGAGCCTTTAAAATAGATAACATATAGATAGGAACCACATTTAGAACATCTTTAATAAGCACAAATTTTCCAGAAAAAGTTAACCACTTATGAGACTAAGAAAGAATTCTTGAAGAAATAGCTCCCGAGATCCGCTCCCAAAAATTATGTTTCTCTGAACCAGTAAAAAATAGGATCCCTAAATACTTACAAGGGAACTGGCCAATAGAGAAGCCCCAAAAGTGAGACAATCTGGACTGCACTAGAGGGGTAACATTAAGAAAGAATTTCTTTTATTTGGCCTGATTGACCTTCTATCCAGAGAATAAAGAATAATCCATAATAATCATATTAATGACCTGAGCTTCCCCCATGGTAGCTTTGCCAAACAACAATGTGTCATCTACAAATAAACAATGACTATGACTCACAACCATATGAGGGATGGAAATCCCCTTCCATGAGCCACTCTCCCTAGCTCCTAAGATAGCTCTACTAAAAGCTTAAACCAAAATAATAAACAAAAAAGGCGACTACGGATCCCCTTGTTTGAGCCCTCTAGATGAGGCAAAAAAACCACATGGAGAACCATTCAAAATTACTAAAAACCTAGCCGTGCTAATACATGCCTGAATCCATTTATTCCATTTAATTCCAAACCCAAATTTCTTAAGTACACATAAGAGCGCCTGCCAACTTACCCTGTCATAAGCCTTCTTCATATCCAACTTTAGAATCATAGCCAGAATAGACAACTAAGAGATAGAGTGCAGAATCTCATGGGCCACAATGGCCCCTTCTGTTGTTTCCCTACCAGGGACAAAACCCCCCTGTTCACCTGAGACAATTTTAGGAATGAGCTCAGCGAGCCTTAAGGAAATAGCCTTAGTAATAATTTTGTATAAGGTATTGCATAAAGCAATTGGGCGAAAATCCACAAAAGATTTGGGATTCTTATTTTTCAGAATGAGGGCAATCAAAGTTGAATTAAGTTCTCTTAACATAGACCTATTGCACCTAGCCTCTTCTAAAAGAAGACGAAGATCCTCCCCAACAAATGACCAGCATTTTTGAAAAAAAAAAGGGTAGTAAAACCATCCAGACCAGGGGCCTTATCAGGCGACATTGAAAAGACAACCTCTTTTACTTCTTGGATAGAGAAAGGAGCCATTAGCATTGTATTATCCTCATCAAATATAAGCTTAGGAATAGAAGAAGCAAAATTATCATTGAAAGCAAATGACTCTTCTGATAGCAAAGACTTAAAAAAAATTGGACAGCCTCAACAACAATCTCAAACTCTTTAGAAATAACAACTCCATCAAGGTTTTGAATACAAGAGATCCTACAACATTGTCTTTTCACCTTGGCTGAGGTGTGGAAGAACTTAGTATTTAAATCACCATCACACAACCATAAATCTCTGGATTTTTGACACCAATAGATTTCTTCTCTAGAGAGAATCTCTTCTAATTGAGAATTCAAAGATTTATGCCTCTGAAAAGTAGCATAATCCATGCCACAATTCATAACCCTAGCATTACGGGCTTCAAGTTCCTCCTGAATCTTAAGCTTCTCAGTAAATTTATTTTTGAAATGCAAAACATTCCATTTCTTAATTTCTTGCTTAAGATAAGAGAGTTTTTTAACAAACCGAAACATCCTAGTACCATGAACAAAAGGAGTCAAGGACCACCAAGATTGTAAAAGCAAAGGAAAGGATGGATCTCGAAACCACATTGGTTCAAACTTAAAAAAAGAATGGCCAAGAGTTCTATCATCCAAGATGGATAACACAACCGGAAAATAATCCAAACCAACATAAGGAAAGACCGAGGCCACAACATCCACATCAGAGAAAATCCAATTGTTAGAAACCAGAAAACGATCAAGTCTCTCAACAATCTGGAAGAAATCTTTTCTCCTATTAGTCCAAGTAAATGGACCATTCAAGGTTTTACAATCCACCAGGTCATTATTAAAAATAAAAGCAGAGAAATCCTCCAAGATACGCTTATTGGGAAAAATCCCCCCAAACTTCTCATCATCAGAGGAAATGGCATTAAAGTCCCCTACAAAAACCACAAACTAGCCATGAAGGGAGGAAAAGATGATGGATAAGGAATCCCAAAGAGCTTTCTTACTCCCTATTGGCATTGGTCCATACACATTGAACAACCAGAATTTAACATTCGAAACACAACTTCTAACCAAGGCCAACATCTAGAAGGGAGTTGAAACAATCAATTTCAATTCAATAGACACATCCTTCCAAAGGAAAGCCAAACCCCCCAGATGCCCCCGCAAAAAGGGAGACACAAAAATTCCAAGGCTTCCATTTGGAAAACAAAAAATCAGCACCTTGACAACTTAACTTAGTTTCTTGCAAAAGTAACACATCACACTTCATTAAATCCAACTGTGATTTAATGAGGTGTCTTTTGTTAGGGGCATTTAAGCCCCTAACATTCCAAGACACAATCCTCATTGCACTTGAGGGGAGGCAATCTCTCCCCTCTTCTCAATTGCAAAATCAACATTCTCTATCTCAGTCCTCAACCTATGCTTGGAAGCCACAGATATAAAATTTTGAAAGTTTTAGAGTTCTAAGAACATTTTTTAAATTGAACATTTACACCAATTCAATCTAGATGATCTTTGTATGTGGGAAGGTATTTTAATTAAATTGGATTTAATTAAATAGAGAAATGAACATAAAATATTCATTTAGGAATATGGTCATTTTTATACGTCTACAATCTTATATAATATAATTCAAAAGAATAATCAAACATGCACATACATATACACATGTGATCTAATAAGTTACATATAATCAAACACATCATTTAACTTAAATAAATATTTAAAGTATATATATCAAACGTGCAAATATGATCAAACACAAACTGTGTGTATATATATATATAAAGTGTGTAAGTAATGTAACATGTGCATGATCATATATAATCTGAATACAAATGATGTGATATATAATCCAGGATCAAATGTACAAACTATACATAATAAGTATAATCTAATCATACATGCACATGATATATATATAATCCAGGATCAAACACAAAATATATAAAGTACATAATATAACATACATGCATGAAATATATAATTTGATCGAACACAAACTGTGTAATGTATAATCTAGAAACTTCATACATGCATGACTATATAATATGAAAGTCTAAAATGTACATATATAAAAAGATCAACAAATGAGCTATAAAGTCCATCAAATCAACATGCATCATGTCGGCCACGAACAGAGCGACCATCTAAGGGAGAGTCCTGGTGAGAGTCTAGATGTCCAATAGACCCCTGCAAAAGTAGAATTTATTTAAATATTAAATATAGATCTCTACACATATACATATGTGCATATTTTTAAATATAATCAAATCTGACTAGTTAAATTTAAATTAAAATATAAATTGTAATGCACATACATACATGTACATATATACAAAAAACCATAACTAACCTGTCCACTAACAATCTGTGTAGCATCGAAAGAATCTCTCCTACGCACATGCTCAGAGCTCAAGCTAGGAGTGACATGAGGTAACGGTTATACATATGTATATACATGTATTTAAGGATTAGTCCAAGATCAATTTAAATGATACAAGTCAACTTCGATTATTTATTAAATGATCTATATAGATTTATCATATATTACAACATATACATCTTTTAAAAATTTAAATGAACATGTACATATAACCTATGTATCGGGAGTAGGTTGTATAGTCTGATCATGTCCTATGATCATATCAACCACATCACTCATGCCTGCATATCTCTCTCTAGCTCTACGTATGACTGAGTGTAAGGGGATAACTAGATGACTAGGCATCATAGATGAAGTGTCTGACTGTAGTAGCATATTCATAAACCTAGTAGGGCTCAAACCTTGCAACTACTCCTCAAATGAATCCAAGCCCTCATCTGTGATATGGACCTGATCAATTTGTATCTCCTCCTCTATAGCGACAAAGTGATCTGTAGGTGGGTTAGTGCCCAGAGCATGCGTAGAGTGATGAGAATGTTGTGATTGCCTCAGGGTACGAGTCGATGCAATGGTAGCCTGCCCGTCTCTAAGAATCTCCTCTCTAATAGTAGCCAATGGTGTCCCAAGTCGAGATGAAATAAAATGGTAAGAATATAGAAGGTCCTCAACTAAATACTGCGATATTTGTACATGTCTACCACCTCCTACTATAGTTGCTACCTCATCTGGGGAGGGGATGCCAATAGTAATATATTGATCATCTGAATATGAAGCCATGTCGTGACTAGAAGATGAATGATCTGTGGATGATCTTGAACGTGGTTGGCTCATCATATATATGCCCATCCTGTCAGATGATATGGTGGATATTGTTGATGCAATCTGTCCAATCCTATCAATTTCTTCTCTTTGAGAAGCAATCACAATGTGATCTACTATGGGGGTGAGGGTTGGGACTACAGTCGGAAATCTCTCACCAACAAGGTCCCTGTGTCTAGGCGAAGCTCTATCATGCCTATGATATGCATCTCTGTCAGTAATCCTGCCCCTCCCCTATCCATAATATGCTGGAATATCAAGGTAGTTTGGTTTCATCTGACAATGAACCTCAACAAATACCTGTTGTGCAAAGTATAATGGTATCTGGTCATTATTAGGATAATGACCATGGGCATCTAAGAAGTGTGGGTAAATCAACGATGCAACCTGTGGATCAATACATCTCGTGACCTGATATCCTCTCACCTTACTCTTCTCCTGATACTGTGGAAAACATCTCTCCTTGATGGTATCTTTCAAGACCACCCTCACCACATCAACAACAGAATCATGACCCCTCACCTCACTCCTCAACTGTCTATAAATAGCAGCTATAACCTCAGGTTAAAATGAGGTATGACTAACTAGGTGGTCCCTCAATGTCCGCAAACTATCAAAAATGGATTTGCATGTACTCTTATACACGCCACCAGTCTGTGGGTCATCCAATATGACCCTCAACCTCTATAGCTCATGGTCAGAGATTACTTTAGTGGCGAATATTCGCCAATGGTGAATTTTTCACGTCGGTGACTGGGGAAATGAAGAATATTTTGTACCTACTGGGGGTGGCCATGTCGCCAGAACATTATCAATTTCCGTCAAAGTCACGACCCGATCACCATATGTTTTATGCAATTAAATGTTTCTATGTGATGGTTTCGCCAATACAATATATGGTGGACACATGGTAAATTTAATTTTTTCGCCTACACTCTCTGAGGTTGCCTGAATAGATGACCTTAATTCGCCTATAGGCATGTGAAGATTTGTTAGCCAGGGGGACCCAATTCGCCCGACATCTTGCCGACACGTGTCTCTATTCACCCCAACTTTCACCAACTATATTGTATTCGCCAATTATTTGGACGACCTATAATCACCTCGAAAATTACATGTCATATTTGGACGACCTATAATCGCCTCGAAAATTACATAAGTCATGTTATAGTTACACGAGATTCACCAAATATTTGTATACCATATAAAATTCCCATGGAATTCGCCATATAAGGATTGGTATACATACATGCAAAGATCAGATCTATCTCAACACAATCTGGTGGGTTATAGGCTTTAAATTCTGATCAATAGCGAAGTTTCAGACCAAGGAAAATCATTTTTGTTGACTGCATTGGCGACTGCTAGTGACCTAAAGCCTAAAGGTGAGCGATCATATTTTTGAAGTGGTATATTATACATTATAGTCTATTATTGCTTCTTCAACAAATTGATATTTTTTTGGAAGCCTTTATTTCGTTGGAGATGTCAAACAAGAAGAGGGGTAGAAAACCTGAATGTGGGGAAGGCCAGGAGAGGCCAACAAAAAGAAGAATGTTGTCTTCGTACTTTGGCATTGGAAAAGATTGTGGTGAAAATTAGGAAGGTACATCATCACAAGTACAAGTACAAAATTCGCCACCTACACTGCATGTTGAAGACGATGGCGAACCTGATATCTTAGATCGAGATGATCTTGAAGAAGATTATCTGGTAGATACCCAAGTTAGCTAGAATGATATAATCGACTTGGATGATAATGCCATTGATGATAATGCACGAAAGGGGAAAAGAAAAGCCATATCAAAAAAGGGTGAACCACAATCAAAAAAGGATCGGGAGTGGGATATGTCAGTGAGGAATTTTCAAATTAATTGGGCATTAAAGTATCCATTCATTGAACCAGTGGAGAATCCAATTGAAGCCAAGCCTCCAATAGAATGCAGGTGTAAGATTTGCACTTGGAAACATAACAAGGAAATTGGGTTGCAGCTAAAATTTGACACCATAGAAAAGCATATGGGTAAAGTTTATGAAAAATAAATGATAGACGATGTTGAAAAATCAGTGATAAGATGGAAAACAAAGGAGGAATGTAAGCATGTGAGGAATGTCGAAGAGTATTATTTTCATGAGAAAATACAGACGAAGCTTGCTGAAGTTAAAGGTTCTATTGAAACTATTTTTGGAAAAGCAATGCAAATAGAACAACTGGGAAAAGATGTTCAGTTAAGCGTTGTTTTTTATATTTTGAGCAGAGGGCGTGCTATGACAGATTTCCCATCAATTAGTGGTTTATTACACTTTTTGAAAGTTCCTAACTATCCTAATAGACACTGGTCAATAAAAAGTGGATGGGAATGGGCAAGTTGTCTTGCTGAGGTTGAAAAAGAAGATGTAAAGGAAAAAATAAGAGAGTCAAACTTTATTGCATTTTCTTTAGACAAAGTTACGGCAGTAGACAATACTTCATGGGTATGCATGCATGTTTATACTATAGAGAATCATACCCGCCAACCTCATCTACTATCTGTTGCTAAAATGAAGGAGAGTGCGACAACGGAAAATTTATTTGAACTACTAAAGAGAAGTTTAATTGAATATGGAGGTATGGATGACATGACGGTAGCCAAAAAATTGGTTTGTGTTGGAGCAGATGGAGCTTCAGTAATGCAAGGTCATAGGAATGGTCTTTATACAAAGATTGAAACTTCATTTGCACCGTACATTACTGCAATTCACTGCATGGCTCATATAATGAATCTATCTTTTGGAATTGTGAGCAAGTTTGCTTCGGTTAAAAAAATTGAAATTTTAATCAGAGAGCTCTACTCACACTTCTGTCGAAGTCCCAAGCGATTTATGGAATTTCAACACTTTGCTGATGGAATAACTGATGGGAACAAGCTTCTCAAGGATAATGATACCAGATGGATCTCTTTGGATGGTCTAGCACATCGAGTGTTTTCAGAATATCCATCCTTGATTGGACTATTTCACACAACTCGCGACGAATCAGATCAAGGTTAATTTCCTAAACTTCTTCCCAGGTTAAGTAATTTAGAGACACTCTTAACTTTAGCAGCTCTTCTGCCCATGCTAGAGGAAATGAGGAATATTATGAAGGCTGCCCAAAAAAGAGCTCTATATATTGCAGAATATGCTGCGTTGCGTAAGATGACATGCATGAACCTCGACAATTTCTATCAAAATCAACCAACACTATCTGATAAAAAATTTGTTAAGTGGCGGACACTCACACATTTGAACAATCCTGATAACTTTTTACAAATCGGTGCAGATGGGGAGGTATGTTCCTATGTACAGGGAGTTGAGATACCAATGCACTTCTATGCACGGTCGACCTCAAGGACCAGGAAACCACCCGAGGAAGCAACTAGCAAGAGTTACAAGGAAAGATTTCAACAAGATTGTTGAGGCTGTAACTACTTCTGTGAAGAAAATTGCATATGATCTTTCCTCACAAATTAGAAGCAGATTCCCTCCTGACAACCTTCTCGAAGCCATGTCTATTGTGTTTCCTCATTATTGGAGCCTCAACATTGCATCTAATTTTTGAAGTAAGCTACTGATTTTAATAAAACAATTTTGCACATCTAGAGAATTGAATGGAGTAACTATAAATGGAATATTAGACGAAACTCATCTTTGAGAGAAATCATCTCATTTTGCATACACTATGAGAGAACAATATGCCAAAATGGAGAACCCCCACGAAGAGGGATCAGTAACAAGGCTTTAGAAAACTATAGCTGAGAACCAAATGTTGCGCGATTCAATGCCAGAATATGTGAAGCTTGTTGATTTATGTCTTACCATGATATTGGGTTTGGTGGAAGATGAGAGAGTTTTTCAGTGCTTTGGGCTTCCTAAAATCAAAGCTAAGAAACAAACTAGACAAAAATTTGGAAAATTGCTTGAGGCTCTATATATCTAGGTATGATGTCCACACTTTTCCTTACGATAGGGCACTGCAAATCTGGAGGTCCAAATGTGAAAGAAGAGGTTTGGGCAACACTTCAAACCAAAGTGCCAGTGGGACCATTGCCCCATGTACTAGACCTACTGGTAGCATTGAGATGCAGTTCGGCGAAGGTATGCAAACTCAGAGTGAAGAAACTCAAACCACATAAAAGAATCAAGAAAGCTCTGAATTTGATGAGGATGAATGGCAACTGTAAGAGATTGGTATTTATTAATCTTATTATTGTATCTCATCATTCATATTACAAAAACATATTACTTTTTGCAATTAGAATTTAATATTGATTTGTAATTGTATTTTTCAACTTTCTATTTCCAGATTTAAAAAAACATAATAAAAAAAAACCATAATGTGTTTATTGATACAAAGATGTTTATTGTTTATTTATACATGTTTGAGTCTCAAATCTATGTGATACATTTTAGAACCATATGATACAATCCATCCAATAGAAATACAAATGTCGAGAACTTAGATTTTCATTCATTCTTTCAAAATATAGCCATATGATACAATTCATTCAATAGTAATACACCAATTTGTGTGATTCTCCATGCAAATTGCAAAAGTGAATACAAAGTTTCAGAACCCTTTGCAAATGACCCTGAATTCCCTTTTATAGAAACAAGAGAGCAACAACAGCTCATGTGTGATTCTCCAATGTTCATGCAAAAGTGAATACAAAGTTTCAGAACCCTTTGCAAATGACCCTGAATTCCATTTTATAGAAACAAGGAAGCAACAACAGCTTCAGGACGAATTGCAAGTTTGCAACATGTGAAGACTGAACATCAAAATCACAAACTCAGCACAAATTTATATGGCCATAATAGGCCGTATTAACAATTTAACATCTGCTACATGTTTGATGTCTCCTATTCAAAAAACAGAGATCAAAATTAAATATTAATTCACACCATGACAAATTAAACATAGATAATAGCAGTGCCTAAAACCTACTAATCATAAATAGAGAAATGCATAAATGTTAAAGCAAGGGAGAATTTGAGAATACAAATTTACTGGCTGAAGTTTTGCACTGTACATCATAGATTCATAGGTTGGATTAGCAAAATAGCAATAGCTAGCGAGTGCTGGTTTTTTCCTATTCATAAAATAGATTCATAGGCTAGATTAGCAAAATAGCAATAGCAAGTGCATCATAGATTCATAGGCTGGATTAACAAAATAACAAACAGAAAAAACATAAAACCTTGAAATTAAGAGTAAAAGAAGAAAATTGTGCAATACATACTATGATTCTTAAGATTTTTGTGCCAGTTTTTGTAGGGTGCTCCACTCTTCATCTAATGGAAGGTCAATATTCTGTAAACTATGGAAAGTCAACTCCGACTTTGTCAACATTCCATATTTAGAAGATTTACTTGAAATCACTGTTTCATCCAATACCGAATTCAAAGTTGTAAATGGTTGGATGAATTCCAAAAAGCTTTGGGGAGTTGTGTCCTTTAGAAGCAAGTCTAAATCAGACTTCATTTTTATCTCCATGTTTTTTTTGTAAGCTTCTTCTCCAATGAATTTATTTGATGGGTCAACGGTCTTAGGCAAACCAAGTTTAATCAAATAATTTTTCTTTTCTTGCAGCTTCAAGATCTTTTTTCCACAATTTTCCATAACTTCTGATGTTTCCCTTAGCTTCTAGCATTTTTGAATGATATATGATGTCTTAACTATGGCATCAATGCGGCTCTTAATTCCCTTGGATGCCAAGTAGCTATCACTGGAACTATAGACTACTTTCAGAATCTTTTTTGCCATATCCTCTTTTGAATAAACATGTGTGCTCTTCTCATAGTGCCCTTTGATTTTCATATAAATTAGTCTCAGACTTTCAGTCATTTGAAACCATTGACACAACTTGTCACTCATCTACATTATTTGCCGCCAAATGTTTTCTTGTATATACTTCATTTTATTTTTTATATTATCTTTCAATCTATACTCCAAAGTTTTTATTTTATCATTTGCATTGTGCAGGTCTTCTTTCATTTGTGCACATTTTTTTCTTTCTTCCTCTACTTCCTCTTGCAAATGTTTTTCTTTTTCCTTCCCAAGATCCAATAGGTCCTATAATTTTCTCATTTCGGCAGCAGCAGACTCATAACTTTTTGTATAATTTTTGAAAACTGGCTCTTTCCTCATCAAATTTTTTACTGCTTTTAGCCAGTTTTTCTGTCAGGTCCTTCAATTTTGCATCCATCTTCTCTTGCTCTACAATTTCTACTGCAAATCCCGAAATTTTTATCCTTTTTTGTAAATCATTGCACTTGCTATCTGCTGCTTTCCTCCTTGAATTTTTTTCATTTTCCAGGTCTGCCTGTAACTTTTCTATTTGTTTCTCTAGTTTATTTTTTTCTCTCTCCACCTTTAGCAGTGAAGTGTAGACCACTTCGTTAGTCCTTTTTGACACACTAATTTTGTCCACATTATGTACTTTGGAAAAATCCATTTGGAGGGTGCTAACTTGAAATTCAAAGGGATCTATCTGACTATGTGGTGGATTTTTATCTTTAGTTGGGGTCGGGGGCATAACAACCATGAACTCCATCATGTCTTTTTGTGGGTCATATGTTGGAAATACCTTGTTCCTTGTAGGTTGTTTGTTTACAACTTCAATCAGGGAAACCCTATGAAATGCTTTATTTTTTTCTTTATTTTCTTTTGTTGTGTGTTCATATTTTTCATAGTAATCACGAAATTGAAAATCTAGGCTTGCTGAAGCAATTGAATGTTTGAAAGGTGACATAGGAATACCATAGGCTCCAGTTCCACTTATTCCTATGGTTTTAACTAATGCTTGACTAGGATTACCAACAATAGTTCTTGATCCTGTCCCACTCCCACTGACACTTTCATGTGTAGTTTTCATAATCTTTTGAGGTGTGTGATCTGAAGCTGCAAATGATTGATTTGTAGTGTCAGTGGTACTTGATATAGGATTCTCAATAGTATGAGATTGAGTATCTACCACTAGTGGCCTTTTGCGAGCTATTTTTTGTTGTTGCCCTTGTCCAACACCAAGACAACTAGTATCAGTAGTAGTACCCATGCCAACCCCACCAATCACAATAGCACTTGACTAAACAATAATAAGAATACTATCCCCAAATTCCCCACCAGTGGCAGTCGCAGTTGATTCACCACCAATGGGAATACCATGATGTGGTGGTGGTTGTGGATTTGAACCTAAAACAAATGTAGATGGACCCTGAGGGTAATGAGTAGTACCTATCAGTGATGAATATGAAGAATCAAGTCCAATGACTGGTTTAACAGGACCTTTTGATTTTGACCCTAATGGAAGTTGTACCTGAAGTGGATACCAAATGCCCTCTCCTCTGGGACCTAGACCACCACCTTCAAAACCCATTTTTTCCACAATGCTTGCCCCTTTGCTATATTTGTATTTCATTGCCTCATGGACTGCACCTAATATTTTAGGGACTGTAGTAGTTGTTTGAGTGGGCTCAACCTCATACTGATCATCATCTTCACTCCTGTCATGTGATGTTGTGGGATGCTCCATAGTCCACAATTTGCTAAACTCTCCATCCTCATCGATGGTCTCAAATTCTGCACTTGTCTTTGGTTCACTAAGATTCCTCCTCATAGTCCAAAAATCATTTATTTTGGTTTGAGTCCAATAATTCTCTTTACATTCATTCAAAATTGATTTGGGAATAGTTTTCTTAGATGGATTAGCAGATTTTAGGTAGAAATTGTAGGACCTCCTATTTTGGATGCCTTGGCCCTCCTTTGTTGTCCTCTATGTGTGCAAGGCCATCATTTGTGATGAAATTTCTTCTATTGAAATGTTATTGTCAGCTGCAATTTTCTCCATCTCTTTTTTAACCTCATCCTAGGAGTCCATGTTTCTAAGATTTTCTAGTAATGGTTTACTTTCATGTTGATATAACACTGAAGAGTTCCCCTTTTTCTGAAGCCTTGCTTGAACTACACTGATTGGATCATACTACCAAAGACCCTCATCACCAAAGTTAAAAACTATCAAAAAATCATGTGCCACATTGAATGCTTTTTTCTCAATTGTGAACCCTCCACATGAGAAAGGCAAGGAAGGAAATATGCTCTTCTTTTGCTGACCATGGAAGTGCCTATCTGTGCTCTCCAATTGTCGTACATACTCTAATGCAAATACCCTCTCTGTCACATGTATTGGAAGTCTGTATGGTTTTACTGTTGATCCGTAAAACCTTAACACAGTGAATTCTTCCATGAAGAACCAATTAGCCAATTCTATTTGACTTCCGAGTTGAATGCAATCTCTACAAGACACATGCAACCTAGGCATTGGAGTGCTTGTAATTTCATTATACATTGGTGCCAAAAAGAAGTCTACAAAATGGTTGTAGTTCTTTCTATTATCATGCATCCTTATCTTTGGTGTCCAATCATATATTGGACACTCTATTCTCTTCCCAGTCTTCTCATCAATCTTATAGCTCACAATTTGAAGCTTGTTGGTCTCAAATATTGCATGATACTTGGATAGAAGGAGATAGCACAAGTAGGATGAGAACCTAAATGTCTTACAGGAACCTTTTTTGATCATTAGTAATTGTTTTTGCATGGATTTTACAATATGCTCAACAAAATTATATCTTACTGGCTGACCTACACAATGGATATTATTAATCATTTCAAGAAGGCTTGCACCCACTTCCCTATCATTTCCCAATCCTAGGAAAAATGACAACAAGGAAATAGTATCCCCAACCCATGGAACAAAAATCTTAGAATCATAAGGAGGCTTATGATTCTGATCCAACACAATACCAGTACCACTCTTTATTAGACCTTTGATAAATGAATCTCTGTGACTTGGATTGAGAATCTCATAATTCCCTGCTAGCTTTTCAAGGTCAATTTGGACGTTTGAGTTTTGGGCTTCAAAACCTAGGTTCAACAAACGAGCAAATTCTTCCTTGTTTATAGATAGAATTTCCTCTTTTGTATTTTTATTGACAATTGCTTTTTTATCTTCATCATAATTTTTGGCACAGACCATGACAAAATCAGGGCAAGGGAATACTTCAAGTAACACCATGCTTCCCAATCCAACATCCCACAATGCGATTTTATATGTTCTTTGTTGTAACATTGGGTTGAAAACAATAAATTTTGCCTTGCATGGATCTGCTACCTTACTAGACAATGCATATCTAATATCTATGATACGCTTTTCACCATGGATAGCAGGGTCATAAATATCATGGTATTCATCAATGAAACCTGGTGTTTTAACCAGTTTGGTTAGGTACATTTTTTTTGCTCTTGGCTTCTTGTTGAACTACTGCTTCCCGTTTTCCCCATCACTATTATTGTTAATAATTTAAAATAATGCTAGATAAAAACCTGAAAATGCTAACCCTCAAATTGGACCACGAGATTACCAAAAGCAAAAAAGGCGGGATGTAGGTGTTCTAGATTTTACCCGGAATTTCTATTTCGCTAGATTGGCCCAGACAGTCTCTGTTGCAACTTGCATTCCTCAATCTAGTAGCTGTTTCTGAATCTCCCTCGATTTACAAGTTTGTCCATGAAATGAAATATGATTATGATTTATGAGTCTCTTATTTTGAAAACTCTGAAAAGTAGAAAAGTAATACCTAAAGGGCAAAATATCTAGAATCATGTTGTAATTTTATTAATTATTATTAATAACTATTCCATACCGAAGGACAAAACATTCATTAGAATCATTACTTCAGTATAAATTCTGAGGATATTAGACTTAATTATATTTAATTAAATTTAAAACGTTTCAATTCTAGGCGAAGTTCTCACAAATGTGTTCACTTCCCACATTTGGGTCGAAATCCACCCTAAGCCATTGATCTTTGCTCATCCAATGGATGATTGTACCTGTTGTCAGATGTTGTGGGTCCCATGACTTCAGCCATTTTTTTGGTACGTCACCATACTCGTGTCACTTTTCGGGTCTGTTTTTTAAGTCTATTTAATCATTTTAAACTTCCACCCGAAAAAGATCTTTATAGACTTAATTATATTTAATTAAATTTAAAATGTTAAATTCTGAGCGAAGTTCTCACAAATCTGTTCACTTCCCACATTTGTGCCGAAATCCACCCTAAGTCCTTGATCTTTGATCATCCAATGGATGATGGTACCTGTTGTCAGATGTCATGGGTCTCATGACTTCAGCCATTTTTCTGGCATGTCACCATACTCGTGTCGCTTTTCGGGTCTATTTTTTAAGTCTATTTAATCATTTTAAAATTCCACCCGAAAAAGAGCTTTATAGACTTAATTACATTTAATTAAATTTAAAATGTTAAATTTTGGGCGAAGTTCTCACAAATGTGTTCACTTCCCACATTTGGGCTGAAATCCACCCTAAGTCATTGATCTTTGATCATCCAACAGACGATGGTACCTATTGAGTGTTGTCAGATGTCGTCGGTCCCATAATAAGAGACATTTAAATTTTAAAGATGTGCAATAGTTTGAGATAACTATTAAATCTAATGTTAATATTATTTGTAAATATATGAAATTGAAAAATAGTATAAAACATGAAACTTAGTTTCTAGAATAAAACAAATAACTAAATAAAAATATAAATTTTGAATTTTTGATATACAATTTGAAAGGTAAAAGTTAAATATAAAAAAGAAAACATTCAATATTAAATCTAAAATATTAATTTAAAGTTTAACAAAATTCTTTAAAAATATGTTTACGATATATAATTTTAAAAAATAGTTTTAAAATATATATAAATGTTCAACATAAATTTAGTGTATTAATTTAAAGTTTAACAAAATTCTTTAAAAATATGTTTACGATATATAATTTTAAAAAATAGTTTAAAAATATATATAAAAGTTCAACATAAATTTAGTGTAATATAAATTTTAATTTAATAAATAAATAAAGACTAAAAATATATATAAAAGTTCACTGTTCAACATAAATTTAGTTTAATATAGATTTTAATTTAATATAATTAAAATAAGTTAGTTTAATATAATTAAATTAAGTAAATTTAATATAATTAAATTTAGTTTAATATAAGTAAGTTGGAGTTTTGTTTTTTTTGGGATAAAAGTGGAATATTCCACTAAATTTTTATTAATATTTTTTATTTTTTACACAGGATTCAAAGAGCATACTGAAGGAAAGAACCCTGGGAAGAAAACCTTCGGTCACAGCTCATAAAATAAACCTATAGTATCTAACAGATCAGTTTATACATCCCGCCACATACAAAATGTGGTCACAACACATATAGGATCAGTTTTACATAGAGCCCATATGGCAATTAGAAAACCCATTGGATAATTCTCAAAAAGTAGACTCCACAGCTGCTATCAATGGAAGAAGACAGAAGGTTTCAAAGCCCTGTGCCAAATCCCATGAGCCAAAAACCTTTCCTTTATCTCTTTCTCTGTAATTCCTTTACTATTCTGCAAAGCCAAGTGTCTTTATCACAACTTTCATTTAAGGATTCATAAACCATGAACTAGTGCTTTCCAACAGAGGAGAAGAAGGGGGGGTATCAACATCAACAAGAACTGCAGGAGGCACCATCTAGATAGGCAAAACTGAAGTTGGTGAAGATCGAACAACATGCATCGATTCTAAGAGAAAGTGAATACCTGAAAACAAATTGACAGTTGCAACCAAACAATCTAGTGATACATGATCTAATAGAGCTACCATAGCAAATAAAGTATCATCATATAGGTTAGATATCAAGACATTTCTTAAAATTGAAAGAAGTTCCCCATGCCAACCAGAAGATAATAATTGAGAACGAGATAGGAAACCACCATACCCAAAATTACCAAATTCAAAATGGTAATTAGATAATGCATATCCAAATCATCAACAGTGTAGAAATAGGAGTGGAAGTATGCATAAAAAATTGCCCTGACCATAGCAGAATCTAGAAGCATGTCCATACAGATAGTGAGAAAACAAGATGCAATTTCAGGAAGAGAACAACCTGAGCTTTCCACCAGCCATCGCTTTCCCAAAACCTTGCAAAAAGCCAGAGAGAAATCCAGTGAATAAACTTGAAACAGACGACCAAGCTTTTCATCATCAAAAACATGAGTCTTGGAAATCATAATGCTTGTGAGGCATCAAAATGAGATAGCCCACCAATTCATTAAAAAGATAATGCAAAACCAAGAGAGAGCACAGGAATATAAAGAGATCAAATGCCATTATGAGAGAACAACACAACCACCAAAGGATGCAACAGTAAATATTACCTCAAGCAAACCCACAACATACGTGCAAAAAAGCAACCACAAGCCGCCACCTTCATAAAAAATGATGACAATTTCTGCACGATGCTCAAAACCATAAATCAACATAAGCATGCCAAATAATAGAACAAGATAGCCACACAAGTGAAATCCCCCACATGAAACGAAATAACTCAAAAAACTGCCACCGCTTGAGAAGAAGATAAATGAAACGTTAAAATTGAAAGCAAGCCATCCAGACAAAAGTACAACCATCATGAAATCAACACAAGAAAACCGTGCAAACGTCATGAATTAAACAAGCAAAAACCATATGACAATAATGCGAAGTGCGGGGCAGATTTGAAGTGTGTAAACAACGTACATAATATGATTATAGGATGCCCCCACACACCACAAGTCCCAACTAATTGCAATAAAGGCAAAAACTCGTACCTAGACTAAGATTACATAGTAATGTAGCCATAATGAAGAAATGAAGAGCCATCAACATCACATTACTGTATGCCTGAATAATCATCATGCAAGGTACAAGGTCGATCTTTTGCAAATGAGTTAGAAACAAAAAAAAATAGTGTGTAAACAAAGTGCATACCATGATTATAAGATGCTCCCGCACACCACAAGTCCCAACCAATTGCAATAAAGGCAAAAAACCATACCCAGACTGAGATTACACACAGTAATGCAAACATCATGAAGTAATGAGGACCAAAAAGACCAACAACACCGCATTAAGCTGCATGCCTGAATATAATCACCAAGCAAGGCACAAGGCCGTGCTTCTGTAAATAAGTTAGAAACATTTAAACCGGATGAGGAGGTAGAGAAATAGAAGCCACATCAACCAAAAATTGGATATCCTCATCTAATGCTTTATTGGCCAAGAAGTCTGCCACCTTATTAGCTTCCCTATAACAATGGACCATAGTGAAGGAATTGAACAATTCAAGTTGAGCAAGTATCCTATCCAACCAATACTTTAGATGCCAGGAGTGGGATGAGCGATTAGTGACCATGTAAAAAACAACTTGAGAATCACCCTCAATGACAACATCCAAAAAATGTAATGAAAGAAGCAGATCAAGACCCGTGGAGAGAGCATGAAGTTCAACCACATTGTTAGTTCCATAAGCAATACATTGGAATTGAGCTTTTATGATACCAGCCTTGTCATCAGAGACCACAATACCAATGGCAGATTTGCTAGGGTTACCACGGGATGCTCCATCAAAGTTCAATTTAAACTTTGCAGTCGGAGGAGGCAACCAGACCACCTCCACTCTATTTACTAAAGGTTGTTGTTTAGAAATTGCCCCACTCAAAGGGAGTGATTGTAAAACTGACCAATGTTTGGTAATCCAATTATCCCATGGTGTGAAAGTATTGTGCAGACTAGTACCTTTGTAAATGAAGGCAAGGACAGTTTCAGAAATTGACTTCTCAATACAAAAGAGCACATCTTGCAAAGGGGAAGAGTGTTTCTTAAAAATCCCATTATTCCTCTCAAGCCAAATTTTTGAAATTAGAACAAAAGGAGCAATTATCCAAAGACAAGCATAAAATGAAGATGGATATAACAGGGGCCAACTCATGAAGTGAGATCTGAGGTCCCTACTAAGAGCACACCTCCAATTTAACTTATTAAAAAGCCAATACCAGCAATGATGAGCAAAGGGACAATGAAGGAAGAGATGATTGACTGATTCAAGGGACCCACTGCACATAACACAAGGAAAAACCATAGTGATACCCAACCTATCTAATCTCATTCCAGTAAGAATTATATCCTGAACAGCTAGCCAAGCAATAGCCCCTGCTTTGGGCAAACAGGCAACATGTCAAAATAACTTAAATGGCAAATCATCCCTTTTAACATCTAAAGACAAATAATTGTATCCTTCTTTGACCGAGTATTCCCCTGATTTTGAATAAGTCCAAATAAGCTCATCATCCTTCTCAGAGAAGAGTAATGGGCATTTCTTAAGCTCATCCACAAATGCAGACTTAACATCTTGATCCAATGGAAGAGAATCAATTGATTTCCATCTTGCCATAGGCAAGAAGCCCGAGGAATCCACAAAATAATAATCAGCCACAAAAATACCCCAGGAAGATCTAAGGATGGACATAAGGGGCAACTAATCCTAAAGACTAGAGAGTGCAGGGAAGCCATTCCATACTTCATCACAAAACCTAGCCTTACAACCATTATGGATAAGCCAGGACAATCCTGGAAAAATGACAGATCTACACTCAACCATGAAATTCCAGACCACAGACCCTTTGGGAATTGAAGAAGCAGTAAAGATAGCCTCCCTAGAACAATTATTCAGGTAATTCGCAGACAAAATAGATGCCCACTTGGATGCGGGCTACTTATAAAGTTTCCAAATTAACTTAGCACCAAGATCCTTAACCCTTGCCCCTCCTTTGTCCCTAGGAGCACATACCCTATCCCAAGCCAACAAGGGGATCCCATCTTTCTTATTCGCATTATCATTCCATAAAAAATATCTTACAATTGATCGTAGAGCAACCACAGACTTCTTAGGAGCCTTTAAAATAGATAATAGATAGATAGGAACTGCATTTAAAATAGCTCTAATAAGCACAATTTTACCAAAAAAAGTTAAACACTTATGAGACCAAGAAAGAATTCTTGAAGAAATAACCCCCGAAACCCATTCCCAAAAAATTATGCTTCTCTGAACCAGTAAAAAATGGGAGCCCTAAATACTTGCAAGGAAAGTGACCCACAAAGAAGCCCCAAAAGTGAGACAATCTGGACTGCACCAGAGGGGAAACATTAAGGAAGAAATTTTTTGATTTAGTCTGATTAACCTTTTGTCCAGAGAACAAAGAATAATCCAAATGATCTTGTTAATGACTCAAGCTTCCCCCATGGTAGCTTTGCTAAACAACAATGTGTCATCCATAAATAAGCAATGAGTATGACTCATAGCCATATCAGGAATGGAAATCCCCTTCCACGAGCTACTCTCCCTAGCACGTGAGATAGCTCTATTAAAAGCTTTAGCCAAAATAATAAACAAGAAGGGTGACAATGGATCCCCTTGCCTAAGTCCTCCAGTTGAGGCAAAAAAATCACATGGAGAACCATTCAAAATTACTGAGAACCTATCCGTGCTAATACATGCCTGAACCCATTTGACCCATTTAATTCCAAACCCAAATTTCTTAAGCACACACAAGAGTGCCTGCCAACTTACCCTATCATAGGCCTTCATCATATCGAACTTGAGAATAATGGCCAAAATAGACAAATGAGAGATAGAATGTAGAATCTCATGGGCCACAATGACCCCTTCTGCCATTTCCCTACCAAGGACAAAACCCCCCTGTTCACTCGAGACAATTCTAGGAATGAGCTTGGCAAGCCTTAAGGAAATAGCCTTAGTAATAATTTTGTATAAGGTGTTGCATAAAGCAATTGGGTGAAAATCAACAAAAGATTTAGGATTCTCACTTTTCAGAATGAGTGCAATTAAAGTTGAATTAAGCTCTCTTAACACAGTCCTATTGTACCTAGCTTCTTCTAAAAGCAAACGAAGATCCTCCTCAAGAAATGACTAGCATTTTTGAAAGAACAAAGCAGTAAAACCATCAGGACCAGGGGCCTTATCAGGCGACATTGAGAAGACAACATCTTTTACTTCTTGGATGGAAAAAGGAGCCATGAGCATTGCATTATCCTCATCAGTTATAAGCTTAGGAATGGAAGAAGCAAAATTATCATTAAAAACAAATGACTCTTCTGAAAGAAAAGACTTGAAAAACCAGACACCCTCAATAGAAATCTCCGATTCTTCAGTGAAAACAACCCCATCAGAGTTTTGAATACATGAGATCCTACAACGTTGTCGTTTCATCTTGGCTGAAGTGTGGAATAATTTGGTATTTCGATCACCATCACTCAACCATAAATCTATGGATTTTTGATGCCAATAGATTTCTTCTCTCGAAAGAATCTCTTCTAGCTGAGAATTCAAAGATTTGTGTCTCTGAAAAGTAGCAGAATCCATGCCACAATTCATAACCCTAGCATTAAGAGCTTCAAGTTCTTTCTGAATCTTAATCTTCTCAGTAAAAATATTTTTGAAATGCAGAACATTCCATTTCTTAATTTCTTGTTTAAGATAAGAGAGTTATTTAACAAACCGAAACATCCTAGTGCCTTGAACAAAAGGAGCCACAAACCACTAGGATTGTAAAAGAAAAGAAAAGGAAGGATCACGAAACCACATTAGTTCAAACTTAAAAGAAGAATGGCTAGGGGCTCTGTCGTCAAAGATGGATAACACAACCAGAAAATGATCTGAACCAGCATAAGGCAAGAGCAAGGCCACAACATCCACATTAGAGGAAATCCAATTGTCAGAAACCAGAAAATGGTCAAGTCTCTCAGCAATCTACGAGAAATATTTTCTCGTTTGTCCAAGTAAATGGCCCATTCAAAGTTTTACAATCCACCAGATCATTACTTAAAATGAAAGCAGAGAAGTCCTCCAAGATACGCTTATTGGGCAAAATCCCCCCACACTTCTCATCATTAGAAGAAATGGCATTAAAGTCTCCTCCAAAAACCACAAACTAGCCATGAAGGGGGGAAAGGGTGAGGGATAAGGAATCCCAAAGAGCTTTCTTACCCCCAATTGACATCAGTCCATAAACTTTGAACAACCAGAGTTTAACATTCAAAACACGACTTTTAACCAAGGCCAACATCCAAAAGGGAGCATAAACAACCAATTTCAAATCAATAGACATATCCTTCCAAAGGAAAGCCAAACCCCCAGATGCCCCCATTTAGGTGGATACACAAAAGTTCCAAGGCTTCCATTTGGAAAACAAAAAATCAGCACCTTGACAACTTAACTTAGTTTCTTGCAAAAGTAACACATCACACTTCATTAAATCCAACTGTGATTTAATGAGGTGTCTTTTGTTAGGGGCATAACATTCCAAGACACAAACTTCATTTCACTCGAGGGGAGTCATCCTCTCCCCTCTTCTCAATTGTTAGGTCACCATTCTCCAGCTTAGTCTTCAAGCAACGCTTGGAAGCCACAGACCTAGTGAAAGGTGGACTAAATTTAGTTTTTTTCTTACCAGACCCTGATTTTGGGCTCAAGAGTGTAGACTGATTACCAGCATCAATTTCTAACTGTGTGTAAAAGGCCTTTGGCTTTCTACCCCTCTTCGCAGGAGAAGGAGATGGTGAAGTAGGGGATAAAGGGAATTGAACCAGAGGTTTATTAATCACAGGATCAAAGCCCACATTCCAATCCCCAACCCCAGTTAGACCCAAAGCAATTTCAACATCCTGAATTTTATCAAATAGAATATCAAAAGGATTACCAGTTGGGGGAATAACTAAAGAAGATTTTAAATTAACCAAATCTTGATCGATTGCTTCAACTACTTTGTCTGTAGCACCTGAGTTCAAAGTAATGTTATGATCAAAAATCACTTTCTGAACTTTAGAGATTAAATCATCATCAAGAAGGAAAGATTCCATACAATTAGCCACCGGACCAACATCTATCTGAGAATTGATGAGTAGGCCATCCTTCATAGAAGAAGGGAAACCTAGCATTGTCACCCCTTCCCCATCCTTCTATATAACTGAAGGGATATCGCCATCAATAGGAAATCTTTGCAGAGAAGGGGATTTAGGCTGACTGCCCTCATCAACCTTAGAAGCAGGTGGAATAGATTTTGAAACAATTTTCCTAGGCCGAGTGACCTTATCTACAAACGATAAACCCCTAAGAGAAACAAAAAGGCCGACATCCATGGTTACAGAGGCCTTAGAAAACCACACAGAATCACAGACAATACTCTGACACTAGATACCATCAATTGATTTTAAATTACAGTTAGAAGGAATCACAACAGATGAAGCAAGCAAAACATAGATTTTTACCCTAAAAACCCCATCCTCAAAAACTGAATGTGAATGAATGAATTTCCCAAATGAATCCCCTATTTTTTGTAAAATATCTAAATCCAAAAATTCATAGGGAAGGTCGGGCAATGAAAACCAAGAGGGTGTGTATTTAACAATATCTTGTGATACAGAAAAAAGAGGTTTCCAATCTTCCACAAAGATTAAATTATGACCTACCCACAAATATGATTTTTCCAGAGCCTTTTGTTTAGCCTCCATAGAATCAAAGGTAACAAGGAAAATATTTGTAGAGAGAGCCTGAAAGTAGAGCGTGCCATACCAGAGAGAGTGAATTTCATGATGGAGCTTAGAAAGCAAAACATTATCTCCCCAAACTTGAATAAGAACCACCAAGGAATGCAAATCTTGAGCTTTTTTATCAAATGGGGCATCAGCCGCAGAGGTACACAGCATTGGCGACCAAACCTTCTTCGGTAAGGGACCTTTATCTAAAGGTTTATTCCTCGTAGTAGGGCTGAAAATTTTTTTGGCTGACCCACGTGAGCAGGGTTTCTCCGAGTGCTATGCTGAGGTTTTACCTAAGGGTTTTTTCCAGACCCCCCAATCCCACGGGACTTAGAATGTGTAGTACCCCTACCCTAATCAAGCTCTAATCTTGGTTTAATCTTGGTTAGTTCACCTTAATATAATGTTATAGTCAGATGTTGATTTAACGCATAGCTGTTGATGTGGTTTTCACACTAGTTATATGCTAGTTGTTTAGTGTTCCTATTTCGTGGTATTAATATCGGGCTAACGCTTTCAGTAATTTTATATATGTATGCATGTATGGCTCTTGGTTGCAGGAAATTTCAGGTACAACGCCGCATGAGTGCGAGGTTCGTCTTCACCTGGATTTGCAGGTTTGAGTGTACCTCTTTAACCCTTAGAGTTGGATTAGGTGGTCGTAAGACCCTAGTTGACCTTAGTCGTGCTCAAGTGAGCATCGTTAGTCACCGTTGGTGTTCCCTTTTGTTTGGGTTTGCGAGTCGTCTGTTTGGTTGACCTTCTCGGTTTGCGTGCTTGGTGTGTATGGTTAAATTGATTAATTAGTCCTTAGTAATTATTTTGATTAAATATGTAATTGTGCATTAGAGATTAATGGACTAAATTAATCGGGGTTTCATTAGGCGATTTTTTTTATTGATATTGGATTGCTCGTTTTAATTTGGGAGTAAGTTCAATTAAATAGCTGATTTTGATTATTAAATGCATCTTGTATATGATGTCGAAAAAGAAAGTTCTGTATTTAATTGCAATAGATTAAATTGTATTCTGTCGGCTTTTGATTAGAAAGGTTAAATTGAATTAAATGAGAATCGATTTTGAATTGGAAAAGCAATTTAAATTATTGATATAGTTAGAAAAGAATAATTTTGAGAATTAATTTTAAATAAAAATTTTAATTCCCAAAAATGGAATTTTTGGTCAACTCTTCCATATAACCTAATTTTTGGAAAAATTTTGGGAGATGGATGTTTTTGGAAAATTTTTGGTTGGAAAGAAATTTTTGGGGGTTTGGAGGAGGAGGAACTTCTTGAGCCTACAGGTTGGGCTCCTCACTGAATCTTTGCTAGGATTGCTCTAAGAGGTAAGATTCTGGTTTATATTTTGGTTCTTTGCTATCATAAATTGTTTTGGATTTTGAGGAAATCTGTTTGTGGAGATTAAAAATAAATAAAAATCTCAGCTATTGGGGAAAAATGATACAGTTGTGTTTGTAATTCCCATCCAATCCCTTCTTGTTCTATTTCTATTTCAATTCTGGATTATGGTTGCTCTGGTTGTTTTTAAAATTAAAAAAAATAAAAATAAACTTGAGAATGGCTGTTCTTCAATGAAATTTGTTAAAATTTTAAGTTAATGCCTTCTCATTCAAGTTTTAAATCAGAAATATCTGCTGTTGGTTGATATATGGATGTTAATCAAATTTTATTTGGCCAATATGCTGTTGGTTGTTGGAGAAATTTTCCCCTTCCCTGTTCTGGGTAGTTTAAAAATATATCAATGGGGTTTTGGTTTTAAAAAAAAATAAAATTTTCTGTTAGTCTCTGGGAGATTGTTTTTTTTAGACTGTGTAAAACATAGTAGGCAGATTTGTTTGAAAATGATAATCATTAAAAAAATTTTAAAAAAATGAAATTTTATATAGTATTTGGGAGCTGCGCACCCAAGGGAGCTGTGTGCTTCCCTTTGGGAACAACAGCGCTCCCTTTGGGGAGAGCTGCGTGCTCCCTTGGGGAAGCAACGCTTTCCCTTTTGGGGGCTGTGTGGGCTTCCCTTGGGGGACCACGTGGGGTCCACGTGGAAACCCCCATCCCCTTGTTAATTGCTTTTTTTTTTTTATTATTTTTTTTTTAGTTTAAAAAAAATAAATAAATAAATTTGTTAAATTAAAAGTTTTCAATTATTTATTAATGATTATTATATATATGATTAATGGAAATTAATTTGTGTATATAAACTAATCGATATTTAATTCGAAACTTGTGGAAATGCATTAATTATTAGTAAGATATATTTTATTAATAAAGATTAATAATTATATATTAACTAATAATTAACTGGGTTATTGTGCACTATTAGTCATAAATTGTGTATATTTTATTTATCATGGAATAATAAATATACTCTTTAATTAACAGTTAATTTTGGATTCTTCTATACGTGCGTAGGGAAGTAAGATTTGGAGTTTGGAAATGATTATCTTCATTTGGATTTCCTTTTTATATTAATATTCCGTGATCCGTATAGAGCATCTGGGATTGAAAAATATGAAACTGTAGTAGTGGTTTTGAACCAGTATGTCAATGATGGTTTATTGGAGATTAAATATCTTATTTAAATGATTAATGGTTGTCTGAGTTTTATTAATATGAATTTGGTTTAAGAACTCATTATGGCGTAATGTCTGTTCGATGCTTTGAACCTTAGTGAGTTAGAAAACCAAGAACAACCTATACCTAGATGAGGTAGATAACTGCTTTAACATAGACTTTGTGGAAAATCTTGATCGACATTTAATGTCTAGATTAATTTGGAGAAAGATTGTTTCTGTTGAATGTTGCCTTTGTGAGTTTAATTTCTGTTTTCGCTCTTAATTATGAATCGGGAAGTCGTGCTTTGTTTGTTAGGACCCTGTCGTATGGAATGATTTGGGGTACCTGTTTCAGTCCTCGGTTTCGAGTTGACTGTTGTATTGTGGTGTTGTCCTAGTTGGTCATATCCCTTGTGTGGGTGTCGAATGATGATTCGTGGTTGACCTTAGTTTGTCAGGTCTCTAGTTTGAGTACCATTAGTAAGTGTGCATCTTTGAGTCGTGTCTGACCAGATGGTTGTTTCTCCCTTCTTGAACTCCGTTCGTCTGACCATGTCTATTCCTTGGTTTTGAGTTCGTCTGAGTTTAGTCTAGTGTCGTATGGGAAAGTGGCTTTCGATTGGGGGCCGCGCCCAAAGTGGCTGCTGGGTAACCCGTCGAAAGTGAGTCTAATAAGTGATAACCTAACAGTAGAATAGAATGTAATCTCTAAGCAAGATTAATGTGCCTCACACATGGGACGAGTGCTAACATAGACTCGACATGCTGTGAGAAGGCCTAAAATGGCAAACCACCATCCTTGTCTTCACGAGAGGATGTGTGGGTCCACATGAGGCTTGGATGGGCCGGAAGCTCGGATTAGGTTGCCAGGGTGACCCAGTGTATGGGGTCGGGACCTATGAAGGCTTGCCATGGTAACCATACCAGGTTGTGTGATGACACTTGTCCCTACGTTTGCTAGTGTGTTGTCGTTTTGTCCTGTTAAGAGTACCTTTGTGGGTCGTCCTTTTGTCTCTGCCCTTGTGAGTATCGGTTTCATGTTAGACCTTGGGTGGTGATGGCTCAGTCTTGTGGATGCTCTTCTGGACCTTTGTATTAGCTTTGATTATGTTTAGCTGGATCCTGTTCTTTTCAGGGATCGTTTATGTATTATTGACTGATGCGATCGCTTGTATATTGTTTGTATTTCGCCTTGATGGCCGGATTGTAATTAGTGTAACCTCTTGTATTCTTAACTTTATTATTTATCAGAGGGGTCTTGCAGTTGAGCAGACCCGGAGATGTAGCCCTTTAGGGGTGAACTCCGAGATCATTATGGTGTTATGTGATGTTATTCTCTTATGTTTCCCTTTTTTAGCTTTATCTTGTATGATTAGCTTATGTTAGAATGGATAAGTGGATAAATGGAATTAACTTTAAATGCTTATAAGCAGTCCTTTCTTGAATGCCATTTTGATCGAATGCATAAGTGGTTTAGATGAGATTTATCGTAGATGCATGTATGCAATCGTCTTTTAAATGCAATAAGTTGGAATATGAAAGAATGTAACTTAGAGTAATGGAATATATATTCAGTTGTTATTAAGGAAATTCAGTATGCTTGAAAAGATCTCATATGTTTATGATGAAATTCTAGTGTGTTAGAATATTAGATGTATGGCTTGTAATTTTAAATGAAAAGCTTGAATGAAGTTTATGAATAGATCTTAATGGATGAATCCTTGTTTGTGATTTATATTTCCATCTTTTGAAAGAAATTATCCTGATTAAGAATTATTTTGTTGTTACGATAATTAGCTTATTGGATTAATTGGGTGAGTTAAGTGAATTGTAAAATTTAAGTAATCTCGTTGGGAAACTCTTTAGGTGTTAGTTGATGTCTTCCGTTATGTAATCTGAATCTTTGATATCTTGTTGTATCTTAATGTGGTGTAACTTTAAAAAAAATAAAAATTATTGCACTCTAATCTTGTATTTTGGCTTATCCTTTCGGGGTTTCTTGGCGGGGCATTACAGAATGCATAGGAAAATTCTGTCACAACCCAAAGAAACCCTTAAAATATGAAGAACACAGTCTTCCTGGATGCCCTTGATGCCACTCCAAATGATCCCTCGATAACACATCCACCCATATGCCATTCCAAAAAACCCATTGCGGGACATGACCAGAGCGATTGCCAAAAGGATCATGAGGCGAAAGAGGATCACAAAGAGCCTCCTCACCCCAGTGTCGCTTGTCCTTAGAAACCCTAAAATGTGAATTGTCCCCCATTTCGCCCTTCAATTAAATTGGCTATTATTGATACTCGTTTATATTTAGTTCAAATCTTAACTATATATTTATAAAATTATAATCAACCATAATCAATGTTCAAATAATTAATGGAATGAACTAATTTTTTTTTTATATATTAAATATAGAGGAAGAAGCGTTACATAAAAAAGATCACAGTATTAAATTTATTTCCATTGTTTAACAAAAAATTGAAATAACGTAGCTCATATACAAAAAGCATTTGAAAAACTTTAATTAATAAAAATGAAATAGAATTATAGAAAACATTTTTAATATTTATATCCATAAGACTCTAAGAGGCAAACTGAAACAAATTGGAATTTGAAAAATTATCATTAATATTTATGCTTTGGAAATTTACATTTTTTACGTCTGAGACTTGAGTCCCTCAAAAAATTAAAAGCCAAAATGAGTGAGCCACTAGCACTGAGCCTGTTAGGGTTCGAGGACATAGGGAAAAAAAACTACTAGGGGCCCAGGGGGGCGGGGCTAGGGCATAGGTAGTGGAATTGTTTACAATTTTTCCCTAAGAATCTGGCCCTCCTTCCATGTAGAATTCTTCAGACAACATAAGCTGAAAGAATTCTTCAAGCCACATGTAGTTTGGAAAGTCGTCTAGGAGCAACCATTTCCAAAGGAAGTCCCTGCCTATCCGTGCCCATTTCCTGTGATGCATCAACTACTCTGCATTCAAGTTCAGGAGAAACGGTCGCCTGGCCACTGGCACTATTTGGTCAGGGAGGAGAAGCTTGGATAATTCACTTGCCCAAGGGATCCCCACCCCTACTTCTGCAAGGAAGACAAGAGTAATGTCATCTCCAAGGAAGTCTTCCTTAAAAACCTTCCTCAACAGCATCAACATATCCACCTTGTCTCCTCCGAGGTCTAGAAGAGACGCTAAGAAGCGGGATGTAATGTCCATGTTAACACGGTACCTATTTTCATTTTGAAGAAACTCTTTGCCCAACACTATCCTCACAACCTCATTGGTGAATGGCCCAACCTCCTTGTAGACTGATTGGAGGGTTGGGTCTCTAACGAAGCTTAGAAAGGCCCTCTGGTCCTCTGCAGAAATGCTTCTCAAGTGGATGGGAGTGTCCATCTTGAGAAAACAAATTAACAAACTAAACAACCTGAGCCTATAAACCTAAACCAGAGGAAGAATTTAAATACAGCTTTGACGATTTATCTACCAAATGGCAAAGGCTAATTGAAGATGAAAGAAACATAGATCGTATATAAATAGTTGAAGCTCTTGATTGTAATAATTACTTCTATAATCATATTAATTGCTTTAAAAAAATTTAAATCTTTCATATCTCTGCAAATCTTTCCCATAAATGCACTATTGTGCGAAAATGGAAATAGCTATAAACCAGTACCAAGTTGGCAAGTATCACATTGGAAGTCATGGGGACAGAGTGGATTGCAATTACTGAAAAGATATTTATTAAATGAATTAAATTATCAATTGCGATTCATGACATTTGATACGTGTCTATTAAATCCAATTCCATTCCGGGCACTTTCTAGTGAGCTATGTTCTCTTTAGAAAATTGGGCCAAAATAAAACTTCAGCCATTGATCTACGATCATCGAACAATTTAAAATCATTGATAGATTTTAGGTATGTGTCACCCTTCACGTGTCAAAGAGGTCACGGTTATTGATACATTGTGCAGAGTGCAGACTCAATGTATTATGAATTTATGTGATGTGATGTACTGATCTGATGTGATGTGCCTAGTCTATTAATGGCAATGAATTCATGAAATCACCAATAAATTATATATTTTTTCATAAATAACAAAATATTCGCCAAAACAAATTCAATAATTTTCAAGCAGTGGATAAAAATTGCCAATACATTTAAATAATTTTCAAGCAGTGGATAAAAATCACCAATACATTTAAATAATTTTTCCTTCGGAGTAAAAATTTTCGCTTATACAATTATATATTTGTTCCTTTTAACAAAAAATATTCGCCTCCCACAATAAATATTTTTCCCATAGAACAAGGTATTATTTGCCAAAAATTTATGGAATTTTCGTACCCTAGAAAAAAATCGCCATTACGAAATAATTTTTTTCCCTATTTTAAAAAAAAAAATCTGCCATCAATATGAAAATTCCCCCCCGAAAATAATGTCCGATTCGCCAGGATTTTACACAGTTGCTCAATGGGTGGTTTCTTAAAGTTATCCCTCCTCACGGTCACTGTAGTGGAAAATGCTAGCAATATCAGGCAATAGGGGATCCTAGTGTGGAGGATCTATATCATCATGTGGCTCCTAATCAAGAGCCTGTGCAAGTGGACCTTGATCAGGAGCCTAGGCAGGTGGATCCTGATCAAGTACATGATCATGGACTGGATCCTGGGATGCCATCTATCTAGGTAGGTCATAAAGTTACAATAACTACGTAAGCACACACACATGAAGTTCATTCAATTTAAAACATTAAAAATTAAAATCAGTTAAATTCTAGAGAGAGAGAGAGAGAGAGAGATCATTAATCTTGAGCTCATTAAAAATTAAAATGTACACATGTAAAGTTCTCACATAATTCATATATATATATATATATATATATATATATATATATATATATAGATATATATATAGATATATATATATATATAGATATATATATATATATATACACATGAAGTTCTCGCATAATTCAAATTTTTAAATAAATAATTTTAAAGCTCGAGCGAGAGGGAGATCATTAAAAATATATAAATTTATCTATATAGAGATTGCATACATGTACATTTTAAATTATTAAAACATTAATGAGAGAGAGAGGGAGATCATTTTCATGACAGAGAGAGAGAGAGAGAGAGAGAGAGAGAGAGAGAGATAACATTAATTTCAGAGAGAGAGAGGGATCATTAAAGATATATATACATCATGTACTAAATTAAAACATATATAAATTTATCTATATAGAGCGCATACATACATTTTAAATTATTAAAACATTAATGAGAGAGGGAGGGAGATCATTTAAATCATGACATCTAGAGAGAGATCTAACATTAATTTCAAAGAGAGGGAGAGAGAGATCATTAAAGATATATACATACAGTTACTAAATTAAAACATATATACAGTATCTATATAGACCACATACATACATTTTAAATTATTAAAACATTAATTCAAGAGAAAGAGGGAGATCATTTTCGTGACAAAGAGAGAGATAACATTAATTTCACAGAGAGAGAGAGAGAGAGAGAGAGAGAGAGAGAGAGAGAGATCATTAAAGATATATACATCATGTACTAAATTAAAACATAATTTTTAAAAATTAAAACACATGCCAGCTAAGAAAATTAAGGGAAGAGAGATTTTATAAGAGGTCATATGTGGTTCTAAGGGGTCATGCATGTCTTAGAACACATGCGTGACCCCTTAGGACCACATATTATTGACCCCTTAGGACACTAATGTATGTGATCTTAAGGGACCGATATGTCGTACACACTAGGATTTTATAAGGGGTCATATGTGGTTCTAAGGGGTCACGCATGTGTTTGAACACACGCGTGACCTCTTACGACCATATATGACCCCTTAGGACACTCTTTGATCCTAAGGGGAATGTCGTATGTACACTAGGATTTTATAAGGGGTCATATGTGGTCCTAAGGGGTCACGCATGTGTTAGAACACATGCATGACCCCTTAGGACACTTTAATATATGTGATCTTAAGGGACCGTATGTCATACACACTAGGATGTTATAAGGGGTCATATGTGGTCATAAGGGGTCACGCATGTGTTAGAACACATGTGTGACCCCTTAGGACCACATATTAAACCCCTTAGGACACTGTACATGTGATCTTAAGGGATCGTATGTCGTAGGCACTAGGATGTTATAAGGGGTCATATGTGGTCCTAAGGGGTCACACATGTACAATGTTAGAACACACATGCATGACCCCTTATGAACACATATGACCTCTTCTAGGACACTATGTGATCCTAAGGGGTACATGTTGTATACAATAGGATGTTATAAGGGGTCATATGTGGTTCTAAGGGGTCACACATGTGTGACCCCTTAGGACCACATATGACCACTTAGGACACTATGTGATGGACTAAGGGGTATGTCGTTCACACTTGGATTTTATAAGGGGTCATATGTGGTCCTAAGGGGTCACGCATGTGTTAACACATGTGTGACCCCTTAGGACCACATATGACCCCTTAGGACACTATGTGATGGACTAAGGGATATGTCATACACACTAGGATTTTATAAGGGGTCACATGCGGTCCTAAGGGGTCACGCATGTGTTAGAACACATGCATGACCCCTTAGGGTCCACTATGCGATCCTCTATTGTCCTAAGGGGACATATAGTATCGTCAAGGGCATATGTGGTCTTAAGGGGTCCTAAGGGGTCATAGAGGTTTTATTTTGTCTAATTTGTTTAAATTTGTTATCTACATTTTATAACGTTTTTTTTAAAATTTAAATTTATTGATTTTTCTAACGTTTTAATTTATTATATTTAGTTTTGTCACATTTTTCTAATTTTTAATTTTGCTAATGTTTTTCTTAACGTTTTTCTAAGTTTTAATTTACTACCTTAGTTTTCTAAGTTTTTCATAACATTTTTTTTAAAAGTTGAAAAAAAAATACATATACAGTTATTTAATTTTAAAAACAAATTGATGTTAAATCAAAACATTAAATTTTCAAACGTTTTTCTAAAATGATGAAAAACCAATAATAATAAAATTATTTAATTTAAAAAATAAACTAACAAACAAATTATTTATTAATTTTTAAATAAATTTAATAAAAAAACATTATTAAACAAAAAAAAGGTTATTTTGTGCACCTGAAATAATGTAGGTCGAAAGATGAAAGGTGAGAAGCATTGGCTGCTGCTAACAGGGCACAATGATGTGGTGCTGACGTCAGGTTCATTGTAACCCCCTTGGACATAGAAAACTCCAAACTTGAAAATGACAGCTAAACTGTCATTTTCGGTTTTTATAAAAATTAAAAATAGTTCGATTGAATTGGGGGTTCGATCAAACCCACAAACCCACCTAGGGTTCGATCGAACCCATGTCTGATGGCGGGTTCGATGGAACCCTCCGGGGGGGTTCACTCAAACACCCCTAGTTCTCGTTCGAACCACCCCCCCCCAAAAAAAAAATAAAAATAAAAAATAAAAAATAAAAATAAAAATTCCCCGCCTCCTCCAATGTTGGCAAAAGTGAGAACCATTATTGTGGGATATGTAGGATTTTGCCAAGATCAAGGGCACAATGAAAAGCATAAAAAGAGAGACAATAGAATGACAAGAACAAAACTGTATTCTCATCAATATGCAAATGATCAGTTGGATTAACCAATACAATGAATATAGGCCTGCTTATATAGGCAAGGCCATATGGATGTACGAGCACACAATTATCACATGTGGCTTAATGAGAAACAAGGGTAGGTAAGAAATACTAGGGGTAGGTAGGAGAAATAATATAATATTCCACAAGAGGTGGATGACCCATCGAATGTGGAGTGTAACAGCAAAATAAGACCACAAAAGGTGAAATTTCTTCTACAAGCTCTATCCCTATGTGCACACTTCCCTAAGTGTCTCAAATCCAAACTATGAAGAGATGCATTATCCTAAGTTAACTTAAGTAAAGTGTAATAATATCCAAAATGAATATTTATTTACACCAACAAGATAGCCCTTATGTTCTCAAATGCATCTCGATCGTTCAATTTCTCTATTTGAAGTCTATACATTTAGCTAAATTCTTCCATTTTCAGTAACCACTATCTTCAAAATTATTTTGTCAATCTTATGTAGGAATCCCAACACAAAACTAAGAGCCACACAACCACGATAATTGAGAAAAACAATGGAAGCTTATTGGATCAACAAAGGGGGTTTTACATGATTAATTTCTATATTTGTTGATTTGATTCTATTTCTTTGTCTTTATTGTCTAGCTAATTTGATTTGAGTCTTGGTGGTTAGCTCAATTAATCTGATTATTTATGCTTGATTTTACCATAGAAACATTGGTGAACCCGACATGAATAACAAAATTCTAACATTTATCCTTTGTTTTTCATGTTTTGCAGATATCGTGTACAACATTTTCTATTCGTTCACAAGATTTCACATTCCTATCCATAGTATTTTGCATGCGTTGAGATACTATTTTGCATGCGCGGATATGGTTTTTTGCATTCGTTTATCGGGTGTTTCACATATGTGATAGGTAAAAGCATGGTAAGATAATTAGGTTGTTTTCTCTTAGTTACTATGTTGCCTCTTAATTTCAGATCCTAATTAGTTTTCCCATGTATGAAATATTACTAAAGAGGATTTACAATGCATCTAACCATATGGCTTGTAGGGTAAGAGTTAGGATTGCAAGATCTAGACAACAAGCAAAACACAGATGCCTACAAAGAGTGCATTAAAGAATCATACCTGCAGACTGACAATTCATTGAACCAGAACAACAAATCAAATATCTCTAGTATTAGAAACTTGTCTTAGCCTATGTTTAGAAATATAAGATGATATAGGGAATGCATTTGAGGTTCTAACCAAGATCTGTAAAAAAATTAATCAATTTGTCTACAGGTTCTGATTTTTTTTATAATTTCTCATAGAAGTTTATTTCGCATTCATACTAATACTGTTTCACATTCCTGAAAACAATATTTTGCATTCATTCAAGTATCATTTTGCATGCATTTTGCTCTTGTTTTGCATTCGTCTAGTAAATCAAATTCTACTCTATCTTTCTTTATCTCTAGTCTTTTAGTATTTCTATGCTACTAATTGTCTACCTACAACATGTGGCAAGGATAACATAGACGTTTTGATTGGTCCAAGACTAAGATAAAACACCAAACTACTAACAAATCATTTGTAGGGGTAGATTAGGAGAGTGTTATTTATTTTCCAAAGTAGATACTCTTTCCATTCGTACTTAAAATTAACAAATGTGGATATGTGCAGGATCATGAAGGGCCAAAAAGTGGCGATATGAAAAAATTGCCTTCTCCACTTGCCCAAAAATGTGAAAAATCAGTGTTGACTTTCTGCTGGGCTTGGATGTCAATACATCTTGCCATGAAAAAAGCCCGAGCACATCGGATATCCAATATTAATGAAATAATATATTAATAAAATATATATTATATTATTTAATATGTATTATATTATATTATATATAATATATTATATTATTTTAATTATATACTATATAATTTATTATTAAATTATATATAATATATAATATATTATATTATTTTAATTATATACTATATTATTTATTATATATTATTTATTATATATTATTTAATATATAATATTTAATATAATATATTACATATTATATGGATAATATATAATATATAAGATGTCAAAAAAAGGTATAGGTATTGGATTATCCGGTTTGGATAGGAATCGATCCAAATCGGATATCTAATCCACGTGGGTATTTTTATACCCATTGGGATAGCCCATGGGTCCTTTTTCACCCATGCGTTGCACAAACTATCAAAATCCAATATCGAATTTAACCTGATATCCGATTCTAAGGCATTTTTTTATGAATTCTTCACAAAAGGTATGATTTTATCA